>NC_137923.1:39651940-39669440 GCF_963457725.1 Sprattus sprattus | reverse complement strand
TTCCAACATGTCCGACAGGAAGCACTCAGAGAGAGCACTGTGACACCTAATGTCCATACTGTAGCTATACTCGAACAGTTTCATGCCGGAGGCGTCGCTAGGCCTATCTTGGGGCGCTTTCACCCCCTCTAAAAGTAGTGTCTAGCCCTGCTCAAATGAATGTGCTTCGCTTGAATAAAGCTTTCAGTACATGTTATCATTGGCATGCAAGAACCAAGCTGTGATTGCACCGTTGTGTCTCAATACTACAGTATAACACTTGGAACAATGGGAAGGCTACTGAAGTGTGGTAATTGCTTGTGCAATACGCTCTGAAACACTTACCACAGTACGTTACTCTCTGCTTATAATTAACAGCATTCTTAATGGCAACCTTCTGTATCTTCATAAAAAGTCACCTTCCTACCTGCTGAAATATTAAGTACTTGAAGTAAAAATGGCTGCCTAAAAGTACAAATGGTTCAGTGTCTCCAGCCGGCTCTCATTGTCGGTATTTCTGTATCAGGCTACGGCTGAAGAAAAGTTACCCTGTAGATTAGTTTACAGGATTCTTGTAAACAGTGTTGGGGAAGCGACTTTGAAAGCATAGCTTTGCAAGCCACCACCTTTGCACATTCACTCTACAAAGGTCAAGTGTGTGCTCAAGGCTGTCTGTGCATGCCTTCATGGTGGTCAGGATGAAAGAAAAGGGGACAGGGTTGTAAATGAGGCAATAACAGTAGAGAAGCAATAGATTTTTTTTTCCTTTCATGGCCCAACATTGTTTGTAGTTATAGTAGTTAACTACACAGAAATGGCACCAAAATCACTAAGCAAGCTGCTGCAAAATGTAGTTAAACTACTAGTTTAATGTTGCAATATGGCAACAGCCACATAAAAGAAGATTCAAAATGGAAGCTTACAACAGAGCACAGCAACATGAATTAAGCGTGATACACAGTATATCTCATTGCAACAATGGTGCTGCACTTTCAGGGGGAGCGAAGAAAATCCCTCTCTGATTGCGATCAGTGTTTAAAAGGCAAACGGCTCATTACCAGTCTCATTGAATACAGGCGGATAGAGGCCATTTCCATGGCAAAGTGGACCGAGGGGCTTTGACGTGTCTCGAAAAATCACAAAAGGGAGCATTACAATTAGATTGGTGGTGAGGTTTTATTTTTCAGTTCAAAGTAGGGTTCTGTCAGGAGGGAGGGGATACAAATCTCTGTAAATGTATTAAAGCTGTTAGTTCATGTCATTGTTTCAAGTGGAGATACTTTGTTGGTGAATCTCTAGGTCCTCAAAGTACCTTTGAGAGCCTTTGGTTCGACTACAATATGACCAAAATGATTGTGTTCATTTGGAAGCTACTCGAAGCAGGGAACAAACTAGCTGAGTCAACCGTTATCTCGCAACAATTAGCTCATAATCTGTTTTTTTTCAAGCGCACCCTGATCCTTCCCATATCCCAGAGGGTTCCGGAGCCCCCAGTGCTGTATTGTATTGACCGACCCTATAAATAAAGGTCGACACCCTGGCAAGCAGCTGGAACCCCTGCATGGCCCACAGTCAGGCTCTCAGGCACACACACACACACACACACACACACACACACACACACACACACACACACACACACACACACACACACACATCCGATCTGTACATATAGACACACACACACACACACACACACACACACACACACACACACACACACACACACACACACACACACACACACACAGACACACACACACACACACACACAAACACACACACACACACACACACACACACACACAGACACACAGACACACACACAAACACAAACACACACACACACACACACACACACACACACACACACACACACACACAGACACACACACAAACACAAACACACACACACACAGACACACACACACACACACACACACACAGACACACACACACAGACACACACACACACACAAACACACACACACCCACACGCATGCACACACATCCGTTCTGTGCATACAGACTCAAACACACACACGCGTGCCGATGCACACACATCCGATCTGTATACACACACACACAAACCAAACCAACCGTCCCTACTGGACCATGTCTTTTTTAGGCCTCATTGTCACTGCTGCTGTTAGGTCACTGGTCCAGGGTAATGATGGTACACTGTGGCAAAACTGCTGGGTCAGCAACTCGGCTCTTTCTAAAGGTGATGTCCCAAAAACACTGCTGACAGAGTATGTGCGGAAAAATACCACATCTTTACTTAGAGTGGACCATATGATATTTATATCAGACTTTCATAAGCAGTTTTAATGCAAGGGCACAGCTGGCTAGTGTCTAATGTCTTCTTTACTCAGTGTTAAAAAGCCAAACACCCAGTGCCATCTTGTGTTGCATATTAATGTAATACAAATTAAGTAGGAAACGTATCTAATATTCAATATTATGCCATATAGATCATCTGGGAATTGAGATATTATTTGCAACATTGTGGCACATTAAAATAAAAAAATTCACACATTTCTATTACTCTCATCTGTGAGAAAAAAATAATAATAGACTAGACACTGTCAAATCATTGAATAAGGAGACAACATTTTCCAAGTGCATTACTGGGAATATGTAAATTGTGTGCAATTAAGCAAGCAGTATTTTCAATGGAGTGGAAGGGGAAAGCAGTCAACTAAATGCAGTCATGGGGGATATCAGCATGAGGCAGTGAGAGTTATTCTGCACGATTTCACCTGACCACGGCCTTCACCAGTCCATTCAAGCTTTGTTTTTCCTATTTTTTATTTAATATAGAAAAGAAAGTAAAGCTGTCAACCTGTCTGTTTTAGATTGACTCTCTAATCGAGTGTATAATTATAAGTTCATGCCGGACAGATTGTTTTCTTCTTACAGAGGGCTTGTGTCTGTACAACTGTACAGACATTTGAATGTCAGTTGCCTTTCCCTAGCTCCACTGTGGGCGGCTTGATCTCCATCAGCCACTTGTGCACGGCACTGTTCCTCTGCACGACCCTCACTGTCTCCAGGGTCAGCACCTGTCTGTCCACCTCCCTCTCCCTCTCCGCCTCCTGCCCGACCCGGGCGTCTCTCCTGAGGTGGGGGGGTGCGTCCCAGCTCCCCCGACGGCCCAGGCTGGTCTTGGGGATGCTGACAGTGAGGTGGGCCCTGCGCTCGCCGGAGCTGGCCGCCCTCCAGGCCTGGCTTCCTGACCGCTGCTGCATCTCACGCAGCTTGCGGTAGAAGACGCGGCAGCTGAAGCCGTCCAGCCAGCTGAGGGCGATGTGGCTCTGCAGCGCTGCCAGGCTCACGTAGCGCCACAGGCAGCTGGCGCACTTGTACAGCATCTGCCCGTTGACGTGCTCCAGCGAGGAGGTCTGACGCAGAAAGCTGAAGTCCAGCAGGTCCTCTCGACGCGGCTCCACCGACCCGGTGCGGCCCTTGGGCTCCTGGTGGTGGTGGTGGGCCTCACCCATGGTCAGGAGGCGCCTTAAGGCAGGGCTCGGGGGATGCGGGGAGGTGATGGGGGCTGTGGCATACTCTACCCACTTCACCGGAGGAATGCTGACAGAGCCTCGGCCTGGTGAGAAAAGATAACAATAACATACATAAAGCAATAACAACAATAACACCCCCCATATCATTATCACAATAAGCAACATCACTATCACCGTTATCATCTAACGTCCAGAAGCTGGTAAAACAATGAAAGGTGTATTTAACCAGCTCATACTGCATTTGCCAAAGAAACACACAACAATGCTCCAACTTGGTCTCGTGCTCTTAATGGTCTAAATGCAGAATTTAGTTCAGTTCGGTTTCACTCTCTCGCCCATTAAAATATACAGTATGTGATATTTCAGGGGCCAGAGAATTCGGAGAACTATTTTTTCCATTTTGTGATTCAGAAAAAGCACACAAAGGCCGACAGGTTGCATTAGTTGCATCACATTTCAGACTTGACTTTAGGCTATGTGAACATGGAGGATACAACAGAGTTAGCTGCAAATACCTCGTAAATGGGTTCCTAGTTTAAAAAAAAAGCAGAAGGTTGAGCTATAATTAGGCTACAACTGGAAAGAGAACTACGATGCTAAGCAGCCTATAAACATGCCAGAAGCAGGTTCTCCAAAACTCATTCCACAAATCATTAGTAAATATTAATAGTAAGAATTTAATAATAATCTCTTCCTTACAGTGTACATAATCTAAGCACATACGTATGTTAGATTTTTTTGTGCATTTTTAAAGAAATGCTTAAAGGTGAAAATCCAGCCTTAAATCAACACTGCATTATTTTGTGATGGTGTGATTTACAGTTTGGCTATGCTTGCACAGATGATTTTTGTTTAAAAACAACAGACTGTTGTCAGTGCCAAACCTCCATATGTGAGTGTGTTTCAGATGTGTCGACTGGAATTTTTCCCCTCTGAGATGGAACATACTTGTTTTGACAGGATCTGCCAGGATCATTCGTTTTGGGACGTTAAGGCGAACAGACTCCATACTCGGCGAACAAGTGTGATATCTGTTCTGACTGTGTTCATTTCTCTGTCACCATGGAGATGATTTTTTTTTTCTTCTAAAAGACTCCTGCCAACATGCAGTACAGAAAGGCCACAGATCCGTGCACTCAAACTAATGGAGATTATTTTCATATTGTAAAAGGAATTTAAAAACCTATGCAAACCCATCCACACAACGGCTGCATACTTTAGGCTGTTTCTCTGAACATTACTCCTAATATTGATCCAAGCAGTTCACCCTGATTTTAATCTATGTCTCGTTTTTTTGTATTTCCGATTTTTGCATCACTGTTGCTTCAGCAGCATAAACCACAGTATACAAAAACTCACACCACAAGTTTCGACCTATCCCAAAAAGAAAAGATCAGAGATCAGCATGCAACAAAGATCAAGAACTGTCATCATTCGAGTTACTTTTCACACTTTTTTTTTTTTTAATGGGGAAATATGACAGACTTCTCAAGCCAGTCTTGCACTCTCTCCATCTTCTTGTCCTTGACTGTGTGGCTGTTGACACTGTCTGTCACCGTGGCAGCCAGCATGGTGGTGGTGGAGGTGCCGCTCAGCGGTGGTGTGCATCCGGAAACCGACATGGCCGCCGGGATGCCAGTGGTGACACCGGTGCAGGTGCTGACCCGCCGGTCCCACATGCTCTTGAGCTTACGGTAGAAGACCCGGCAGCTGAACCCGTCCCGCCAGCCCTCCTTGACGTGTTCCACCAGTGGCCCCAGGCCGGTGTAGTAGTGTAGGCAGGCCGAGCATTTGTACATCCTCTCCCCACACACCATCTCCACGGCGGTCGCTGCCCGGATGAAGAGAGGGTCCATATCCCCGCTGAGAGCCCCATGGTTTGGAGTGTGGCTAAGGCTTTGGGGGTGGCTAAGGCTTTGGGGGTTCATTTGGTGGCTGTGAGGGTACAAGGGCACATGGGAGGTTGGTTCTGGCTGAACTGGAGCATTGAGTGTGCTTGAGTTGCTGAGGCTGTGCTCAGTTGTCCACAGGAAGTTGTGGACCGTCTCCTCCATCTGAAGGCCAGTACACGTGTTGGGTGAAGGTGGCGGGCTTAAGGGAGAGGTGCCCTGGCAGAGAAATGAGTCACAGGACGTGGAGGCAAGCTGGAGGCTTGGAGTACTCTTGGGTTGCACGCTTAGATGGTCAGTAAGGCTCCTACACCCTAGATGTGGATAAAACAAGATTTTCAGCTCTACAGTCAATCATTTCAGGCTTTGAGAGAAAAATATTGATGTATGATAAAAGACTGATATAATTATGTTTTTCCATGGGAAACAAACCTTACTTTATGGATGGTATGTTACAGAGAAAAACGTGTATTTAAGTAGCTATGACCTTTAAAATGTCATGGAAATCCCTCCCGGTCAATCAATCAAATGACTATGGTCAATGTTTTACAGAGATTCATTTCCTGATGGTGTATTTTGATTAATTAAATAATATTCTCACAATATGTTGGCATGACTTCATAATAAATAACAAAAGGGCAACAGTGTCATGTTATAACCTACCTGATTTTTCTTGGGCATTCACCTTTCGTTTCTTGATCTTCTGTCCATGGTCATTGCTGCTTGCGCATTGGCTCATCGTATTAAGAGGCGTATTAGCATGGGAAAATTCTATGGAGCATTTATGTAGTCATGCCATTAGGGTTTTGTAGCATCATTGATTAGGACAGTGATGTCACAAACGAAGGCTTTATGGAACATGTCATGTTCACATCTGGCTTCTCTGTTGTGGTATAATTAATCACAATGTCTTTTTGTAATCCCCCCCACCCCCGCCGCCACCGCTACAAGATTGTGAAAACATTCTCCATTCTTTGTGTGTGTAAGTGTGAGTGTGAGTGTGAGTGTGAGTGTGAGTGTCTGTGTTGTATTAAGGCTTTCCTTTGTGCCACTGGGTGTGAAGGACCGCACCAGTTTGATGAGTGTTATCACTGGCTTCACAATACCTGCTTCTGTTGGCCTGATTATCGAGAGTTGCTCAGGCCCCGCCATGCTGGTCAAACTCAGCTTCCTGTTCTGGCTCTTTGGCGGGCGTTTGGAGAGGCCAAATTCTGAGATGACAGAGACAACACACGGATGGCAAATGTACAGACAGTGGCTTAGACAAAATCACAGATTGGTATGGGGGTGGGAGGTGGGAGGAAAAGGACTGCAATTAGCCCAGAGATGGATACAGTTCTCAAAGCAGCGCAAAGAGGTAGAGTGGAGAAAAGGAAAACCTCAAATTGGAAGGCTGATAATGCTGTCAAGGGAATGGGGAATGACTCGGATTATAGCTAATGATGCTGCCTAAAAGCAATCTACAGAACGTTCGGTTAACGGTTACTTTAAATATACAGGCTTGGGAGCCTCCCTCAGCAAACAATTATAGGGCTCTGGCTCCTGCAGAGACGGGCAAAATGCTTGTCTGGCTTTTGCTTACCTTTGGTTTTCCTTATGACAGATTCCATTGAGTGAAGATGTGGGCAGAATTCTGCTGGTGATCTCAGTGTTAAACTGAGCTCATGTGAGCCTCTGTTGCTCTTTAAATACTTTGTTTCTGCGTCACCCAGGAGACGAGAATTCTACTGCGATGAGCATTCCGAAGCAGAAAAAAGATCACAATTAATCCTTCCAGAAATTAACTTACACTAGACTTGAAACCTTTGCAAATGCAGAGATGTTGTGCACTATGCCTCAACTCAATAGCTGTTCATGTAATACAGGTTGCCCAAAATTTGCATTACAACTCTGATGGACTTCTTATAGATATTCCACACTAAAACTGGGGCCGCTAAATAAGCATTTGTTAATTTTTTTTGTTGGCTTGGGTTACATTGATATTTCAGATATTCACCTCTGCTCTTGTTAAAATAAGAAGCAAAAATAAGCCAACACAAGCTGAAAAAACTAAAACCGAAAAACAAAAGCTGGGATCAAAGAGCCGCAGGCTTGCATGCAAGTGAAATGTGAAATGGATTTATTTTTTTCCTTTAGCAAATTACCAACATTTCCTTGGCACTCGGTGAGTGAGAAGTGAGCTGATTGTGTTGCTTCTCTCTCCCCTGCTGTCTCTCTCTCTCCCCCTCTCTAATCCATTGGTCAGAGCGGCACTGTCTCTCTCGCGACCAGACAGGATGGCAGAAAGCAAGCGGATCCAGAACCACTAAGGCGGCCAACACATGGGACGTGGGCGATCAAGGCCTGCTTCAATATTTAAGGGCCCAAATGCAAGCCCGCATTTGTGGAGCCTTTCCTCTTTTTTTCCCTCTCTCTCTCTCTTTCTTGTTCTTGTTTCATTCTTTTTTTCATAACGAATAAATCATTTAATTCCTTTTCAGGTTTGCTCTCGAAATTCATGGTGTAGTATTCGGGTTTTGCTCGTCATTTTCTCTTTTTTTTGTCTAAATCGCATTTGGGCTTTCGTGAAGAAGTGTCACAGGCTACCTCCTCTGACGTTAAGAGAAGGCTGTGCGTGTGTCAGTGTGTGCGTGTGTGAAGGTGAGGCGTGCAGTGCTTCTAGGCCTTTGCCTCTGTGGTGACGCACCCGTACTGGCATTAAACACTGGAAGAATCTGAAGGCTTCCAGTGAACTTCTAGAAATGCCACGATTTTTATTTTATTTTTTTGAGGGAAGGGTTTTCATTTCGGCTTTTCTCCACTGTCGACAGGTCCCCCTTGCGAAAGGCCTCTGTGTGTGTGTGTGTGTGTGTGTGTGTGTGTGTGTGTGTGTGTGTGTGTGTGTGTGTATTTTGAGGGAAGGGAAGCTATGAGGGTCGCTAATCCCCTCCTGCCACCAGAGAGGGAGGCAGATGACACGAAAACAAAGGAGGCCCACGCATGGTATGAAATACCAAACAGACGGGCGTCATGAATGAGTAATTCAGAATGACTGCAGGGCACTGAAAGAGAGAGAGAAGGAAAGAGGGAGATAGAGAGAGAGAGAGAAAAGGAAAGAGGGAGAGACGGATTGATAAAGAAAACTTGGCATGGGCTCTTAGATATACTCTGATGCACATGTTCAAACAAACCAAATGGGCCAGCAAATAAGCACTTTATTGCCTCCTCTCTCTCTCTCCTTTTCTTTCTCTCCCTTCAAGGAAGAGGATATTGGAAGCACAGGTACACCTGCTAATAAGAGAGTGTAAGCGTGTGATGTCAAATTCAGAGCAATGGTCTTACGTCTCCTACCCGCCTGCAGTAAGGGAGCCGAAGGCTAAATGCCAAAACTGAGAGGAACAGATAAACTAGAGAAATACAGTTGCACTGTTCAGAAGATGTTTATACTGTTTATATAAGACGACGGATGGGTGGGTAAATAAATTGGTCAATGGATGGATGGATTGGGTAGATGGATGACTGGATGGAATGATGAGCTTGATTATGATGAGGATGATAATGATGATGGTGGTAATAACTGACCACATAAAATACAAAATGGACACCCATTCCCAGTACAATTCTTGAAATTATGTATTTATTTAAGTGTTGCTACAAAGTATTTACATTTAAAGTACAGAACTAGAAAAAACATGATGTACAGCAACAAATGGTGTCAGTGATGACATTATTTCAAATGTATGCAAAAATGCACAAAAAGGATAAATCGATTCCTTTTGTTTGTTAAGGGCACTTAGGGAAGAACAGTATACTGCAGTAGCATTTCAGTATAGTGATGGTTTTTCCTACATGAAAACGCAAAACAACGCTATGAACATGGAGTTGTGATTGATCTACGAAATTCCCCTGCTGGTAGAAAAATTCAACCCACCATACTGTCGGAGAGAGAATCCCAGCACTGCATATAAGTGCATTGAAACCTAGACTGTGTTGATTGTATAGTCAATAGAGAGCGTGCAACACATCACTTGGGCAATATAAATCAAAGGCTAGAGACATGTATTCACATAAGGACATCCAGCAAATACACAATGCATTGGATCTGCATGTCTGCGCAGATATAAAAGTGCATATTCAACTGTTGGCAAAGACTGATTCATTTGCCAGTACAAACAATACTGCAACCAGCTCTCCCCAATCTCATCTTCAGTTCACTAAGGGAAAATGACAACAACAACAACAACAAAATCGATAAAACAACAACTCCTTGCATAAACAAACTGAATTGTATGTTTTCGTATTCCTATTTACTTCATGTTGCCTGTCTTCAGACACCGCTGATTTGTATCTTTAAGATGCTCCAAATACATGCCCTTCTTTCTAGCCACTAATTAAGTCATTAATCAAGACTCGTTTACAGCAATACGCTTGTTAAGCTCACGGTCTCAGAGGCAGAGACCTTTTCTCTACTCTCCCCCCCCAAACACACACACACACACACACACACAATCCACAGTGCCTTGAAAGACTGAGTGAGTGGTAGTAGTTGGTGATGGTGAGGAGTAGTCGTTGGGGGAAGGGAGGGGATGGGAGGGGAGGGAGAGTTTCCCCACATGCCAAATGGTCTGTATCCACACAAGCGTGATCAATCAGGCACAGCACTGCAGTGATCTGCGGTCAGGATTGGAAACATCTGCCCATTGTGGAGCCCTCTGGTCTCTAATTGGTGGCTGTCAGAGCCTTTAAGACTCCAGTGTGGAAGGACATCTTGCCGTTCCCCTCTCCTACCCTCCCATCAAGCAACCTCTTTCAATAACTATAACACGCACAGCACCGCATGCAACGAAACAAAAGGAACATGAGGGGGGGGGGGGGGGGGGGGGGGGGAGGGTGGTAGATTCCTATGGGAAGCAGAAGCGTGAGGGGTGATAGCATGTTATCACTTCATGCATCCAGTCAGGCACTTGAGACATTAGTTCTGTGATCGGATCACATTACAACTGCTATAAGCTCTATGCTTCCTTCTAGTTTCCGCTTGTGCTTACATTTCAAATGAAACTCTTCATTACTCTTCATAAAAAATAACGATAGAAAATAGGACAAATGAGTCGTGTTCGCCATATACATACAAATGATCAGCCTACAGTCATGAAATCAACAGATAATTAATTGTTTTGTTTAAGATAGCTAGACAATTAATAACACCAGCACGTACATGAAACAGCATTGTCACGGTTCAGGATCCAGCCTGTGGTCAAGTTTGTCAGGCTGCTTGCTGAGGTATTTCCTACCAGCCTTTGTAAGACCTACTCAAGACATACTCATGTCCTACTCACGTCCTACTCAGCAATTTAAGAATGATAGGTACACTGGAGCAGGGTGAGGGAAAGGCTTTGCGGAGGAATGTAGTTAGCACGTGTGAGTGAACAAATATCCTCCCATCACTGCGACCAAACCAGAGCTAAAGTGAAAACATGGAGGATTCTAGAGGTAAACAGCAGTAAAAATGGAGGCACTGGCGCCATCTAGAGGTATTTCTCTGGGACGACAAGCTGACAGCGGCTGCACTGCCCATCACCACCTCTCTGTAGAGTCTCTCAGCCTCTGCTCAGTGCACTGCCTGAAATATCCAGAGAGACTAGCTGAAGACCTGACTATGCAGAGCAGGAGTCAGAAGCAGGAGAAAGAGACAGAGAGGCTTCTAAATGATGGAGTGTAGACAACAGGTCGTCTAGTATCCTGTGCTGTAACAGCAGAACGAATTCCTACTTTAAAAATATGATATCCACATGAAGACTGTTTTAAGAGTTTGCAGCTCCTCCATAGAGAGACCTTTCTCAGAGGTATGAAGTGTAAAAAATCCAGCCTATTAATGCCTGTGTCACGGGATGACACGACATTGTATGTCACTGTACTTGTAATACAAGACATCTGTGTAAATCATACATCAATACATGTTGATTCTTATGTGATAAAATGATAAATTACCACAAAATACCAATCTTCTGCAGTTTGTAAAATCTCAAAAGTTTGAAAGTGTATCCATTACATCGTGTGAGCGGTACTACCCTATGGCAAGTGTTACTGCTAAGCTGTGTCTGGTGTCTCAGATCCAGAACCCAGAGACAACACAAGTTCTTTCAGCCTCAATGCCCTGGATGATGTCGTTCTCGAGTGGTTCGGCCTCCACTCTTGTCCGGTCCGGTCCGGTCCGGTCCGTTCAGAGCAGCGTCTCTATGACCGCTCCTCGAAGAACCACTGCTGGTGGGCCGAGTCCGTACAGGGCATGAGAGCCGGCCCCGGGCTGCCACTGTCGACTTTGGCCACGGCCTGGACGCACTTCTGGGTCTGTACGTGGAACAGCGTCCCGTCCTGTAGGTTAAGAAAACACACGTCACACACACGAGCCGCAGAACCGGACCCCTGTGGAGCCGCCCTGGGATTTCACATTACCAGACTCCAGGGGAGGCGGTGGAGGCGCTACATATCGGCCAGCCATAAATAAACCTGGAGTTGCACATATCTAATGTTCGGCCGGTGAGCGATCCAAACCTCCATATACTGTATATATACACACAGAAACACAGAAACACACACACACACACACACACACACACACACACACACATTTACATTTAGATGGAATGGTCCAGTGATGGATATTATTGTAAAAAGCGAGTGTCAATAGCAATGTTTACACAAACCTACAAAAACACACACACCTACATGCATTCGTGGACTGTGAGGCCCAGGGTTTGTCAATACTCGGTGTACCCAGCAAGGGTCCTTGGTGTCGTGTATATTGACAGGAGCAGATTTGTGGCTTGTCCATGCCAAAATAAAATATCTTTGTTGTGTGTGTGTGTGTGTGTGTGTGTGTGTGTGTGTGTGTGTGTGTGTGTGTGTGTGTGTGTGTGTGTGTGTGTGTGTGTGTGTGTGTGTGTATGCCTATGAGAACAAGAGAACAGAAAAGAAAAGAAAAAAAAAAGAAAAAGGAGGAGAGGGAGAGTGTGTGTATATGTTTGTGTGTGTGTGTGTGTGTGTGTGTGTGTGTGTGTGTGTGTGTGTGTGAGTGTGTGTATATGTTTGTGTGTGTGTGTGTGTGTGTGTGTGTGTGTGTGTGTGTGTGTGTGTGTGTGTGTGTGTGTGTGTGTGTGTTTATGTATATGTGTGTTTCCCAGGCAAGCAGCAAGGGCTTAACGTCAGCAAGCATGGGCTTCTCTGAGAGGGCCCTTCACCTCATGGCAGTTGGGCCGACCTGAGCACTGTGCTGTACTGTGCAGTGCTGTGCTGTGCAGTGCTGTGCTGTGCTGTGTGTGATTAGCTGTGCTGTGCTGTGCTGTGCTGTGCTTTGCTGCATTGTGCCATGCCGACAAACTAAGTGCTTCAGGGAGGAAAACTTTTAAGAATGGAGAGAGCAAAGAAGAAATCACCTAAGACAACCAACGGGGCACTTTTTCTGTTCTAATGGGCAATTTCCGATGCCCTGCTACTATGAGGTCAAACCTCTCTGTTTCACGCTGTCCTTTTTTCCAGTGCTCTCTCCCTCCCTCTTTCTTCTTTCTGTGTCACTCATTTTGTGTGCTTCTCTCTAGCTCTCCTCTTTACACTGGACTTTTTCATACTCTTCCCCAAGCCTGACAGCTATTAAAACTGCCATTAACACGGTTTGTGTGGATCTCTAGGACTCTTTGTCTCAACCTGTCAGTCTTATTTTCTCAACCTATACCAGTCAGTAATTTAAATTGCTTTGGATGAAGGCATCTGCCACAGACGTGCAGAAATGCAGATTTGGGTCTCTTGTACTCTTTCAGTCACCCATTACTGGTCTAGGGAATCTTCTCTGACTCTGTCGGTCTGCCTCTGTCTACATCTCTCCAGCCTTTCTCCTTCTCTCACACTCTCTATGTCTCTCTCTCTCTCTCTCTCTCACCTCTCTGAGCACAAACTGCTGCTCCTGTGGAACGGGCTGCCGGGGTTTCCTGCACAGGTGCACCGTCAGGTAGGTGGAGACCGGGTCGCCCACAGTGCACCCTGCTGGCTCCCGTGTGTTATAGCGGATCTCGTGGTCAGAGGAGTACTCGAAGAACTGGAACACACACACACAAACAACAACACACACACACACACACACACACACACAGAACACACACAACACAAACAACACAACACACACAACACACAGACCAAATAACCAATTAGAGTGTGCCTTGTTGACTGTGGTTAAAGTCCAATGGTGTTCCATGTTGGGTCCTGTTGGGATCAGCAATGAAGATATAATCGCCTTAAATGCAGCCCTACGTTCAGAGAGTCCTGTTAAATCTGTGAATTATATGATAGGACGACACGCCCAATGGGCATCACCCGTGGCTAATGTCGTTCCTCCCCTGCTGGCCAATGGAAATAAACTGCCGGCGAGGTTATGATTTAAGGCCACTCCTTTGAAAGGCCCAAAGCCATTTTAATAGCAGCAATGCTCAAGATATGAGAGAGCCAATGGTGAGCAGCTGTGATCAATGGCACAGATTTGGGTTATCTGCAGAAGGGGTGAGAGGGTGGGGGAGGGGCTCTATTTAGTTGGGATTTTTCAGGGCCAGGAGCCAAGGGTGGGTTAGAGGCAGAGCACGGAGGCAGGGAGGGCAGGAGCCAAGGGTGGGTTGGAGGCAGAGCACGGAGGCAGGGAGGGCAGGAGCCAAGGGTGGGTTACAGGCAGAGCACGGAGGCAGGGAGGGCAGGGCTACAAAGGAATGCGAGAGCGGGACACTGGCGGGCAAAGTTCCTTATATGGCGCGCTCTAGGTCTACAAATGCGTTGCCTATGTGCCACTGGAGGGAATACAATGATGTATTGTTTTTGAAGTAAACAATGTTATCTTGCTCTCGTGTGGATGCATGGCTTGCTTGCCAAAGCAGCATGTATATTTACCCACAGCCAAGGGTAACATGCTCATGTGCTGATAGCATGCTGGTCTTAGTAGATCATCAACAGGCTCCAACATTTACAGTCATGGATCAGGTGAAACAAATACAAGAAGTCTGCAGCCTAGTTAGGCATTTCAGGAGCAGTGGAACATTACATTTCAAGGAAGAGAACCAGTCCTGTCTGATATAAACTCAGGCACAAACAACATGCTTTTTCCCATTGTTTTCAAGGGAATCATGAGACGTTTTGATAATTAAGTATCCGTGGTAAAACCGTATCCTGGCCTCCGGTACCTGGGTCTGTTTGGGTCAGAGGCCTACCTGGTTTTGACCCATGCCATGGCAGGGGTAGAGGATGACCCGGTGTCCCACCACGTTATGGTCATCAGGTGGGTTGTAGTCGAAGCAGTAGTTGGTCATGCCTCGATTCTTCAGCTGCAGAGTGACGTAAAACAAAGAGGTCAGTTAATACTGTTATAACCCCATTATACCCTGTTATAAACTCTATACATTTTTTAATAGTAATCTATGTACTGAAGGCATATCTCAGAGACAGAACGTTCAAGGCAAGATATATTTTATGATTGCCTCAAGTGGAAAACAAAACACTGTTGAAGGGAATTTTCCCACAGTGGTGTACTGTTGTTTGTCAACATAATCCAAGGCAACCATATCCTGCACATCTCACCATTCCGAAAAATCCTGGTCGGTCCTCAGGGACGTGGATGTCCGGGTAGATGTTGTCCAGGAACCACTTGAAGTCTTTACATCCCAACTGCTCCCGGAGCTTCCGTCTGTCCGTTACATCTCCGTAGGCTTCCTGGAGACAACACACAACCAGCCAATGACGTGACATCACTACAATCGCTGACAAAGGGCACACTAGGTTCACTTCAACCAATGACCTTGACAGAGCCAGCAAAAGAGAGAGAGAGAGAGAGAGAGAGAGTGTGAGAGAGAAAGAGAGGCAATAAACTGCCAAACTCATTATGAGGGTAATTGTGATATTGCAGCAGCCAAAGCAATTTAGCGGGTGGCTGAGAGAACAATAAGAATGACATGCTAATCTAATGAGAAGTGAATACGCTGGGGTCATTTAGCCACAACCCTGGCAGATGAACACGTCCGTCCACAAAGCCAACACCATCGGTCAGTCCCCCCGAACATAAGGGCACACTCGAGGGATGTGTCCCTTTAAACATTAGGAGGTCAGTCATTCACCCCTGAATCAGCCAATTCAGCAAAAGGTCTATTTAGTGAACTGATTTGTTTTACACGTGTATGTCCTAAGCCCCAAAGTGTAGACGACACGGATGCCCTTGGACCAAGAGGTTCATACTGCCTCGTCAAACTACCTCTTGTTTAGTCAAGCATCCATCCCACAAACCGACGTCACCACGGCTCTGTTATTAAGAGGAGAGTTATTTCAACTATGTTCAGGGTCTCGTGTTGTTTACGGAAATACCACAAAGAGGTAAACCACAGCTGCACCATGTCCTGGAACCAGTAATTTCTACAAGGAGGGAGTAATTTATCGGAAACATCAGCAGCTCTCTTGAGTTTGTTAAATAATGTGACGTAACAGGGTGAGTAAGCTGATTCATTTCACTGAGGCAGTTCTATCTTCCCAAAAAACTTGTTGCTGATGTTGACAACAATCTTGTAGTGCCATTGCTTTGATAGTCATTTTGTGTCGTTGTAGGCTATAAATTGCAGCAAAGGCCATGCAAAAAATATGGTTCCACAATGACTTAACTGGCAACAGCAAACAATGGATTATTGCAGTCCTTTTCATCTTAGAATGTTTTAAAAGTGTGCCAAACTTGAGATTTTTCTTTAGTTTTATGTCTTTGGTTCTTTAGTTTCATGTCTATGGTTGCTAAACAAGACTATTTGACAGTTTTTAATTGCATTAAATTAGAAAAATGTAGGCCTAGTGTCAACCACAATCATGCTGCGAAGTTGCAATTGCAACCCAAGGTATGACAGACGGGTAGAATTTGGACGTTATCTATTCATGTTGATTCATTCCTACCCTATATCCATTCATTTGAGGACACGGTCATTCTTTTTTTCAACCTCTGTGTATATTATATAGGCTGCTTTATATTTGCATTTGTAGATGGATTGCATGTGCATGGATTGTTCTTGAAACATGTGGCGGTGTGTTTCAAATTTTTCTGGGAACATAAATGATTTTCTGAAAAATAAAACCTGACCGTAAATAACGTCAATGACCGTCAATTACCGTCAATGACTGTTTGCAGAGATCTGATTGGCTGTAAGGGAGACGGGGGGGTCAGGGGTCAATACAGATTAACTACAGTTCACAGAGTGGTGCTGCAGACGGTGCTGTTCGCATGCGACATCTGCTCAGAGCAACACCCTCATTGGGCCAGCCCGGGCTGGGATATGGCACTCTAATTGGCCGTTCAGATGTTTGTTGGAGGGTGGGGGAGAGGGGGTGGGAGGGATGACCCACCCTGGTGTCTGATTTGGAAGTGATCCATCACAGAGGGATAGGTGGAGGTCACTAGGCAAGGCAGACAAGCACCACTAGGGTCTTGTTTGGAGAAAGACTGCCATGGAGCTATGAATAGGAGTCTTTACACTGTAAGAAATTACATTGTTTCCTGTGAGTGCATATGAGATTCATGTTCAAGCAGCTGCTGTGACCACCAAAGGTTGGCCAGCCTCATCTCCAAAATGCTGATCTTATCATGGTAGCAAAGGAAAAGTCCCCACCCTAGTATTGCTCAGACACCTGGGGTCAGAAAGCAAACTGAGGTGTGTGAGTGAGTGACTGTCAATCCAGAAAAGTTAGCAGAAGTGAAAATGAGAAAAGAGGAACATCCAGCAGCAGCCTTTGCAGATAGGCTACTGGAAGCTTTTGAGACATACAGTTGATCCCCTCACAACTGAGGATGTTAGCTATAAATCTGCTTTGATCAACAAAAGTGATCCCCAGACCCGGATCCCCAGACCCGGTGCTTGTGACTCATGACTCAGACTATGATGAAATTCTTGCAGAAATGACACCATTCTACATTTTACAATCAGGCCACTTCTAAGAAATCCCAGCCAGCTGTAGCTATAGGAAGTATGCTTTCCCAACCTACAGGAGACAAAGAGGGACGGAGTCCTCTTGTTCTTCTAATTGGCAACATCGAGGTAAAAGCGGAGAAGCAATCCATTAGGGGTTATCACA
>NC_137923.1:39586940-39649440 GCF_963457725.1 Sprattus sprattus | reverse complement strand
TAAGTGACCTTGCAACAACTAGGCCTACATAGGGAATGGATAGGTCTACTTAAAATAGCTAATGCTAATACACCATGTGAATGAGCCCATTGGTGGTCTGTTTGAATAATTTAATTATTTTGATGAACTCTATCTTACCCCCCTCTGTCAATATAGCCTCGCCAATTGTGAATAATAGCAATGATGGACTTCCTTCAACATTGAGCCTCCTAATTAGACATAGGCTTCTACTTGGAGTCTATCTTAGGCTACTTTTATTTCGAAATAGTTGGTTGACGCACCTCCTTACAATGAAACAATGTTTATTGTTTGGGGAAAATAGTGTGCAGAGAGAAGTTAGCAAAGAATTAGCAGGGAATGATGTCTTTGTCAAAAAGTCTGAAGAGGAAAGTTGACAACCAAAACAGCCTATGAAGGGAAATGGAAAGACCATTTTGCTTTCATCTAACCTGGTTTCACTAATGGAAAGCCCATGTATCCCATATCATATGTAACGAAGTTGTCGCGGTTTGCAAAACATAAACCTACGTATGTTTTTTTATTTCGCAATAATCTTATTGCAACACTTCTGTCGAGCTGAAGTTCAGTTAATGAGTGATGAAATTAAGAAGGCAAGTCATGGTGCCCTGGTGTTCTTTGTCATTTCTGCTTAGCATCAGCTTGCCTAATTCGTGAGCCTGTTGACCGGTGAAAAAAAAAAAAAAAAGATACCTCTGCTACGATCGGAATAACCTAACGGGCCCAAAAAAATCACTCGCGGGCCAAAATTGTCCCGGGGGCCGCCTGTTGCCGGCACATGCCCTACAAGTCTTGATCATATGAAAATTAGTGCTGTCAAACAAATAAAATATTTAATCGCATTTTTGTCATAGTTAACTCAAAATTAATCAAAAAGGGACATTTAGAATAGATACAAATTTGCGATCGCGATTAATTTAGATTAATTTAATCGCGATCGCAAATTTGTATCTATTCTAAATGTCCCTTCAATTATTTTTTTCAATCATTTTTATTTTATTTGAATGCTCTTATCAACATGGAAAAGTGGATTGGCTTGCTTTAAGCAATGTTTTATTTTATTGAAAAACAACATTGCCGAACAGGACGGTACAAAATAAAATTATAAAGTGCACATTTAAGATAAACAAGGACTCAGCCTATAGTGCAGTTAAACCATGGCTTAATATTAGTTTTTTTCAAATTTGCTGTGAACATAGAAGTCAGGCCTCTTATTTCAAAAACAATAAACTGTAACAGTTAGGTTACCAGTAAAAGGTAAGCCAACTACTTCTGTGCTTTCAACCAGCTGCCTGTTGACATTTTCAGACAACAGGGAAGCTCGCTTCTTTTGCACAACTTTTAAAGGTAAACTTTCTATTCAGAAGCTTTTTATCATCTATTACGCCGTATCGCGCTCATCATTCACTCAAACGTGACGTTAGCCTACTACACAGTTACGGAGGGCAAAAAGAAAAAAGAAAAAAAAAACTAGTTAATCGCGCGATAAAAAAATTAACGGCGTTAAAATGGGTTCGCGTTAACGCCGTTAATAACGTGTTAAACTGACAGCACTAATGAAATATAATCAGAATAAGTTCAGGTATTGCACATCTTTAAAGAAATGTGCATATTCTCCTTATAAAGTGCTAATTATTATAATTTTTCGAACTGTATATATCTTTAAAGAAGAAGATTCAAGGTTTCTGGGGATGTTCTTTTTATGACGCTTGAACAAAACCACACGGCGCTTCAAAGGCATAATGACAACAATAACAAAACACCTCCTTGAAGGGGGGGGGCGGCGAATTTAGCTACCGTACAGGGCGGCCAAAACCCCCGCTACGCCACTGTGTGTGTGTGTGTGTGTGTGTTGGTGTGTGTGCGTGCGTACGTGTTGTTGTTTCCAATCCCAATTGGGGGTTATTTTTTCTTAAAGTTAATTAAAGTCAGTTTCATACATCCGGCTAGAATTCTTGCAAAGATGTGCACCATGCTACCCACTCACCGACCTCATCACCCCTTGTGAACTCTAGAGCATGCTTCACATAGAGGTGGAAACCCAGAGAGAGAGAGAGAGAGAGAGAGAGAGAGAGAGAGAGAAATTACAGATTACAGGGGTGTAGGCACTCTGAGAGGTGTGAGGTCCCCCACGGCAAACTAAAACTCACCCTGAAGGAGAACTCCAGGTTCTCTCCTCCCCACACCTCCATGCCGGTGTCGTAGGTGCCCAGGTAGTGGAAGTATTTCTTACTGACAGCAAACAGACCTCCAGCCATGGTGGGAGATCTGAGGAGAGGAGAGCAGGGTGGGGCAATAGATCAACCAGGACAAAGGACTGACTGACAGATCACAATACAGCAGTGGGAGTGTGTGTGAAGGAACTGGTATTGCATTCATGTTGTAGGACTCTTCACTTGGACGGCTGTGATTGGACACATTGAAACCGTGTGTGTGTTCTTTGTGTCTTGAAATTTTAATTTGCATAAATAAGTCCAGCTTTCTATGAAAGAGTAAGTATATGTGTGTGTGTATGTGTGTGTGTGTGTGTGTGTGTGTGTGTGTGTGTGTGTGTGTACCACACCTAATGACATCTGTTGGGGAGCTGCGCCGTTTCTGCTCATACTCTGGTACAGGGTGCCAGGTGAACACCAGCCGCCAATCAAACCCACCAATCTGGGGCTCACCGGGGTTGCCTAGGTACTGGAATGTGTTCCAGTCAATAACATCAATTACAGGACACACCACGGCAGTAGGCTCCACCATTATCCTGTCAAAGAGAAGGTGTACTTGATTCAGTTAAGAATTTCAGTGATTTCTTTGTCATGTGCAAATCATACAGACATCACAAGTGTTATGACACAGAATGTCTGAAATATAGCACAAATGAGAAAAAAAAGAAAAAGACCACAGCTTATTGTATTATTTACATATAAGACCATGCCTTGTGGATTTACGTGTAAGGTCTAGTTCAATTCAAGCAGAACCACACTCTCTTCACATGATTATGGAATCTCCTTAGGGCATTTTTGGCCAGTTTGGCAACGCCCCGTCTGTACACAGCAAGATAAAAACACACACCCTGACAAACAACAGGTGGTTGCCCAGAAGCGGATCTGGTAGTTCCTGTGTGGTTGTGGTCTCTCACCTGTGCAGGAGGGGCTCCAGCCAGCCGTCATGGCTCTCGCAGTGGCAGTCCAGGAAGGTGAGCACGTCGCCCGTGGCGATGGAGGCCCCCAGGAGCCGGGCTCGGACCAGGCCCTCGCGCTTACGGGCGCGGACCAGCCGCACCTTACGCAGGTCTGATAAGTACCGCTCCAGGGGCTCCTTTAAGTGTTCTGTGGTGGCAGCGGCGACAATAACATCAACAACAACAACAACATCACACCCACAGCCATAATCCACTTGAACAAAATTGCACAGACCATCTATACGCTCCACTAGATACCCTCTGCAATTCTACCACTTCTTCTTTTTCACCACAGGGTGGGGCTAACAGGTGCCCTATCTCTGTTTACAAGTTCATCATTTTCCCATTCATCATTCTCATGAGCCCGCTAAGCAGGGAGTGCTCAATGGAACACAGCCATATTTGCCTTCAGATAACCTCCATCGGTGACCTCCAACCTGACCTCAGGTGGCCATTGGGTCGTAAGTCAGCACCACACATTTCCTGAGTTGCCCTATGGGGATTAATAAATGTTTATCTTATTTTATCACTATTGCACCCAATACTGGATCCACCTCTGTCACTGTAGTGGTCCACCAAGACGCCTGTGCACATATTTTTCAGTACAGTTTCAGTACTGAGAACTAGGCCTCAAACCTGTTCCCATAACTACTGGACCGATTCCCTAAAACCTGTCCCAATACTGGATACACTTGAGGGTCATACCTCTGTCACTGTAGTCGTCCACCAAGATGATCTCTCGCAGGAGCAGGTCAGGTGAGGTCTCCAGCACACTGTGGACGGTGCGCAGCAGAGTGGACCACGCCTCGTTATAGAAGGCGATCACCACTGACGTGGAGGGCAAGGAGCGGTAGTCATACTTCAGGTCCTTACAGCTGGTATGGGGGAGTGAGAGGAGATGGAGAAAATAGAGTTACTGATGGATGACTGTGATAGTAATAGTAATACTGATGCGTTTCTGTTTCAGTGTGTGTGTGTGTGTGTGGGGGGGGGGGGGGGGGGGGGGGGGTGAGTGAGAGAGTGTGTTCAAGAGAGAAAGAAAAAAAGGTGTGTCTGTGTGTGTATGTACATAAAAGCGCAAGAGATGAAAAAACAGTGCTGGGTGAACACACTAGTCTTGATGTTTGTTACTGTCCCCATGGGAATATAATGGCTTGTAGCCACAAAGAAATTCCGCTTTTCTGAGAATGATGCACCACACCATGACAGAAAACTACTACGATAGTCTGGAAGATCTTCTATGAAATGCACATCGGCATTCACTGTATCTTATTAGTAAGGTACCAGTGTACAGATAGAGCCAAAGTGTTTAAAGTTCAGTTCTGAAACCTGTTTTCTACCATAAAACAGTGATGTGGTCGAGGTGGTGAGTCATGTGACTGAAAAGACTAGCCCTCTTCTTCACTCCAAACTTGTCATGTCATCCAAAACTTTCTTGACAGATATAGCCCCTCAGGTGAACAGCAGTTCAATAATTATCAAATGAATCCTCCGACTATAAATGCAAATTCACATGTATAGGCTCTATCGACATGCTTGTCTGACTCCCATATGGTTATCTTAGTAGGACTTACAGTGGATTCCATCTCTCGGGCAGTCTTCGATGAAGGGATATTTTGTCGCTCACGTAAGTATTGATTTGATGTTTGGTGACACTCTCCTCTTCTTTCTTCTTCTCTTCCCCAGTCAAATCTAACTTAACAGCTCGTCCCATCTCCCCAAATGCACTCATATCCAAAGGTGGTTTCTCGTAAACTGGTCTCCTCAACTTTTCGTTTTCCACATCTTCCTGTCCATTGGTAGAAACCATACGTCGACTTGCCACCCCGATATCGTATCCACTGCGTTTCAGAAATACGAAGTATCCAACTACAGAGGCACAAAGGATGCAAACAATCAGTTTTGACCGATTTCTTCGCCCGCAAAGTGCCATGATATAATGAGAGTAGGCTATCAAATTCTTGAATTAATGTTGCCTGTTAATTCAAGGTGCTGCTCCTTGATTGTCGTCGACACGTTTGCATTGCAAAATAGGTTATGAGAAAACGGAGCCAAAACTATTCATGGTATTGCTGACGGTTTGTCCCTTTAGATCTTCTTGAAAACTTGTGTAACACATTATTGAGTAGTTGCAAGTTATCTAGACAGTAGAAGGACCGGATACATTTGCTGCGTGATTTGTGCGCAGAGAATTTCTAAAAGAAATCTCGTAAAAAGTTGACTACTTCAAGCTTCCGAATCGACCCCTTCTTCCAGGAATCCTTGTAAAAAGTTAAAATAAGATGTATGACTGCCAATGATCAGAATTTCTCCGGAGAAGTTAGCAAGGTGGCTAACTACAGTGGCACTTGGGGGGAAATCCAGGTCAGATCATCAAGTCTCTTCAGGGTTACACGGTGACAGTGCTAATCCTAATCCAGTTAGCGCTAGCCTGGATTTCCACCTTCTCTCTTCTCACCATGGTAAAAACATGTCAAGTCAGTCAAAGTGTCTACCACTCTCTGCAGCGCCTCAGGTCCTCTGTGTGTGTTCACTACTCAGGATCCAGGAAGTTGATAGAGGGGGAGGCGGCATAACACAAAACTGTGCGAACTATTTCCAACAAGAGGAACTTTGAGAAAGTTGTCGAAGATGCCCTGCAGTTAGCTGAGCAAACAGATATGTCCTAATCTCTAAACCTAATCATTTCAGACTATGGATGACTAAAGTGCATTTGCTCTGTCTTTATTTTCTCCAATTCCAGACAGAGTATGTTTTGTTTTTCTATAGCCTGTGCTCCTTACAGTAACATAATGCTTCCGGTTTTTGCTACAAGTTAGAATAGGTAGATCTCATCGTTACGGTTTTAATAGCTTCCAGCTATTTCATTTTAAGCATTCGCAAGACAAAAAAGTAGGCCTACTCGTCATAACTCACAGCATTTAAATTATTCGAAAGACTTGGAAAGTTTACTCTCCAGTATTGTAGCATATTCTGTTCTTGTTGTTATGCTTTGGAATCTTGCATTTGCAATGTGAAATTTATACAACTAGGCCACATACACACACACACACACACACACACACACACACACACACACACACACACACACACACACACACACAAAGTACATCGTAGAATTTGCAGTGTGTTCGGTGATCTCTCTGATCCCGCATATGTCACATAGACTACTTGTTGTCATTGGTCTGTCTAGAAGTATCTTGACAACACAACTTGGGCTACTTACTTCTTTAATTCATTAATTCAGCAGCCTGACACCCTCCGGCTAGAATGACTATTCTGCATTTAAATTTGGCATCAGGGGACAGATTATTTTTCTTAATTTAGATCATTGAATTACAATCTGGGCCAAGATTAAACCATTTACGTTACCTCTACAGAACGGCGAAGAACGCTTAACAAACACTTCAACCCATTATACCCTGTGCACAAATCTACTATCAATGTATTCACTATTCGATTAGAGTATAGGCAATCATTTTTTACACTGATTCGTAAAACTGAAGGACACCGTGAAACCTGAAGCAAAATGCATGTTATTCCAATTAAATGCATTAATATTTCATAGTCCATGTCTGAGGTGAGAAGGTAATTTGAGTGCTTCACAGCTTGATTAGGTTATGTTACTCTTGTCAAACGTACAGAGACAAGGCAACTAGACTGTAATCATCTATGCTACACTGCCCTCAATATTGAACAATCTCACCACAGTGCAATATCTGTTCCACTGTAGGAAACCAGAAGATACTTTTTGAGGAAGTACAAACTGACGTGCCCTAATTACGATATAATTTGGCAACTGACAAACTGGTCACGATATATATATACTGTAATAATAATATAAGTTATAGAAAATAAAGGCATTTTGAATGCAAGTATCACATGTGACTCAAGTTTCTAAAGGTTCAAACAAGCCTTCGGCCTTTTTGTGTACGGAGGACTTAACGTTATAGAAATGTAGTTTCCTTAGAGGATCTATAATATCCGACTTTAATGTATGCAGGCTGTGCCTTCAATGACCTCCACGATTTCTCCCTCGAGTGCAGTGCACGTCAATGAATGGCCACTAGATGACACCAAATAGGCCTTTTACCCATTTTGCGCCAAACGAGGTCATTGGATACTTTATGAGCCTATATTCTACAGAACCATCTGATTTAGCGTTTAGGTGGTCATTTCTAAACATTAAACATACTTTTGAAAGACCTACACCTGGTTTCCTATTCTGGCTTCATCTAAATCAAACGCATTTACTTTTGGGACAGGTCTACTCTATAGAACCCTGTTAGAGAGCACATATACAGTACTGTATGTTCTCTTGGGATTTAAATTACTCTTGCAATTTGTGGGAGAATTATAATCATAAATACATTTAAGCAATAGTTGCCTCAGATTCATCTATAGACATCTTTATTTCATATCTATGACAGATGTGATTTTGTACACTTAAAAAAAAAAACTACAGCCATTCATCAGAATCAACTTTAATAATCATTTGGTCTGAATCACAAGTACATGTTATTTTAAAAATATAGATTTTTGCACAGTCCCACTTAGGTCCCTTTACAATTTGAGAATCATTTTCAAAGACACAGATAATGCACTGGCTGAGGAGGAGGTTGAAACAAAGGTCAAAGGTCACTTTCCAGAAAAGGACGTGTCACTTCTGATTCACGCCATAGTGCAAATTAGCACAGAAGATGATAAATGAGGCCGTTCAGAAACATCTTCAGTATTACAGCTGGCTACCGAGTGAGTGCAAACAGTAACACTGCACATGATATCACGTTAAAAAAGCTTCCAAATGTTATTAAAACTGCACGCTATCGGGAGAATTAACACATAAAAAGTTTGGACTCGGCCAGTATTAAAGACAATTCAGGAGCTGAAGTTACACTTTGGTCAACAGTCAAGGTGCCCACTAAGTGCTAGAAAAATACATGTACGGGCTATGTACAGTGTGTGTACGCACCTGGCAAAACAGGCCAGTAATGCCATACAATACATTTGTAAACCACACTTAATCCATATGGGCAGATCAAAGTGAAAAATAGATAGGACAGTCTACCACTTAGAAGGCAGAAGAATTAACGCATTGCTGACGTAAAGGAAAGCCTCCTCTAACACTCTTACTTGGACAAGCATGGCATCAGTGTTGTAAAAAATTGGAACAAGGTGGCCATCAGAATAATAGTACAGTATCCATGAAGTCAAAAGAAGACACCCAGTTGTCTATATTTAGGCCAGTACATGATCAGTCTCCTCAGGACTGCACAGCAGAAAACACAGAGGCACAGTGAATTCCCTTGGTCCCATCTGGAGTAGGCAAAACCACATCCTCTCTCTCTCTCTCTGTCTCTCTCTCTGTGGGCACCTTGCAGTCAGGTTCAATCTAATCCCAAAAAGACACAGGCTCTCCTTCACCCACCCAACCCCCTCTTCCCCTCCCATATCCCCTAAATAGAAAGAGGCATCACAGATGGGAGATTATTTTAATTGGCTTCTCATTGGTCGGGATTCCCTCCAGAACTGGACGGAGGGTAAAACCACACTGGCTGAGGGAGCCGAAAGGCATTAACGCCTCACTGGCGTTTGGGTTTATCTTCGATAAACAATCTCTTCAATGCAACCGCTGACACACACACACACACAACAAAAAGATATGAAAGGCCTATGGTGGATAGGCATAATGTGTAAACAATATCAAAGCAAGATAAAAGAAGAATGACAAAAAAAGAAAATGACAAAAAAAAAAAATATTCTCCCATTTCTCTTCCCATGCCTTCACTCTGGGTGATGTAAAATCATGAAGTGTAAGGCGAAAAGCCGCTGTGACACAATTGTGTTCACAAAGGGGCCGAGTGCAGTGGTGTTGGCACAAACCTAACCCACCGACAGCACAAGAGGCTTAATTACACAGCCCTGTATTGCTCTTGCAGTACTTCAAGCCTGGCCTGGAGTTGCCAAAATGGCTCTCAACACATTTCTTAGACGTCCCTTTCGAAAGAAAGCAATATCAGAAGACTGATCAAAAACAGTAAAAAATAAAGATATTGGCACTTCACTGCTGGGTTCCCCTTTGATTCACAAAGGCATATGGTCAAGACCAGTCTATTCTGCAGCATTCCAGTGGGCACAGCAGGAGCACTTCTTGCTTGCTCCCGAGCCCTGCATCTCAAAGCCCATTTTTGTAATTGCACTTAGGTCTAGGGGAGCCACACCCCCCACAACACACACACACACACACACACATACACACACACAGACACACAGACAAACACACAGACAAACACACACACAAACACAGACACACACAGACACAGACACAGACACACACACACACACACACACACACACACACACACACACACACACACACACACACACTTTCCCTTATTCAAACTTCCATCGCTGGTGCTTGTCTCCTGGGGTACATTTCCTCATCTGGATGTCTGCGCGTCCCTCTGCTGTGCGGTAAGAGGTGACACATGTGCCGGAGTGAGGATGGTAGATGCTTCCATCCTGCCGAGAGGGGGGACAAAAAGCCACAGAGAAACGGGAGAGGAAACGGTGCCATTAAAAATCAGGCAGCCCAAAGAATCTACAAATCACACGTGAATTCCTAAGACAATACAGCAAGGCAATGCCAGTGCTGATGGCATGGACTCAAATCCCAATTAGTACAGGCACAGAGAAAATGTAGCTTTTGTAGTACTTTGCATCTGTTCAAATTCCATTGTGTTGAATGACCAAATGTAAATCAGCACTTGGTTTTTAGTCCCATGTAAACCATGTTAAAATACATTTGTTTAAGGAGTTTATGTGGAAATACTTTATGCAAAATGGAGGGTTGGGTAGACTTACATCTCTGAACTCCCAGACGATGGCGGGGGGCATAGGAGCACCGTCCTGTGGGCAGTGTTTCATCCCAATGTAGGTCTGTCCCGACGGCACCTCCGCACACAGCTCCGTCACCGAGTTGAAGCGGATCTCCTTGTTGGACGTGTACTCAAAGTACTGTGGGTGAGGAGGATTTTTGCAGGTGAGTGTAATCGTGAAGATGACTGAGAACTTTCAGGTGAACTTTAAACTTGACATTGAACTGAGTTAGTAGAAAACAGCACCAGTCATGAAACTGTGCTCCCATCAGTACGTGGGTAGCAAGACCATATTAGCCAATCAAAAACGACTTCATTCAATAAACGGTTTGATAATTAACCACACCTGAGAGTTCAACTTAATATTTTATGGTGACTGAATGGGGCTGCCTGCTTTGTTAGGCTGGTGAGTGGTGTGGCTAAAAATCTCTGAACTGGGACACATTTCTGAATCTGACAGGACCATCCAGACAGACTATTTGTAGTTTTAGATAAGAGTTTTAGTCAGGCTGCCAGTCAAGACATGCATTAAGGTATAATCTTCCTCACTATGTCCGCTAATAACCTTGACTGCATTACAGCGGCCACCATCATTGGGAGACATCAGGGCCTGTCCATCTGCACGCCACTGGAGCACAAAAAAGGTAATCAATCTCTACGGTCCGAGGGTTCTCGTCAGGTCTCATGCATCATTCACACGGGCCAATCGACGGCTCTATGAAAAGGGCAGATCCTGTCCTGACTCAAACTTATTTACCTGGCCCCACATCATCTAGTCTGTACAGGACTCATTTATCTTCCGGGGAGGGTGAAGTGCCCTCGTGGACAGGCTTTTGTCAGGCGGAGGCTAAAGTTCCCTTTCTCAAGCACGTTGGTGGAAACATCGATTGTCATCACATAACAACTTAATGCTTTTTTTTAGGTACACCCGAGGCACAACATCAATGAATAATAGGACGATATCAAGACCAAGGAGACACACAGACACCGAGACACATGACATCCCTTCTCACTCCTGCCATTTAAAATAGACCAGTGCTGTTTCTTTATAAAGCCACAAAACAACTGCCATATGATTAAATACAGGCACAGGGTTGGAAATAAAACACTGAAAATTACCAATTACATATAAGATATAATGATGCGCTGTCATCCTGACATGACCGCAGGGTAAGCCTGTTACATCTTATGTTTTCATATGCATTATATAACACTGCTGAAATATAGCTCATTTCAGAAGTAACTCAATACTGCTGACATTTACAGATGCCTGCCCCCCTCCTTCTCCTGTTCTAAATGACTTAGAAGGCTGTAGGGTCTGAAGGCCTAGAGTGGTAAGGCAGAGAAACAGCAAGGGGTGGGAGGGGAAGTACCTGGTTGCCGCCCTGGCCGTGGCAACCAAACACGGCAAGGTGTGCACCTGTAGGGCTGTGCTCAGGGGCGTTGTAGTCCAGGCACTCCGAGTGGATCCCTGCACTACGGACCTGGGAAGAGAGAGAGAGAGAGAGAGAAAGAGAGAGAGAGAGAGAGAGAGAGAGAGAGAGAGAGATAGCACAATCAGTCAAATTAAAAAGGCTTCTTGTTACAAAATCAGTACAAGATGTTTCACACAATTTCACACACACTACTTGGAATAAAGGGCATCATTTAGGAACTACTACTTTTGTGTCCCTTATGCTTGTGTTCTCAAGAGTGTGTGTTGGGAAGATGTAATGCAAGCTGTGCAGAGAGGGCCCGTAGGGTGTCCTTCTTTCCTCCAAAACAATTCAACGTGTACTGAGACAAAGCATGTGGAGGCAAGAGAGAGGACAGGGAATGACATCTCCAGGGACTGTGTGGGTGAGATGTGGGCACTCACCGCTCCGTGCCAGCCCTCCCTGTCTTCGGGCACATGGAGCTCCGGGTAAATATTCTTCAGATACCAGTTGAAGCTCTGGCACTTCAGTCGCTGCCTCAGAAGAACCCGGTCTGAAAGGTCCCCGTACGTCTCCTACCGACCAAAACACAAACTTCAACAACAACAAAATATCAACTATCACCACCCTACAGAGATCTATCATCGCCCTACAAAATGTCATATTATGATAGTGTCCGCATTGCTAATGCAACTACTGCTCTACTTGAAGCATCTTCAAACATCCCAAAACATGCTCTCATGTGCGTCCTCCTGTGGCCGGCCATTCTGAAACGTTTGGTTGAGTAATAAAGAGCGCTAATGAGATCTCCTCAGATGCCAGCAGTGTACCAATTATCCAATGTAAACTAACGATTGTCAGAAAGACCCATATCTGGTATCGTTGTCGTCTCTGGCACTGGTAACCAGTCATGCCAGAAACTGGCACGGCGGTATTCTCATTAGTTCGAGCAGGTCCGGCTTGGCACGTTTTCCACACCTCCTTTTCATGAGATAATTTATTGTTTGATCAAAGATCCCTGACGGTATGAATAATGTAACTTTTTTCAGGTGAGCTATATATGGAGTTGCATGCATCTTTTATGTCTGCTAACACGGGCAACTTGATACACCTAGTATTCTCCCCACTTACAGTACCTCCGTTTGAACATCTCTCAAATACAGCAAACAAAACCAGCAAACGGAGCCCAGACACAAACTGCCAGCTGAGTTGCTGGTAAAGCCCCCACCCCACCCCCTTTCCACTTGGAATATGATATCACTTCAGATTTTCTAAAAACACAAAGGGCCTTTTCTGACGTTCAAACGTCTCAAGCCATCATCGCAGGGTAACCATATCTCCTTAACAAGGACAGGGTACACAAAGTGTTCCTGTGTCTGCTAGCTAAAGCTATCTTGGCAGTGTTCTTGCTATGGAGACAGTTGATCTTATCAAGTCATATTGCTATCCATTCCGTTTAAAACAATGTCTGCATAACAGAAGCGTACTGCATAATAACACCCACATAAAAAGGCTGCGGTGACAGAGCAGTGTGTTGTGTGTCAACATTGTGTGTCAACATTAACTTGTAAAGTCAGTACCACTAAGCACTCAGAAGAAGACTGTACGTAGGCTTGTCTGCTAGCAACTCCAAAGCAATAATAGCACTTTTGTTTAACATCTGCCGTTGTTTAACATCCCTTCCGATGTCATACCTTGCGGGCAGGTGGGTTTCGTTTGTAGAAGTGGTGCTTGTAGGAGTCCATCCACACCTCCGCAGCTCGGACGGTGTTCTGCAGGAAGTTGGGCCGGGCATAGGGGGCCTTCTTGGGGAAGACGTGGCCCACGTGGGAGCAGGGGTCGATCTCAAGCGAGCCCCCACACTGCCACACCTGTGGGTGAGGCGAACCAGAGTACTTACAATCAGCCAGAATGTTTTTTTTTTTTATTTAAAACATGCACCCGCCAGGCATAAAGGGGTTCGATGAAATAGTATCAAAAGGAATCTACTACCTTTTTATATAGACAATCACTCCCCGTAACACAATACTGACAACAAGAGTAAGATGACCGGATAACAAGGACATAGACAGGCTCTTAAGGGACTGAAAACCCAGACCCTTGAACAAGGCAAATAATATTTTTTTACTAAATGAATTAATTCCATCATTCCAGACAAACAAGCTTGATTTACACTAAGAGTTAATGAATGTATCGATTCAAAACTACTTTGATTACAGCCAAACCAGTCTATAATACCACAAGGACCACACAATTACAGTTACATTGACATTGTTCTCTCAGAGAGAATCTATGCTCAAAATATTACTTTCCTTGCAACAAATATCTGTTGGACAGTACAGTTATTTACTAACTAGACAAATAACATCATTAAGAGCCAAGGACATAATTCAGTAATGCACTTACATGTGATCAACCCAGTTAACCATACACTACAGGACAGTGATGGGACAATTTTACAGTAATTTTACAGTTGCAATTACTTATTTTTTCACAATTTTTGGCAAAGTGTTACCAATATCTTAAGTTGGTAAACACAATTGACTTCAGTCAGAATGGAATATTTCCCAAAATATTCAATTTCCTACTAATTTTCTTCCTCCTCTAGACTCTCTTCAATGTGGGATGCTGCCACCTGATCTACCCGCAGAAACCCTCTGCTTACAGCTGCCCATTTCCACTTAACTATTTTGCAAAAATTCTATTCCGCGTATAATTTATACTTTACGCCAGCCTATGTACCCGTAAAATAAACACATGCCATCATTGAAATAGTTTTCTGCTTCATTCCTCTGCTTATCCTTATAATATAACCGAGATTTGGAATGTTAGCGCTCTCTCTCTCTCTCCACTATTAATTCTGCCTCCATGTATATCCCTCCTTTTATGTTTCATGGTATCATGTATGTATCATGGTCATATGCCACACAAGTATGCTAATATGTTTTATCCTCTGATCCCAAGCGTATGAATCCATCTGCTTGCTCCTGATTCTCTCTTCTCCCTCTCTCCTTCCCCCCTGAGGTTCTGCTCAAGGTGTTTCCTTGCCCCAGTCACCTTAGTGCTTGCTTTAGGGGGTTCAGGCTCTGGGCTCTGGAAAGAGCCTAGATAACATTTGAATCATTATCAGTGCTATATGAATTGAATTTCATCCAATTTCATTTCTTAAAGTATTAGCACTAATTTGGTATTGGTGTCAGTGGTAGCTTAGTGGTAGATGTAAAAGGCTATATAAATTAGAGAAATTATTCCCTTTATTCCGACATTGTCCAAACCCCTCTTTACCACATTACTGATTTAGGAAATTAAGAACAGCAAAACACATAAAGGCTGGGGGAAATACAAGACTAATTTACTGCTATAATAACTCCTGTCCAATACATTTTTTGTTTAGCTTTTTCATTTATATTCTCATACACAGTTGTAAACCAATTCACATGACATCAATTATGCATGCTAGTCTTGCAGCTCGGAGCGAGGTGTTATATTTTCATATGCATAAAACATGGCCCAAAGGTATACGCCATCTATCAGTTTTACATTTGGACACGCAAGGATGCATACGTGTACAAACGCACACCACACACCCTGCACAAACACGGAATCTGTCTCTCCCTGATTAATTGACACCCGCAGATGAAAGGAGACTCTTCATCTCTTATTTACTGAGGGTTTTCCCAGCCTCTGTCGGCATCACTCATTCACTTGATCAATTCCCACTGAGAACATATAGAGCACAGCACCTCCTCAGATATGACGCAGAATTTCTCGTGTGGATCCCTAGTCAAGAGAATTGAACACAGACATGGAACGCAGAATGGATACTCACTCTGAAAGAAAGTTCCAGGTTCTCTCCTCCCCACACCTCCATGCCCATGTCGTAGGTGCCCAGGTACTCAAAGTATTTTTTACTGACTGCAAACAGACCTCCAGCCATTGTAGGAGACCTGTAGAATAAATAAAAAGTTGCAGATGTGACCACTGTAACTTCAGTTCATTTCAGTTTATGTTTGTTTGATGCCTGATCCAAGGGATCCCCCCCCCGTTTAATGTGTTGAGAGTATTTGGGCGACTGTAACTTGTTAGCCGGTCATGTTTCAGGCTGAGGGGGACTCGGTGGATCTGAGTGAAACCATGGAGCTGGGTCGTGGATCTTACCTGATGGGGTCGATGCGAGACGTGCGCCGCTTCCGCTCGGTCAGGGGCACCGCGTGCCACTGGAAGGTCAGGCGCCAGTCGAATCCCCCGATCATGGGCTCGTCTGTCTGCATGTAGAACTCAAAGGTGTTCCAGTCGATGGTGTCAATGACTGGGCACACGATGGTGCTCTCGTTCTCACCAATCCTGAAAGGGGAGAGAGAAAGAGGGGTACTTACAGGACTCTTTCTTCACCTCTGGGGGAAGAGGCCTTTACCTCAGACCATCTGCTAATTGACATTAGATCTAATCTGAATAACATTAGATATGTAGGAGTCTTGCTACATTATAATCAAACTCAAAATTAAATCAATGTAGTGGGAAGGGTTACATGGCTATGTATCAATGTCACTTCAAAAGGTAAATGGGATTGTGATTCTGGATTAAGCTTCTTTAGCAGTAGCACAGATGTGAAATTGTTATAATGATATTCAGGTAAAAAATTAAGTTGCAAGAGGACAGAACAGGACAAAAACAGAACATGCAAATGTACAGTACAGTGAGTCTCAATGCAGCCTGAAGACAAATATCCAACAGCAAGACTGATATACAGTGACTGATGATAGTATGTTGGCGTCGCACCTCTCCAGCAGTGGTTCTATCCAGCCGGGCACACACTCGCAGTGGCAGTCCAGGAAGGTGAGCACGTCGCCGGTGGCGTAGGTGGCGCCGATGAGCCGCGCCCGCACCAGGCCCTCACGCTTGTTGGTGCGGATGAGGCGCACGCGGTCCAGGTTGCTGATGTAGTCGGCCAGCTGCACCTTCAGATAGCCTGAAATTCACGGCGGTGACGACAGTTAGTAGACACACATCTGCTGCGATCTGCCACGGGTAAACAGTCTGAAGTCTTATCTCTAGAAGTCAGACGGGAACAGTCAGCACAGGACCAGACAAGTGACCCAGTAAAAGCTGGTGAAACAAATAACATAAATTAATTGGTGGCATCATTAGTGGCTAACGAAAGGGCTGTGTTGTATGTCCAAGAGAATTGCGTTTAGGAAAAACGCTCAAAGGACCTGATTACTGCTTATCTTTCCAAATTAAGTGCTTTTTCATCACCCTGTTTAACAATAAAGGACAACCCACAATGCACTCGTTGGCTGCTAGATTAAAAGAAGACCCCTGGGATATTTGTTTCTGACAAGGTCTTGTGTTTTGTTCCCTTCCCAGGAGAGCAATTAAACAGGCCTTCGTTATGGTGTTTGAGTCTAAACGCTGCCTGCCTAAAGCAGTTACTAATTTGGAAAAGCGTTGGAGAACAGACAACGGAATGTGCAAGTGTCAGTCTTTTGCTATCAGAACACATCAGCGCTGAAATGCATTACACCCACAAGGAAAGAATTTTGGGAAACTGAGTGATTAGTCAGTGATTCGTCTCAATGTCAATTTAAGACACTGAGCTCTGCATCAATGCTCCCAAACCTCCTCATTCTATATTTTTCAAATACTTCTCAACTTTGTCAGGAAACTTATGCAGCACATGTTGCAAACAAATCACATTCATTTCTGGTTAAAAATGTTTGGTCAAACTGGACCTGGACCTTGTTTTTTGAAACACTGAATTCTGACTTCTGAGCTTTAATGTGCCTTGTATGGTATATACTGTAAGTTCCGGGGAGGTGCCTCTCTGAGTGCATCTCTGCAGTACCTTAGGTGTTCTGAGGTGTCATGGACTCAACGGGGTAAGTGAAGGTTTAGAGAGGCCTGCTGGGCCTGAGATTCATGCAGTTTAAGGCAGGGGGGGGGGGGGGGTCAAGAAATGTCTTGGTGTGAGGTAATCACAAGGCACAGCATCTGAGAGGAGCTCTGCGCTGGAGAGCCACCAAGAAGGCTGCTGCCGCTGGCTCAGGATGAATAGTTGCATAAACACTGGAGTGACACCCCACCACTATCTCTCTCTCTCTCTCTCTCGCTCTCTCTCTCTCTCTCTCTCTCTCTCTCGCCCTTCAGCTTTCCCTCCCACTCCCCTTACTGACCTCCTTACTGGACTAAATAAAGTTTTTAAAAAGTCCTTCTCGCTTCTCTCTCTCTCTTCCTCCCTCTCTCTCTCTCCCTCCCGCTTTCTCTCCCATCACACCATCATCCCCTCTCTGTGGTACTCACTGCGGTCGCTGAAGTCGTCGATGAGGATGACCTCGCGCAGCAGGACAGCGGGCGTGGTCTCCAGCACACTGTGGATGGTCCTCAGCAGGGTGGACCAGGCTTCGTTGTAGAAGGCGATGATCACTGACGTGGTGGGCAGACGCCGCAGGTCGAACTTCTTCGCCCGGCACCTGCCAGGGGCAAGCATAAGGGAGATACACAAAAAGGGAAAACAGTTAACAATAATATTAGATTGATAAAAAAGATAGAGGAAGGATGGATGGAAGGATAGAAAGATATATAGACTGATAGATAGACAGATACATACATAGATAGATAGATGAAAATATAGAAAGAATTAACATAAATAAATAAAAGATATGAGGAGCATATCAATCATGACCCTGAATAATGACGTCAGCGGTGGAACAGGTGAGAAACCTGCTACGTCTTTGTGAGTGGAACAGGGGCACTCTGGCCAATCACACTAAGCTGCAACCCGCCGGTTATTGTGTGCAGCAGAGATATGGTGAAGCTCTGGAGCCTTTGGCTGGCTCTGGGCATAATGGCACAGAATTAAAAAAGGACAAAAAAAACATCACACTGAGGCTTCACATGCCAGAGAGGATTTCACAGACGCCTGGGGAACAGAGAGCGAGAGAGGGAGAGAGAAAGAGAGAGTGGGAGAAAAGCATGGAAGGAGATGTGTCGCACCCAGTAAATAAATACGTAGGGACAGCTTGTGCAAACAGTTCAGGCGTCACTCTAACTGTCGCACATAAAAAAAGACAAACCGATTTATAGCCGAGTCAAATGTAAGTGGCCCCGGCATTTCAGGGAAAAAAGTAACAAATACCTCCAGGAAAAGGCAAGCAGCTCAAGGAAAAGTTGTTTCAGAAGACTCGCTAGCTTGCAAAGTTGTTAGGAGCCTTTAAAATGAGAAACGGAGTCACAGTGTGAGGCAAAAATCCCGGTCAATCCTCAGTCAACACGGCTTAAAAGCTCCCAACAAGTCCTAAGATGTTCTTACTGAAACCCACTTTAAAGGCTTCCACTTCTTTAGCAAAGCTTTTAAAAAATTCACACAAAAATCCTCCCCAACTGATCTTGTTCATCTCAACAGGATGATTAAAAAAAATTGTGATGCTTTGCAGAAAGCCGACATGAAATCCAGCTCATTATTTCAGGCCTGGGCTAACTACATAGTAAGAGAAAGAAGTAATTAACAGCAGAGGCCCACAAGGGTCTGAATATGAGGGGAAAGGGGATGAGGGGGAAAAACGCAAACCTTTGCGTTTTTCCCCCTCATCCCCTTTCATTTTATATGAGGGGAAAGGGGATGAGGGGGAAACATGACCATGTTTCACTGGTTTGCGTTTTTCCCCCTCATCCCCTTTCCCCTCATATTCAGACCCTTGTGGGCCTCTGCTGTTAACTAGAGGTAAGGCTTTAACACCAAGCCTTCGCTTCGTGAGTAAATATTGTTCAGAAACGGAAAAAGAGCTTCAAGATAAACCACAGAGGATCGCAAAGCAGACCCACAGGAAACATAAATAATGGACTGTGCGGCTAAACATATGCCAACTTGACAGGCCAAACTGATGACATCTGGATAAAAAACTCAAGAGAAAAAAATCACTCAGCACTTCCAGTCCAAGAACACGCCCTGCAGACAAACAACACGACATAAACTTACAAACCCGAGAAGAAAACCCCCATGAAGCAGGGTAGGAGAGTGGAGAGTGCTGAGAGAGGATCCATCAGCCACTACGGCAACCATGCTAACCACAACAACCATGGCCAGTGTGCCCGTCTTGTCCCAGCCCACCTGCTCGCCCTCACTCACTCGTGCATCCGGTTGTCCTGGATGTGGCGGTGCAGCGAGATGTGGTCCGACACGAAGATGTTGATGGCGTAGCGCTCGATGCTCTCCTCCTGCTGCTTCTTCTCGTCTTCTTTCAGCGTGAGCCGCGTGGCCCTGCCCCACTCACCCAGCGCGTTGCTGTCGGCCACCGGCTTCTGGTACACAGGCCGCCGCAGCGCCTCCGCGTCCTCCTCCTGGTGCTGCTCCCGGGCCCCCACCGCCAGGCCGGCGCCCGGCTCGTCTTTGTCCCCGACGGAGTCCGAGGAGGACGAAGAGGAGGGGATGGAAACGACGCTGTTGGTGATGATCAGGTAGGAGAGCCACATAAACCACAGTACCATGCCCGCTTTGGCCAGCAGGCCCAGCTTGCGCGACAAGCGCACCCTCATGATGGTGCGGCTGCGACCCCAACGCCAACCCCGCCCGACCTCCTCGCCGTCTCACTTGTCTCTGACTGCTGTCAGCTCACTGTGGAGAGCAAGAAGGAGAGAGAGGGATAAAGAAAGAGAAACAGAGAGAGAGAAAGAGAGAGAGGGACAGATAAAGGGTGACAGACAAAAGAGTGAGTGACTTTTTAAAACATACCACACCAATCCATATCAGCTGAATGAAATCAAGTCTTCCACAAGTCTGTCAGAGTCACTGTCATAAATTCCTAACACACACACCCCACTGTTCTCTGTTCGCTGGTAAAGACACACACTTTTTACCCACTGATATACTTGATGGAAAACTGTATACGCTAGCAGTGCTCTTGATCCAACTAATGATTTAAACATGAGGACAGAGAGAGAACAGACTATCTGCGAAGGAAGGCAACAAGAGGTTGTTGAGTTACACCACAGAATGAAGGTGACGGGGTAGAGTGTTGCATGGGCTAATCTGTAACGATCACCTGAGAAATTCTAACCCATTCAGACGAACTGATGCTTCTAAATGCCAATGAATGGAATTCCAGTGGTGGCAGGAACACCCAGCTCGACTGTACACAGAACGACTTCTACCCTTCGTATTTATAAACAAGTACCTGTGCGATTGTGTGACTTTGATTCGTTGTGCTTTAGGTGGTTTTCGGATCTCATGCTACCCTGTCCTTAGCTGACACGAGAAACACTTCATAACTGACAGCTGTACAGTTTTTGTCACACTGCATTCGATCATTTCCCGCCACCCACGTCGCGTGACTCCTCGTTAATAAACTATGGCGCTGAAGAGATTTCGATCGGAGACGCGCAAGGTTTCTCCAGCCCAGGAGACAATCATGGCAGTGCCTGAGCCCGATCCATCAGCGCTTTCGCGGCCTCCTGTGTAATCACATAATTGGGTGGCATTAATATTTCAGTGTGCAGGGATTTACACTGAGAAAGCACCGGCAACAAAGTAAGAGGCTGACTCTTTGAACCTCTGTCTTTTTCTCTGTACAGGAACTCTGTACCTTCTCTGTGTTTTTCCAGTGTCCATTTTCTGCAACTGATGAGCCCTGGTCTCTCTCTCTCTTTTTCATACACACACACAAATACACACACACACACACACACACACACACACACACACACACACACACTAACACGAAAAGTTCTGTAACCTTAGAGTTGGGATACAGTTTGACTATGCTGCCATCAAAGCCATCAAATTGTGCTTTTCTACAAGGAGCAGAAAGGGGGAGTGAGGGAGAGTTACCTCTTCAAACCTGACAGTAAAAACCTGTAGTCTAATAAGTATGCTTAACCAACACCCTCATTTATTATCTTTAAGTATGCTGCTTTTCAAGGTCTTAAAAAAATAAAATGAAGAAGGTATTTACCTTCCAGACATGTTCTATCAAGGCCCAGCAATCAAAGATCCTCTAAACTATTTAGCGTCAAGGTTCTGAAGTTGATTAAAGATAAAAAATAAATATTGGGCTTTGCTGCCAGTTTCTTGTGGAAAGTGTTGATATTTGTAATTTTTTCTTAAAGTCAATACTAACTGTTGAACCTTGAGTAACCACTTCTTTAAAAAAGGCAGAATTAGTCATTCAAATCGGAATTCCCTGCCCAAGGTTAGTTTGTAGGAGTGAGGTATAGTGAGGCACTCATAACTCATAAACATGCCCTTAAACAATTCAGAGACCTGAAGCTCAACAATACTCCACTCCCGCAAAACACAACCTGTTGAAGAGCCAAGGTAAGTTCTAGTAAGCTCCAGAAACAAGAGACGGGGCAGCCCGAGCTGGCTCACCGATACCCCTACGGACACGCAAATAACAGCCCCATTATGAACTGGCCTGCCGATCACACCTTCCCCTCTACCACCTGATAGGGCCTTGGCAGCACCAAGCATGCAAATGTGCATCCACTCAGACACAAAAGAGCCCTTAAGGGAACCACTGGCCTGCAGCCTGTGCCTTGCTTCGCTCTGCTTCACTGGGCTAGACCGGGGGGGACCTCCAGTGGCTCAGGACCGGCAGCCGGTCGGCGGTGAGGAAGCACTTCACTGCTGATGCCTTTGAGGCCAGGTGAGGCAGAGGCTGAGGCCTAGTTTAAATCAAATGTGAGGTAGGACTCTCTGCCAGTCCACAGAAGGGTGGTGTTTACTTTCCAACCCTGGGCAGGACGTGGCATCAGAAAGAAAGTGAGGCAGAGAGAAAAAGTGAGAGACAGAGAGAGAGGAAGAGACTGAGAGAGAGAGAGAGAGAGAGAGAGAGAGATTCCCAGTTGAGCCACAGCAGAAGAAACTGTTTTTAATGTTACTAAGTCGCCAGGCTGACTTTGCAATATCAACGACATTGGCTCCCATTTTCACAGGATTCCAATACAGTTTATCAGCATCAAATAAACGGCTTTAAATGCAAGCAGGAATTGTCCCAGAGAGAAAAGGCTTGAACAAGGCAAAACCAGTATTGACAGTTCTATGGCTCATTCTGTGCCCTAAGCAAGCTCACACACTTTGTGGCCCATCCCTTTGTTGAAACAGCATCTTCCCACTGAGTGTCAAGGTGCAACATGAAATTGTGTATGTCACGTACACTGAGAAGAAAGGAACAAAAGTCACCCACAGACGAGTCAAAGACAAACAAGATTAAAAAAATACAGAGCAGGGAGAACAAGTCATGCGTCTTTGGCTGCCTGAACCAGTACTACACAGTGTTATTACTATGTGTTTACATTTGGAGTGATGTTGGCTGTTGAACTGTGAGAGAAAATATAACAGTTGTAGCCCAACCAGTGGTAAATACTATGGTGGCTGTGCAGAGACATCACTATGAAGAGCATAGCCCTCAAGCAGGGGGTAAAAACCATAAGGCCATAGTTTGCACAGCCTTCATAATATAAAACCTTTGATATTTAGTCACAGTTGCAAGATAGCCTACATTTTCTTGTTAGCACCTGTGTTCACTATACTCTACTGTAGTCGAACATTTAAGTAAATACAGACACAGGTAAAAGACAACATTACATTATCTTGTGTATTTGCAAAGTCAATTACAGGTTTTGGGTACACAACATAATGGGGTGCCTGAGTGACTTACGCTCTGGCTTTCAGAGGAAACTATTTGCTGCAATTAGGAAGTGATGACTAGCCTGAACATCTTGTCTGACAAGATGCCAGTGTCCATACTAGGTCATAGAGTCCGACTTTCATCTCATCTCTAAACAACGTCAAGTAAATAACAAACCCACTTGATGCGTAAGCTACAATGTTACTTTACGCTCTACAAGTAAATCAACCAACACAACTTTTCACTGGATAAACAGCTCTTAACTGCTCACAGCTGTGTAGAGAATCAATGACGGACAGTAAAATGCGCTGAAGTAGTTACCTTGTAACACACAACCAGGCGCACACGCTCATACAAGCAACAGGCGTGCAATGGTTTTTACCTGCCACAACATTTGCATTGGGTCTGTGTAGAGAGGAGTAAAAAGGTGAGAACTGCATGTATCATTCTGAGGTACACGAAGTAAGGCAGGACATACTAGTCTAAATAGCTTTTACAACGAAAAGAACCTGGGTGGTTGGACTAGGCTACACAGTCGTCTTTCAATAACCGCATTCCACAACATCAAACAATGGACAATTTAGTGTATTGACACAACCAAATGAGCGCCTCTATTGATAATGGTACAGTAAGTGACAAGCACGTCCAGATTTGAGAAAGTAGATTGAGGCGCGTCTGAGGTCCTCATACGTGGAATCGAGTCAAACGAGTTCCTTTGACAGTGATGACGTGTATGCGAAATTCATTTATTCAATAATTTGTGACTTTAATAGTCAGGAAATTAATTAAACATTCGTTCGCCTCGGTTTTCAAAACGATTTACTATTACAGTTGAGTTTAGCAAGTGCTGTTTAACGTGGTTTGCAATAAGTTCAGCCTCACTTCGGCAAATCTGAGCTTGATCAATCAACTGCAGTGAGAGCTCTGCAAGAGAACGCAAACTAGGTTAGTACAAAACTAGTCGTTGACTATAATATAACAATCCGAACCATTGGAACAGTAACGATTTATGAATAGGCACTGTTACATTGTATAAATGTTAAACAAGCACTTCTTACCTTCCACACTACATTCCGTGTCGTTTCAGACTCTTCTGCTTCGCTGGACTCGTAATCAGCGGTTGTATCTTTCAACTATTGCTAGTCGGCTAGCTAGCTCGTTGCAATAAATAGCATATAAACCACATCCTCCTCTTCAGTCGACCTCACTTAGCTAAAGCTGGTTTACTTATCTCATTAAAACTAGAAACTTTGTAAAAACTAGTTCTTTCCAAACTGAATCTCTGGTAGAATTCATATATTATGTACACCCCAAATCAGGTCAGAGGACTACCCCTGGGTGTTAGACTGTAACTACTGACGCTTTTCCTTTGCCTGTTCCTCAGGAAGTTTGACAGGCTTGTCTGGTCGCAATAACACGTGACTTTTGTGGCTATTCTGCAGCCCACTGTCAGTTTGTTCTAGTTGACGTGGTCACTCTGTCATACTTTTCAATATTCTGTATCAAGATTTCATGTTCCCTTATTTTTTTTTTTGCTGGTGGTTGAAAAGTGTATACCCATAAAGAGTTTTGCATCATCTATCATTATGCTTTCTTTCACCTTTTCAAAAAATCCATTGTATTTATAACAATCAAAATAATAACTTTAGTTTTGTTGTTTTCTTAGTATTTACATAGCTCTAAGACCTTACATTCAATTGTTTGTTTGTTTGTTTATTCATTCATTTATAGCACAACCATGCTTGTCCCTTGAAATGTTACTCCTCAAACCACCACCACATTCTTCACTTTCAACTGTTATGCTGAATAGGTAACAAGTTGTGGCAAGTACAGCCCTTGAGAGTAACCACAAAATCTCCTTAATCCTGTAACCGATCTTGTTTGGCTCTCAACACAAAGACCTAGCAAATTATGGGACATAGGTGATATTGCCAGCTCATTTAGTTTTTCATAGTGCTTAATGATCAAGCACTGACACAAAAACCTGTATTCACATTCACATATGGTAGCCTATGTGCGTTACACTAAAAAATATTACTTTATATTACTACTATATTATATTACTACTTTAAATATTTATTATTGTCTTGTAATTCAATACATTGAAAGATGACACTTTTTTTCTCTTTCCCAGAACAAGCAGCCTAAAATGCAAATGATCGGCCTAGTCAGCTTTCCATGCAAACTCTGTTGACCCACTGCACAGATATGTATGCTAACAGCTGCTCCTTAACCAGGTGTTTGCGGGTTCAGACATCTCATTGAGCAGCTGTTGTTGGGGCTCTTTGGTGTATATGAAACTCCCAGTGAATAGGAACAGACAGAGGGGGCCCAAGTTGCTCCGTCTGGTTTCCAAGGATGTAATATAAACCTGGTGATCCTGTCACAGAAAGAGAAAAAAACATAGCAACACTTTTTAACTCGTATTTGCAGATACTCATGGCTTTGCAATGCGGATCAGCCTATAAAGCCCTGCCCCGGTAGTTCAACAGCTGGACTTGCAGTGAAAGTACACTGAACTTTGAACTTTTCATGATAATGTAGTCGAGGTGTGTAGGTCAATATGTGTTTATGCATTAACATACATCAACCGACACCGATACAAATTTAGCTAATTATTCAACAAATGCCCTTATAAAACAAAAGGCTGTGTCTGTCACATGGGAACAAAAGAAGGAGGATTTGCAAGAAAAATTCCTATTCACAAACTGGCAGAGTTGATGTTAGTTCATAAAAGGATTACGGAGACTATATACTTCAGATCACAAATAGAGAGTTTGAAAAGGAAACAAAATGTCTCTTCAAAGATATCTTAAGGGTCTTGTATGCATACTCCTCTTTTATAAGTCATTTTACTGATAAGGACTGTTTGGCCTTTTGCCAGATGGTGCAGTGTGGATACATTTCTATAATGAAAACCATACCTTGCTCTCATGCAACCAGAGGCAGACATTAAGATCACGAGTGTGGCGTTAAAATAAAAAATGTCTGAATGTACAGCATAACCCAAAGTCACAAGTTAAATATTTGACACTAGAATATGGCCAGCTCAAAGAGATAAGGAGGGATAGGGGGAGAATCTGCAACAGTAAATCTTACGGACCATACGGCTGCAACTGAGAACATAAGTGTCAGAGAGAACAAAACTTGGGTGACAAGCTTTGAGTCTTCTTTTTGATTACAACAAAAGTGGCATGTTTGTCTGCGAAGTGTACCTGTTTAGAAAATGTGTCAGGGGCTTTTGTCGCTGGGCGCTTTGGACTGTGTTTTTTGTTTGTTTTTCAAAGCTATCTCTTTTGGCTGGAGAAGGCCGCTTGGCCAGTGCAAAGCTGCCAAGGCCTGGCTTATCTCACTGTGGTGTGAAAAGGCTTTTGTAAGACATAAACAAAGCCCTGCAAGACAAACATGAATTTAGGCACTCCACCCAGTTATCAATGCATTTAGTTTGATTCATTTCTTTGGCAAAGTGGATGAAGATGTGTACATTAAAACTGTCAAAATATTATCAAGGATTCGTTGGAAGTGTGGTGATATGCGGGTTAGTGAACAGTTATTTTAAACATGTCTGTCAAGGGGAGGCGGTCTTTAATAGCAACACACTTTATAAATGAGAGAGTGGAAAATGTCTCTTCAAGCACACCTTCAAAATGTGGACGTGTACACCTCCTTGATGGTTATGCAAATTATGAGGATGTTGTATCTCAGTATGAGCACAGTGAGAGCACAAAGTGTGGGACAGATGAGCAATAAGGCCTCTTTATGAGAGTGTGTTTGTGTGTGTTTGTGTGTGTTTGTGTGTGTGTGTATATGTATGTGTGTATGTGTGTGTGTGTGTGTGTGTGTGTGTGTGTGTGTGAGTGTATGTGTGTGTGTGTGTGTGTGTGTGTGTGTGTGTGTGTGTGTGTGTGTGTGTGTTGGTGTGTGTGTGTGTGTGTGTGTGTCTGTGTGTGTGTGTGTGTGTGTGTGTGTGTGTGTATGCAGAGCAAATTATCATACACCCAGTATGTATTTGCAGGGATTGGCACAGTATCAATTTAAGAACCACGTCCTGCTCGAGCCGGACACTGCATGGCACTCAGTGTGTGGCACTGTTTAGTTCATTGTGAGACTTGACACACTGCCAGACACACCTCTTTCTCTCCTTCTCTCCCTCCCTCCATTCCCCACATCTCCACCCCACCCCCCTCTCCTGCTAGTTACTTATCCCCACATTCTTCCTCTGGAGCTTTCAGTGTTGGCCCTCCCCTTTATCGGCGCATTCTGTGCGAGAGCCGGCAGAAAGTGGGATTTGATTTCCTCGATGACCTGAAAGACAGCATATATCCGGCAAAAAGGTGACACGCCGCTCTTATCTTTCACCGGTGGGGGTGTGACTCACTACTCTCACAGTGTTCAGTGTTACTTGCCCTCAGTGGCCATGTTAGCCTGTACCCTGGGCTCCTGCAGTAAAATCAATAATTTACAAAATGCCATTCAGAGGATACAAAAGCTGCAGTATGCATGGAATTTTAATTACACAGAGGGCACAGAATGGCGCCGTGGCCGCAGGCATGAAGCCTGAGGTCAGAGGTGATCTGGCATCACTTACAGACAGAAAGTTACAAGGTGGAAGGGTAATTAGGGTGTGCGCTTAAAAATAATAGCTTTGTGTATGCACACAGACAAGTCTTTCAGACTTAAGAACATCTTACATACATCTGTGACTGAAATACAGTAACTCCATATGTGCTCTCCCAGAGTGTTGACTTGGTTTCTCTTTCTTAAACCAATCCTATCAGTTACAAAACGGGTATCCCTTTGAGATCCTATCATAACCTCTTTAGTTGTCTGTGTCGATTTCTTAATGGCTGCATGGTCCTTGCCCACACATCTGTCTTCACTCTTCAGTTGGGTTCAAAGTGGAGCTGGTGAAATAAAGCACTTAATCGAGGACAGGGTGTCATCTAGTGGTCATTCTCTGAAGCTCATCTGACCAATCTAGATGATCTATGTAACTAAGCAAGAGTGTCCAGGTTTAATGTTGTTCTTTATAATGAATGTACAATTTTAGTAGGCGTTGCATACCTGTAACAACACTTATTTTCATCCATGTCATGGTAAACTTCGGGACTACATAAAGTAACTAAAGTGTTTTCATTTATAGATTAAAAAAAGGAGAGATTTAACACGTATGTGCTCAAAGACTTTATCTGGCTTGTGATTTGTGAATTTGGACAGGAGGATCACTATATAAGGACAAACACATCCACCAAGACACCACCAAGGGTCACTATCGCCATGGTACCTAATCATCATAGCTTTCTGTTAACAAGCATAATTAACTTGTTCATGACTTAATTACATTATTGTCTTGTAGCCTGTTCATTTACGGCAATACTATCATAAATCAAGCTGACACAGTGTCTTGAGGTCAGACTTTCTTAATTGAAATGGATTCCGGCCTTTGAAGTCCCCTAATTACAGGGAAGGGAAGCTAGGACAGGGAATGATTTTCTCATAACACTTGAATGCATTCAGATTTGATATGTCTGCCAAGACTGATAGCCATGATGTCGTTCCATACTTGAATGGGGAAGTGGTCGTTTGATGTTTCTGTCTTTTATACAGCACATTAGAGAAAGTCAGACAGTTTCAGTCTAATATTCGTTCGTTATACTTTATTGTAAATGTAAAGGAATTCAATGATAAGCAGGAGAACATAAGTAATCTGGTGTATGTATGAGAATGTGTGAATGTTGAACTCTGTACAATCATTGTACTGTGTGATGTGCGCACCGGTATGTGTGTGTGTACTGTGTGTGTGTGTGTGTGTGTGTGTGTGTGTGTGTGTGTGTGTGTGTGTGTGTGTGTGTGTGTGTGTGTGTGTGTGTGTACTGTGTGTGTGTGTGTGTGTGTGTGTGTTTGTGTGTACTGTGTGTGTGTGTGTGTGTGTGTGTGTGTGTGTGTGTGTGTGTGTGTGTGTGTGTGTGTGTGTGTATGTGTGTGTGTGTGTGTGTGTGTGTGTGTGTGTGTGTGTGTGGGTGTGTGTGTGTGATGGTGAGTCATGCTGTGTATGTGTGTGTGTGTGTGTGTGTGTGTGTGTGTGTGTGTGTGTGTGTGTGTGTGTGTGGGTGTGTGTGTGTGCTGGTGAGTCATGCTTCACAGTCTCTCACTGAGAGGAGAGGAGAGGAGAGGAGAGGAGAGGTTCTGGAGGACACCGCGTCCGTCTGACATCCAGCCAGCCCTGCTGCTGCTGCTGGTGGGCACCACTCACTCCAGCACGGCCAAGGTCAACAAACGTTAGTGTGTGTGTGTGTGTGTGTCTGCATGTGTGTATATAATAGAAAAAGAGAGAGAGAAATAAAGAAAGAGAGACAGAAAAAGAATGAAGGGGAGGGAGGAAGGAATGGAGCTTGGCAGCTCTGTGCCTGTCAGTGCCAAAACCTATCCTGGTACCCTGGAACATCTTGTGCTTGGTTACATAGATGCCCTGTTTAAATGGTTCGCTGCGGGGGGTGGTCTTTCTCTGCTCTCTGAGCCTCCCTCACCATCACCAATCACTTACTCACTCCCAAACACCATTATGCACGCTCCAGAGTTTTGCCTGCATTGTCCCGGCAACACATTCAATGCCTAAGCTGGTTGTTTGTGTGGCTCCAGACCAAAAGAGCAAAAGAGAAAGTGGGCTGTGTGTGTATGTGTGTGTGTGTGTGTGTGTGTGTGTGTGTGTGTGTGTGTGTGTGTGTGTGTGTGTGTGTGTGTGTGTTTGTGTGTGTGTGTGTGCATGTTTGTGTATGTGTGTGTTTGAGTCTCAGTGAGTGTTAATGTGATTTTGTATATAGGAGCCAAACCTACCAAAATGCATGCATGGTCTATTGGGAGCTCTGGTAAAGCAGGCAAAGGGCCAGCTCCTTCTATTGAGGCAGAAATCTGTGTGACGTTCCTGAAGCTGTGCGGTGTTGTCGGACTGTGCTCGGCTGCCTTTGATCAACTCTGTTGGCCAGCTGTGGGTGGACATTTTACTCCCTGCCTCTTTTTTCTCTCAGTGGTGAATGTGCTGGACCTCACTGGCACAAAGTAAAAGGGCAAGAATATTTGGTGCCCGGCGGTCGAGTACGCTTCAGTGGGCCCTGAAATTCAGCGACATAACCACAAGAGTGAGAGGGAACGCATAGTAATCTCCTTTTATCAGAAGAAAGTGACAGACCAGGAGCTTGCAACTTACTTTTCACAACACTTGAAACTGAAAACTTGCATCAACTCCCAGCTAAAACAGAGTTCCCCATTTCTCAAAACTGAACCCTCATGGTTCTCTCAAACGAGAGCGTAATACAAAATTTGAGCCCTTAAACGACGAGATGAAGACGCTGAGGGTTGAGAGCGAAAGAGCAAAGCAGAAATCATTAGAGCGCGGGAATCTCAAGCTGCAAAGGAGATGACAGTATCACACTGCTCACATGTCTTCCCCCCCCCCCCCCCCCCTCTTTCCTGGGTGGATTGAGTCACTGCTGGTTGGTGGTGACTATCTGGAAGGAAAGAGAGAGAGAAAGATAGAATGAACGAATATAGACAAGGACCGAGAGAGAGACAGAGAGGGAAAACAAATTTAAGATAAGGAGAGGGAGGGATGGAGAAACAGAAAAAGAGAGTGGCAGAGAAGCTGAGAGAGAGAGAGAGAAAGAATAGGGAGAGAGAGAAGGAGGAAAGAGCTAAAGAAAAAGAAAGACGGAGAGCAAGAGAGAGAGAGAGAGAGAGATAGAGCGAGAGCAGCATGGCACTCAGATCTGGGCCGTGCAGATGGGGCCTCGGCCTGTTTGCTCCTGATAACACTGCTGGAATTGTTCCTCTCGCCTCCGCCCACTGCGCATTTATCAAACGACAGGCACAACCAGATCCTTCAGACGGCCCGCGCTTGCCGAGGTGCTTTCATGGCAGCTGGCCAGAAAATGCACTATCGCACCAACGACCCCCCCCCCCCCCCCCCAAACAACCACTGCCCTCCAACCCCCCTCCCCCCATCATCCATCCCACTCTCCAAATATCAGTCGTCTGCACTCTTTCATGAGGTGGCTAGGGGCTGTCAGGCGGAGAAAAAAAAACTCTTTATGACTCTCTTGTGTTTCTCTCATCACAGCAACCATGGCTGGACGGGAGTGCAAGTGTATGTCTGCAAGCATTGGGCACTCGCCGTAAGATGGCCATTGCATTGCATTACATGGGATTGCATTGAGGTACCCATCCCCCCAGGGAGATGGAACATAAGATCAACATTGTCTCTAATGGTGTTTGTTTTCAATTCCTCTTATAAAAAAAGAGTTCAGCTTCTACTCCTGACAGCGACACTGAAGAAAGAAAAAACAATTATGTTTTGACAGTTAAGCCAACAGAAATAGGATTTTTTTTATTTCTGCCACACTGCTTGAGAGAGGGAGGTAGAAAAATAAAGTAGCCCATTAATTTCACAACCCACTGACTTATTAACTCAACAACATTCATCTTCCTTTCTGTCACAAGAGTTTTTAGAAAATGCATTTTTGCCCCATCAGCAGCAGTATCCTCACGAGCCAAACTCACAACTTCCAACACCCAAAGATGAATAAACCATGGCGGACAGGGGAATAGCAGAGAGAGCAGCCCAGCAGACAGATGATGACTGAGTTAGAGAGGTCACCTTGTCTGCCACCTCTCCACACAGCCTCACCTCGCCGTGACACTCTGTTTCGCCACTGTCTGCTCACAGTGCTACTGTCCAATCGAATGTTCCACACCACCCTTCCATTAGAACGTACATGCACACAGACAGCAGAGAGGGACATGATTATTTAAAGAAAAACGGTTCGATTTTGGGACATTTGTTTGCTTCCCTACTCATACGCTAAAAGAAAATCCAGATGTTCCTCCGTAACATCTCTGTTGGCTTTTAACAATAATAATTTAGCACTACACCGCAGGCATCAGCCCTGTGGAGTAAAGCAGATGGTGACCTGGGCGCTGTCGGAATCAGGCCCACTCCTGCACTCCATCCAGAGGGGCACTGGGAGAGGCAGAAATGCCCTTCATCTGACTGCATAATTCCTGGATACTGCTGGGCACTTTCAATGGACCCCCTACAGCCTCACGCTCTACTGCCAGAACTCCAAAAGGAAAACATTTTCAATTTATCTCATCTTCCCCACTGTTTTTCTCTGCGTGTGTTTCTGTCTCGTGTGTGTTTGTGTGCATGTGCGAAGGAGAGAGGTGGAGAGAGAGAGAGAGAGAGAGGGCGAACAAGAGATAAACAGAAAGATAGAAGGAGACAGGGGAAAACAACAGAACAGCAGAGAGAGGGCATCTGAAAGTGGGCATGTTTGTGAGAGGGAGTAGGGGAGGAGGAGTGAAAACAAGTGGGCAAGGCAGGCGTACCATATGCAGATCTGTGTTGACAAGCCACAGCTGTCAGCCCATGCCCAGACTGGGCTCACATTTAATAAATCACATTTAGGTGAGTCTCGACACACTCTTATCTGTTGGCCGGGGGCCTTGGGAATGGAGAGGGGGGAGGCCGTGTTCCTGGGGGCCTCTGGGGAGTGCTGGTAAATTGAGTGTGCCTTTCAGAGGCCGAGAGACGAGATGCACTCTCAGGTGAGGTGGACTGGGCTCCTTTCAGCCCTGGGAAAGAAGCTCAAGCCGTGTAATGAGCAACTGAGGGGGGGAAAAGAAAGAAAGAGACTTTTTCTCTTTTTCTTTCGGACTATCGGACTCATCTTTCTCTCCCCTGTATCCCCCTCTCTCTCTCTCTCTCTCGCTCTCTTTCTCTCTCTCTCTCTATGTCTCTTGTTATGACACTCCACCATGCTCACACAGACACACAGTGGGACTGACTATGCGCAATGACCTTGCCGTGTGTAATTGAACACTGCTGATAAAGGGCTCTGATTAATGTTCTCCTGAAGTGCCAATTGTGATCCTCTCCCCCCACCCCCCCGCCATAGCACAGACACACACACACACACACACACACACACACACACAAACACACAGACAAACTCCCCCCCCCCCACCCCACACACACACACGCACACACACACACACACAATGTGCTCACATTCGTTGCCTTATTTATGTCACGCGCTGGGTGTTCCGGCCTGGAGGTGGCACGTGGCACATGTCTCATCTGCGGTGAAGGCTGTTGCGGCGGGTTAACTCCTCTTCACTAAAGGGCATGGCGCCTCGCCAAACAGGAATTTTGAGCCTGACACCAACAATCTGAACCTTCGGTAATCAAAGCAGTCGCCCATTAAAGGTTAATCTGAGCACTGAAGCTGACGAGAGAGCTTCCATCCATGCACAGTGAGTGCTTGACTTGGCATTATTCAAATCTGTAGGAAAAGAAAGCGAGAAAAAAAGACAGGAGTGGAGAGAGAGAGTGAGAGATAGAGAGACAGAGAGCAAGAGAGAGAGAGAGAGAGAGAGAGAGAGAGAGAGAGAGAGAGAGGTACTTCCTCTCTGTTTAACCGCAGGAGAGGGTTTGATTGCTCCCATCACAGAGCAATTTAAATGGCCCCCACGTAGTTCTTCCTTAGTAGGACTGGCCCATTTAAACTGAACAAGAAGCAGCTGTAGCAATGGAAAGAGGCGTTGTTGATGGAGGAAGTGGCTTTTCGAAATGGACAGAGTAATAGGCGGGCTCAAATGGGCTTCTACCCTGATCAGTGATTGGGGGACGGACATTAAGTGTGCTGGCACAGGAGCGAGCACAGCCTGGAATTTGACAGCGCTCCGAAACGAGGCGCTCAAATGAGGCTGTCAGCTCCGCCGTGTCCTCTGTCCTTGGCAGGTTTTTGCTTCAAAGCCAGAGAATGAAGTTATTTGTGTACTGCTGCGGGTGCTTGATGCACGGTAAACAAAGATAAAAGAGACTAATGACAGCATATATGTGTATTTCAAAGGGCTTCATGCTGGGTTGTTTGCACTCCTAGCTAAGAGACATAAAAATGTGCTCTAAAGTGTTTATAATACCATAATAATTTTCTGAAAATGTTTTTCTCATGTTTGGATTAAAAAAGGTTAGTGCAACTTCTCCCCCCTACAGCTCACAACGTGATAATAACACATTGATAATATGATAATATCACACTGACACATGTATAACTGATCTAACTTATTAGTACAAATATCACAATATGGCCCATGCGTTATGTTATGTAACACACTGTCAGTTTCATATGGCACAAATTCACGTTTGAACAATGCTGCAGGACATTCACATCCCAAGCAATCTTTTCTAAAAATAAGATCTCCAAACCCACCATCACAATCTGTACATTGTGATACATTACTGTGAAGTTTCCGACAACTTAAAGTATTTTACTGATGCAAACTCAGACTGCCGTGATGTCAAGCTACCATGTCGATATGGGCACCCCTCCTCCTTGAAAAACACATCTATCAAATCAGGCCATAACATAGTAACGAGAAAAGCAATGAGATTTTACATTCCATTGGAGTGGCACCTCCAACAGGAAATAAATTAATTTCAGGAGAAATAATGTGTGCTGCGTGGCTGTCATCTCAATGATGTCTGAACAGGCAATTCAGTTTGAATATTTACATCTGCAAGAGGATGACCTGTCTGAGGGCCCCAATGTATGTGTGTGTGACTGTGTGAAACATTGTCTGTGTCAGTGTGTTTGCACGAATTAGTGTATTCATGCAAGTGCTTGTAAGCTGGTGGCTGCATTCTTGTTTGTCTTTTTGTGTGTGTGTTTCTGTGTGTTTGCTTTATGCATGGCTGCCAGCATGAATGAGTGTAGCTATGCATGTCTCCGTTTATGTGTGTGTGTGTGTGTGTGTGTGTGAAAGACAGAGAGATTAAGGAGCACGGGCATTCTTGTGCCTCTTCATCGTTGCACTTCATCCGTAACCTTGAGGGAGATAAAGGACCACTAATACGGGACCAGACAGTGCCAGCGTGTCTGTGAACACTCCACACAAACAGCCAGGTGCATTACTGTTGACCTTGTCTCACTCTATTGCGCTACAATAATGTTTTCCTTGGCACTGGTGAGATGGAACAGTTTTTTCTGCGTGTGTGTATATGTGTGTGTATGTGTGTGTATGTGTGTGTGTGTGTGTGTGTGTGTGTGTGTGTGTGTGTGTGTGTGTGTGTGTGTGTGTGTGTGTGTGTGCATGTGAGTGTGTGTTGGGGGGTGTGTGTGTGTGTGTGTGTGTGTGTGTGTGTGTGTGTGTGTGTGTTTGTGTGTGTGTGTGTGTGTGTGTGTGTGTGTGTGTGTGTGTGGTGTATGTATGCACTCCTTGTCATTAAAATAAACCTGCCACCATTTGAACATCGCACCATTGCACATCCCTTCCCTTCAAAGAACAAAAAATACTTTTTTTTTTTACCTCCGCAATATCAGAACAGATATATGCATGAAGAAAATCAATTAGATACTTTCTTATATATGGTCCTTTTTTCAAGTGAATTTAAAATCCAACAGCTGCAGCATCTCTTCATGTAAGACTTAATCATTAATTTACTCCTAAAGTTGGCATTTGATCCTTGCAAACAGTGATACAGTTCTTTACCAGGGGACTCCTCATCTCTATGAACCCAACATAGTTTTTAAATCCACCCAGGGAAAAGAAAGAATCTGCTGAATTCGAAATAACTCTAGAGGAAAAAAAAGAAGTCATAAGACGAAAAGTAAATGAATATTAATGTAAAGTTTGAAATAAATTGACATCACCGCCATTGATGTTGCCAGAGTGACTGCACGTCCGTGCTGTGTGATGTTGCTTCGAGGTGGTGTACGGAGTGGGAAGCAGTGCCTCTCTCTCTCTCTCTCCGATTCTTGCTGATGCTGGCGCTGGTGCTGGGAGTGTCGCCAGTCCACTGGCTGCAACACAAGACACGAGCGGGAGACAGAGGCAGCTCCCATGTCCTGTGTTGCAGCCCCTGGCCAAGCCACAGGTCACCTTCAGCTGGTTGCCTCGCCTGCTCCATCTGATGCTCCCTGAGAGAGAGCGAGAGAAAGAGAGGAAGGGAGGAAGGGAGAAGGAGGGAGGGAGGGAGAGAGGAAAAGGGAAGGGGAGACAGGAAGAGGGAGGGATTGCGATACCGAGGTAAAGAGAGGTGCAGAGAGAAACAGTGAGAGGGAGGGCGGAAGAACGTGAGAGAGGAGGAGGAGGAGGAGAGAATGATGAGTACAGAGTGTGAGTGAGAGGAGAGGAGAATGGGTGGAGAGAGGGAGCAAGTGAAATGGAGATAGGAAGAGGAGAGACAGAGGGAGAGAGAGAGAGGGAGAGAGAGAGAGTGAACCAAAGAGAGGGGAAGATAAAGTGAGAGAGGCAAAGCAAAAATACAACTAATAGAAAGCATACACGGGAGAAACAGCAGGGGGGAAAGAGAGACACGGGGGGAGAGAGAAAGCGATGTGTTTTTTTTTTTCATGTTATGGACACCACATTCATCACATGCGCTGAAAATAGCCTCCCTCTTTCCGTTCACCTTGCGTCCACGAGAGACGGACCCTCCTCCTCTCCTTCAGCAGCCTCCCTCCCCGAGGTGACACTGGTGTGGCCCAAAATGGCATGCGAGAGAGGTTAATGACAGGAATCTGTGCCACGCTGTTAAAAATCCCCACTGTGATCTTTAGTGAAATATTTATATTGTTGAGGAAGTGGACTCCCGGGGCAGTTTTGGAACAATTCCAGAATAATCTGCAATAGCGATGCAAATCAGGAAAACATTTATCCAGAACCACGGCTGTGATACCATCTCCTGCTCTCAATCCAGTCGGAAGATTGCCATTATTTCCTTTTTCTTTGGTCATTGCAAACATCCTTTATCCTTTCCAGGTAAAAGCAATAACAAACTCATCCCCATCTGAGCTCTCAATCATCCTTTCCTATTTAATCTCCTTTCTAGGAGGTGAGAGAATAATCATCTATCTCTCCCTCTTTTACTTTCTGCCTCTCTCTCTTTCTCTATCATTCTCCATTTCCTGTGAGGTGTGACCGGCAGCAATCATCAGCTGCACCTCTCTCTCTCTCTCTCTCTCTCTCTCTCTCTCTCTCTCTCTCTCTCTCTCTCTCTCTCTCTCTCTCTGTGTAAATGGGTCCAACCTACTTCTGAAGCTACTGGGACAAGCGCTGTGTGGCGACAGGCGATTCCAAGGACGCTCCGGGAAGGTGAACCCGAAAGAGGAGAAGATGGGAAACTTCCCTGCAGACAGGAGAGAAAGAACAGGAGGGAGGGATACAGTGCAAGAGAGATAGAGAGAGAGAGAGAGAGAGAGAGAGAGAGAGAGAGAGAGAGAGAGAGAGAGAGAGAGAGAGAGAGAGAGAGAGAGAAATGCTGCAGAGGCCAAACCTGCCTGGATCAGATGATGGAGCAGATGAGAAAGATGCAATGTGTCCGTGAAAGGTTGGACATGACAGAGGAAGAGAGGAGAGAGGGAAAAAACACACAGAATCATACTGCCATGACGTTTGGAGTCCAAGGGTATGGGCTTGGAAAATGGTTTCAAATTTAAATAAGTTTAAAATGACTCTAGTTGGTTGGCGAGAGCTTTGTCTGTGTTAATAGATCACTGCAAAAAGCCTGATTACTTTGAAATGAATATGAGCAAATCAGAATGAGGAATGGCTTTTTCAAAGAAAAAGTCAAACTCACTGAACGGCATTTTTCTGTGCTAATTCAGGGGCAAAAATTGATAATGGAGAGAACTAGGCCACCTTTTGTGCATTTATATTGCAATATTTTGTAAGAAATGCTTTTTATTACTAGAACAACAACAGAATCGATTTCAAATGGGTTTGAAGTGGCTGCCGGCAATTAATGGGACTTGTAATTAAAGTATTGACTTTGCCTAATAAGTACCATTTATACAATCAGGACAATGGCAACTGGCAGCAAAACAGATGCGTGCACAGCATTGCGAGCCAAATCTTTAAAAGCCCCCTATTCTCGAAACAAACAGCATGGTTCCCCGATGATTTGATTTTGAAGAGTCATTTTAGAATGGGCTGCCATGCACAGCAGGCTCTGGCTAAATGATAAAGTCATGCATCTCCATACTGAGGGAGCACGATGATTCATGACCTGCTGAAGAATGGCATTTAATGATGAGGAATAAATCAAAACAAATGAACAACAACAACAACAAACAAACAAAAGTGCCTCCCTTCTCCAGGAGCCAGCACAAAGGCTGGTGCTCAGGGCCACAGAATAGGCCGTGTGACCTGAGGGCTGTGTGGAGGCTTTCTTTTGTTCCCTGTTCTCTCCAAAGAACCCACCAGAAAAAAACAGGCCCACGGTTCTGCCTGTCACCGAACAATGGTGGCCCAGTGTCCTCAGGACAAGCCCGGGATGGTTTTCCCCCTCCGCAGGAGCCCCTCGACCCACAATCCACCATTCCAGCCCAACCCATTTCCTTCTATGGTACCAGGAGCAGTTACTATGGGTTATTGTGTGGTGACTGGATCTGCCTGTGCCTTTGTACTGTTTAGTAGCTTGGCGGAACAATCAAACGTTTGGGCCGTCGCTTGACTGGGATATGTGTTGGTCCACCGTACAATATCTAATTGTGGGCGCTGTAACTTGTTTATCAGTCAGCTTTTTGTGGTGAAATGACCTTTGTCTCTCACACATTTCCTCTTAACTTTTAACATCCCCTTGTGTGACCCTTGATTTCATTGCCCTATAAAGTCTATAGTTGATCAACTACTGCATATGGCAGCTATTCATCAAATATTGAATCATGAGTCTAATTCTCAAGTTCTTGTAACTAACCCTTTATATATGACTTAATCCTTACTGTAAATCCAAATATTCCTTATTGTATTCGTCATCGCCAATGGCATGTCAACAAATGATATGGCTTATGACATATCAAAACTAAACCTGCACCTCCCCTACTAATAACATAATTTGCCATTGCCATTCAGTCCTTTTGCCCTGTTTATGATATGCCTCTAATTCCCTGGTCTGAAATATCGGCTGCTCTGGTGGATACCCTCATTTCTAGAGTCTTGCGGGCCGCATAAGAATTAGCTGTGGAAGGACCCAGATTTCCATCTAGGCTTGGGACCACACTGAACCTTTTGTAGAGCTGACATGTTTTGTTCTCTTAAAACCTCATTATGCATGGCAGTGCAGGGCATCCTGCACCAGGGTGTCAGTGCAAGGTAGGAAAAAAAACACATCAGGGAGAGATATAGCTCTGCAACGACACTTTGATGCTAAGTTTACCAGGCTTGTTTTTCCACAGGAGAAGTAAACAGAGGAGTCTGTACGCATGTGAAAGAGAGGACGCTGGCATGCCTAATTAGACGGGGTCCCAAGAAATGCCAGTCCCCAAAAAAAAAGAAAGAAAAGGGAAAAAGCAATCCTTCTTTTTGGCCAAGCGAGAGTCTTTACCCAAAAATCCATCTGCCACCAAATGAAAGCACCCAACCAAGGAAGACAGATCCTCTTTTTGGAAAGTAATTGCAATCCCCTGGAGGTACACTCAAACAGGCCTGGAAGTATTTCTCGATCCCTGCAGATGCTACATTTAAGACTGTTTCTAGTCGTTGCAAACATCAGACAGGTCTGACATTAAAGATGATAGATTTAGTCAATGCTGCAGAATATGGATGAATAGTGAAAATAACTAATTTTCAAAGGCCAGGGCCCCCTTTTGACTGTGTTTAGGGGATAAATGTTTTCATATTCTGGGTGGAACTCATTTTGAATAAAGATTGCCCATCTCACAAGCAGCATCTAAAGCTTCGCTGTATCATCTTAACGTGACATGAGAACAAATGTAGAGAAACAAACCAAGACAGAGACATCTAAGAAATGCAACATTAAAACAAGCACAATTCAAACGTCTCAGTGCATGACGTAATAGCCTGATCATCCGCCTGTGATATGGTATGAGGTGTTAGAAAACTATTTAAGCAGCGTCTTGCAGTAAAGGAATTGTTTGTAAGTGTTCCAGTGATCATAAACAGCCTCCCCCCTCTGTTTCTTTCTCCATCACCTCACATTACTGGATAGGACACGGGGCCGTTCGCCCGGCTCAGCACAATTGGAGTTGGTGTTGCGTTACATACAGTATTTGTTGGACAGCACCTTGCGCCTGCCCGCTTGCTGCCAGGGTAGCGTTTCTCGCATGCTGACAGCACACTTTGTCCGTCTCCTGTCAGTTCAGAGACGGGCGAGAGACGAAGTTGGCACGGTGAATCACCAGACCTCGGTGTTGCGGCAGAATGTTTATGTGGGCATTGGAGGTCAGGTCTTTTCTGCTTCCTTTTACAAGTTGTGACACTTTGGAACATCCATGTTCTGTCATTGTCATTTCTGAACACATCTAATACGGTCTTTCAGTCTTAACGTTGCCTATCATTATCCTTAATGTCTAACGTCATCATGAACTAGTTAATCACATGTAATAATAAAATGCCATCCATTAAAGAGCGATCGTAAAAAACGCACTACACAAAGACTAGGCTACTGTACCCAATTATTATTAATTTTTTTTACCAATATTGTCTTAAATTGTCAGATAATGTAGGCTGTAGGCAGAGACTTAACAGTCCTTCGCACCCTCAGTTCCGAGGTTAAGTGATGCCAGATCTGTTTAGACTTCTTAAGAAGGGAAAACCTGAGCTCGGAACATTAAAAAATAATTGGTATTCCTTCCTTATGCTATTGATCATATCTTAAACCTGACATGTTCTGAAGTTGAATGTTAGTCTTACAAGACGTTTCATTGAATTTGAAACATCAATCTAGAGGTTATCAAAAAAGAGGTTAGTACAAAAAATACAGGCACACACACACAAAATCGCTCTACAGACTTACCTGTGGGTTCTACTTGAGCCGAGTGCTGATGCGCTGACTGAGGATTTGGCTTTGAGAGCGCTGGATCAGACAACTGGATAAGAGAGCCACTGCAGGCGTCTCGGATGGGGCTATCATCATCTGCGCTCTCCCTAAATTTCTGTCGTGTACTGCCAGTGCCGTCGGTAACTTGTTTCCTCTCCTGTCGCATTCAAGCTCCCCGCAAGCTGAAGCATTGTAAAGGTGCGTTCCAGATTCTGGTGCTCTCTCAGATGTCCTCGCGCAGCCAGAGTCAGTGCAGAGAATTGCGTCTAGCGGCTCCGCGTCGCCTTTAAATATCCAATTTCATACTCGCGGCACCTCCGGGGATTTTTTTCCAAAAGTCAATGCGATTATTTTCCTGCTGGATCTACGAGGAGGCGCAAGACACTTCTAGGGGAGGTCTGTTCCATGGTTCGATCAGAAATGGGGCGGTGAGCGTATAATTGCTGCTGCACAGAAAAACACAATTCCCCAATGATCAATCATAGTTTTCCGGGAGCATAATAGTGCATAACATTAATCCTGGTTTTCTATCACCACTACTAGTTTTTATTTTCGTCAAATAATCTAAACTTGACCTTGACCGTCACGTCTCCGCTTGATATTTGGGAACTCTCATATGAGAACAGGTCATAGGCCTAAGTTGTCCTGCTTTCACACTAATGTAACTGGTGGAACGACATTTTTACCCAATTTTGTCTTGGCTCTAGGTCTACATTGTAAGAGGCAGATTATTCATAGCCAGAATCATCTTAACCCTTTAATTATTTTATTGAAAACCTAATAGGGTCTATGATATAGGTGTTGTGTCCATGAATATATTGCAGTGTTCTATGCATTCATTGTGTAGTATTGGTTATATGCACTTACGAGTATAGACACTAGGGGCGCTAGCACTGGCGGAAGGATCTTGTTCAATGTACTGTATGAAGTTATGAGACTGAGTAAACTACGCTCTCTGTTCCTTATGCTTCGTGTGTGTTAATGTCTGCTGAAACAACACCACAACAATAGGGTATGGTGGGCCTTATGTCAGGTCAAAGGACATCTCAGGTCAGGTCAGGTGAGATGAAGGACTCTGTCAAAAAACAGTCCTGGTGATGTGCATCATGTCATCAAATATTACCCTAGCCTACTTCTTCTACTACTACACAGGAAATTTTGAAGAGTAAATTTTACTCAATTTGAGTAAAATTTTACTCCCAAAAAGACAGTATTTGGTCCCAGTCCAAAAAGAGTAAAATTTACTCTCGTCATAGAGTTACATTTTCAGAGTTATTTCTATTCTATCTAGAGTTCATATTTTACTCCACAAGATTAAAATGTACTCAATTTAGCATAAAATGAGAACAACTCCAACACCATTTCACTCAATACAGAGTTGTATTTTACCCTATACAGAGTAGTAACTGCCTCAAAATAGAGTTCCAATTCTACTATTAATTGAGTTGTTTTTTACTCTGTACAGAGTAGTAACTGCCTCAAAATAGAAGTCTAATTCTACTATGACTAGAGTTCTATTTCACTCAATAAAGAGTTGTATTTTACTCAATAGTGTTTTTTAATAATGATAACTCTGGATTAAAATGTTTGAAATAAAAAAGACCAGAAAATGAATATTCAACAATGCACTTTTATTTTTCTTAAATGCATATCACATGCACTGAGCACCCATAATATATGAGGGGGGAAAAAAGTCTTTCAGGGTGACACATCCCTATAATTTTTTGATAAAAACAAATAGAATATTGTAAACTGGTATGCACACTATCACCACACCATCAGTAGCTGCAGATAAAGCTGTAAAATATTGCAATTGCCATCAGCCCAGCCAAAACATATATGCCCAATTGGTGGGCCATCACAATTTGGACACAATGTGCTCTTTGAAATTGGGTCGATTAGATAAAACAGGAGAAAATATGAATAAATTAGAATTTGAGTTATGGGCAAAGACATTCAGAATTCCATTGTTCATCTCCAGTGCAATAGTTAGAGCTTAGCGATTCTTTTATCACAGGAAACAGTATGGGACAATAAACAAACTTGAATCATCATTACTGTATGACATCTGCATATCGAATGCTTTGTAACAAAAAAGCTCTTTGACATCAACAACATGAGGTCCTTCTGCAGTACACACAACTTTAAATGCATAAAAATGCTCATCCATACACAGTGTTTGGAGTGCAAATGTACACAACAGTAGCCTCTCATCTTTAAGAACAACACGGTGGATTTTGTGAAAAACTGGCATCTCATTAAGCACTTTAAGACAAACAACTAAACCTGGACGATACATATTTCCATGGTGTTTGGCCCATCTAACATCCAACACCTTAGTGTCAATTGATACCTGAAGAGCCTCTGCTATCTCACAGCCCCTGTCCATCACGTTTAAAGCTACCATTTTACTTGGACCAAGCACCAGTCTGTCGGGCTCAAATGTCTGCCAACTATATGCTACTTGACTTTGGTGTTTCCTTGCCAATGTTTTAGTTATATTTGCATGCTTCTGTTTTGAAAATAAAGGATGACTCTTGAAAAGATCTCCATCACAAAAGTCATTAAGAAGATCTTTTCTTGAATTGGAATGACTCTGCATCATCTCTTTTATCTTAGGGTGTTTGTAAATGAAGTCTAATGTTTTCAAAACTGGGATATAAACCAATTTATCAGTGACAACAACTGGATCATAAGTTCCAGTAGTCCGATTGCGCCGTGTATCAAATCTTGTACCAAGAACACATTCAACAGGTTCCACCCTTCCCCACTTCTCTGTGAAATACTGCCTTCTCTTAGTTTCAGAATTTAAGACACCAAAAGGATTTTCAATTTTTTCAAAGCACTGATCAATTTTACACTCAACCTCACTTTTGATAGGTTCCTGTAAAGATAGACACTGCTTCACAGATTCTTTTGCTTGATTATGGATATCATCAACAATCTCTTCCATTGAAGTAACCAAACAGTTAATGATAGTTTCGCCTACACCTGCCACTTTAAGTTCAGCCACTGTCGCAGCACAGCTGTCCACAAGACTCTTATTAAGAAGGACTGGGTCAGAGGGGGCACTGTTAAATGGAAAGTCATCAACAAAACTTACAGCTAAATCTTCAGTTGAGGGGCCTTCACCAGGATCACAAGGTCCATGTGCTTTAAGATGCTTTCGAAACCCTGAAAAAGTACCAAAGAAACGAGAACAAGCAGGCTGACCACATTTCAGACCAAGTGTCTTTCCTGAACAAAGTCCGTGGATCTCCTTCAAGTGCTTAATTAGTGAACTGTCATTTGCTTGAGGGCCTTTGCAAATAAAACAAAACATCTCAAGGTATCAAAATCAGTGCAGCATCCGAGCTCTCATCTCTTTGACCCTGGGATTCACCTTGGTGGTAGCAGTATCAATCTGATAAACTGTGGTTTGCAAGAAGTGGTAGACATTGGCCAGATCCCTGTTGTACGAGGTAGCGAAGACGAAATGAGCTTTAAAAAGCTCGTCAAAAGAGGAAAGAGAATCTGGTGACTGACACGGGATTGCATGTTTGTCGATAACAATGAAATATTTGTGTGTGGCGCTCCTCTTGGTTCCCACAGCCAGTAGATAGGGTTGACGGCTCTCTGTGATGCTGTCCAGATGCCCTTCAATACTGGTCCCAGTCTGTGAAAAGAAAACTTAATCAGTCTTGCTATTAAAATGTATCTGTTGCAGTTTAGGGCCCAATCATCACCACCAGAATCACTTATTGCCACAAAATGCAAGATTTCAGCCTTATATTTTTTACTTTGCTAAATGTAAAATAAATAGATTTATTCATATCAGCGTATCTGGGGCTGATGGTGATCGATCTGTGGGGAGCCAAATCAGAGAAATATCACACGGCACTCATTGATTACAGATGAGCATGGTCATCACATGATTTCACAAGAGTATAGTTTTAAGATTTAATATTACGGACAGAACAGTGAGCCCTTTTAAACTTTAATTAAACTGTAACATTACCTTGATGAATTTCACAAGGTGGTCAATGGCTTGTCTGGCAGAGAGCTTTCCTGGTCTCTTGTTGCGGCCATGAGGTGATGGTGGCATGAGGTGGATAAGGAGCAAGATGGAGGACATCTCACTGTCCCATCCTGAAAATACAAGAAAATTCAGAAAGACATTCTTACTAAAATGTTTATTGTTTGGTTCCAAACCATTTCCTTCTTCCATTATTATTATTTCTTTAATTTGAGTGTACCATCTTCCAGTTCTTCTGTTGTGGATTCAGCGTTATGAAGGAGCTCTTCAAGGTCGCTTGTCTGGGTGAGGCCACGGCTTTGTTCAAGGACTTTCTGCCTGTAGTGAGTAGGCCACTTCTCCAGGAACTTTGCAGAGATGTCATCACCAAACATCAGACTGAAATCCTGCACTATCTGCAGACAAGATGGAATACAGAAAACAACATGGCATAAATTGCTAATAGGTGCACCTGGACTGACCAGGAATGTGTCCGTTTAAGTCATTTTTCATTTCAGCTTGATTTTAATGCAAGGCATTCGAAGAGCAACATACCATTCCCGTGATGTCAAGAAATCTTGGAAAGGTGGTGAATATTTCAGAGGACTTCACTGGGTCATGAACCATTTCTTGGCGATGGATGAAGGTCTGTTTCATCTTCTCCTTGATGATTGCTTCATCAGTTGTATGCTTCATGAGTGCAATGGCCTCACAACACTGGGTTTCTGTGGTTAGCCGATTTTCCTTACTGAAGGGGGTTCTGTCACCAGAATCTGGACCACCTGTAACAATGATCAGTGAACAGTGACCTGTAACAGTGAAACCACATACTGATGCAATACTTGCTTTACTTCTCAAAATAGTTAAGCCACTTTCACCCCTTACACAAACGGCAAATCGTCTTTTTGCTAAACCCCCTGCAATGCACATCACTGTAACAAAAAAGCACTATGCACATTAAAGATGAATTGAACATGTGAACTCATAAAAAAAAAAAAAAAAATCTAACACACTTGAAATCATGTACCTGTCAGTGGCTGAGGGTTTCTTTTCTTTTGTCCCTCTGAGGCTTCTTTTTGAAGCGTTTTCACTCTCCATGCAAGAAATCCACCCCCATCTACTGGATTGTAATAATGCTCCTAAAAACCAAGAAAGTGTTTATTTTTCCTCCTTAAAAAACTAACACATGTTCTTGTCTGGAGAATTGATGAAATCAAGGTCAACCAGTCTGACATCTGCTGTGTTCAACTTGTTGAGGTTAGGAGACAAGGTCAGCATTTAGAAATGTTAATAATTTGTTGCAATCTCACTTGGTTTTTTGATCAATACTAGAAGGAATGAGTGAAGAGGTTAGACTTGTTTTATTTACTTACATAGCCCAAAGTGCCCTGGGGATCGGCCAGGTATGGAAACAAGGCAGTGATGCCCTTTGCGTAGTCCTCTTTAACACGCCTTGAAGGGCTCGTCCTAAAGTATGCACCAGGCATGAAAACGGGTAAGGGGTGAAAAAGGTGAGGAGGATATTACCCCTCTGGGGGGGTCCGGGGGCGTGCCCCCCCTGTAAGTAAAATTTAAATATTCCATATTTTAAAGCGTCAATCTGATGCAGTTTGAGATGCTTTTTTTCCAACCTGGGGAGAGCTGGAGAAACTTAGCTTCAGCCATGAGTCAAAAAATATTTTGGCCTCCTTACTTAGTATTATGCAAGCCATTTCATGCCAGCCTGTCACTGGGTCTATCATTTACAGTATATGAGGCACAATGTGGTAAGGGCACCACAAATGGCTTAATGCATAGCCCCCACGAGAGATGCCGTAACTTAACTTGTCTACTCTTCCATCATGATGGACAGCCAATACAATGTTATGTAATTCAGATTTCAATACATTTTATTGGCGAGGCCCTTCGCGTTAATATTTCCATGCACTCGCATCATCCAGTTATTCAACATAATAAATCAGCAGCGAAAAAAACAATACAATCATATATTCTTTACAAGTACTAAATGATGCAAAATGTAAGGATCTCTTTTCATTTATGGAATTCTTGTCAAGAAAATATGTTTCTATTGTTTTTTTCGCCGCTGATTTATTATGTTGAATAACTGGATATATATATTTAAAAATATGTTAAGCTCCTATTAAAGTATCCATCTATCTACTTCCAGTGGCACTTGCTCTTGACTGCTTTGCCTCATAGCTTGGCGACTTGGCCTTTTTGAGCAGAGCATCACTGAAGCCTTCCATGTGACAAGTCCCCTTTGCAGCCATGCTCACCTTTCTTGTCACCAAAGTGCTTATCATGTCAGTGCTCAGGGTTGCACTGTATTGGGTCTTGTTTATGGTAACGAGACTGAAAATGGTCATCTGACGTCATGATTTGTTTTATACCTGCAAGGCTTGTAAATTGACTGGCTGAAATAGTAGGAATTATTTGCTACGTTAACAGTCTGTAGTCAAACACCTTTGCAATGGTCACTTTGCCCCAACAGAGCGATTCAAAGTTAGAACAGGGAGTCTCCGTGACGTTTGAGTTAATGTAGCTAAATTATCTTACTCCATCAGTTATTCACACCGTAGCCGTCTCGTAACCAGGCTAATCACATCATTGCTAACTTTTTCATACTTGTATCTGAAGGTTATGCCCCTTGAAATGAATCATCCCGTTAAGTTACCGAACACATGTTTTAACGTTTTATATGCTAACATTACGGTCACACAAAAAAAATGCGTCCAGCAGGGATTCCAAAATTGTCCGGGATTTTGCCTCGTCGGATATTATTGTTTCTCTGGGTCTTTCACAAATTAGTTATTACGTCTTTACACGTTTTGGAAAGGGTATCACTTACGTTCCACCTTCTTGCGCGAGCTCTGTCATTGGTCAAACTTTCCCAGTGTTGACGGATATAATTCATTATCCTCCAAATACGATCATTTTGAGCCTTTGATATGATACGCAATTTACAATCTGGCAACACTGAGCACCTTGCCGCCGCCAGCACTAGTTCAGTACAAATGTACATGTCATCTGAATATGAAAAATATGTCCAACCCCCCCCCCCCCCACACACACACAAAAACAAAACTCATCGAATCTACACGATTCACGTAGGTCACCTATTTTGTTTTCAAAACGGCGAATTTCGCTGAAAGGTGAGTGATTCTCATGCCTGATGCACACACACACGTATGAGATCCAAACAAAAGTACTCCTATACCGATGCCTACTGCACTTGGTCTGAACCAAATAAAACCATAAATGTTAGGGTTGGATGTTAATTACATGACCACATACCCATGTTCACTCGCCATGTGTGCAACCAATATCTTCACCATGTCACGTCTTCTGGAATCTGTTAGGCTTTTTGTCCGAGCGTACTCTGTAAGGATCCTCTCTCCTCCAGGTTTCTTCCTCAGAATCTTTTCAATCATCTAAGTGTGAGGGGGAAAAAAAGAGGGGGGGGGACATGGATTTGGTGGCCAATATCATTTACAGTATTTACAAAAATGTAAACCATGGCCCAATTTACTTGGCCATTCCCCCCCCCCCCCCCCCCCCCCCCCCTACCCCTTTTATCAGAATCAACATCTTGATCTCTCCATCTGCAAAGCTTACCCGAGCAAGACGAGCCAGGTCATCTCTGTTTCTTTGGCCAGGACTAGGCTGCAAAATGATGGTGTCATCAGAGTCCCCTTCATTTTCTGCACTAGAGCTGAGGAAGGAGCTGTTGCTGCTGGCAACGGAGTGGCTTGTAGAGGGGCTCACTGATTCTAGCATGTTAACATAACAGGTGTGATTATAATAACATGTCATTATTAAGAGGGGATCATCTGTGATAAGAGTAATGTAAAAGATCACATTAGATTAGGATGGATCCACACACCAAGCTAGTTATTCCTCAGATGCTTTTTTAAGTGTCTGAAGGGGCATGTTTATTCAAAATGTCATGCAACGTGGATAAGTCTCTCTTTACTATGTTGCATTACAAGGTTAGGACTAAAGTTAACAAGTGACTCCAAGTTAACAAGTGACTCACCCTCAAAATCTGAGCCCTTGGGCAAACAGACTTCAAGCACACCCAGGTCTGGTTTCATTACAAGAAACGCAAATGCGTCCTCGTCAACTTCAGTGTTCAAATCATCATAGACTTTTAAGTCCAAGGTAGGAATTTCAAATTTCTTGGAAACTGTGAAATCAAAAAAATATTGCACAAGATTCATATTATTTTTATTATAGGTCACATCTGTGTCACTTCACATCTGAACCACTTAAAACAACAATTTTATAAGTTTACGAGTGCAATGCTATGAGCTTGCAAATCTGCATTTTATTTCTTATTTTTAATCATGAAGATTTTTGCAAATCTAGAATATACTTTTACAGCAAACATTACCTCAAATCATTCATTTTCTCAGTGTACACGAAACATTTAGAGATGGGGGTTCTAAAATCAAATACATTATACCTCTAAGGGTCCTTGACGACCACAATAATAATAAATTAAGACATCACCACTAATTTGCACATGACACCCAGTAGGCTGTGCAATTTGTTTTACTCACCACACTCCAAAAATGATTTGAAGGTCAGTTGCCCTTCATAACAAATGTATTTCTGGCGCTCTCGGTACTTCACTCTTACAGCATGCATCCTTTACGGGGAAAAAAAGAAAATTACTAAGATGATATAGAGCACAACAATTCATGCACTGAATGCTACAATCAGCTTGAGTATTACAAAAGCCCTACCTACAGGTAGACTCAATAGGTCGGTGTAAATGCCTCAATTCAGAGTAAAATACACGTGTTTGCTAGCGGTCCACACACTAAAAACCACTTACTAACCGAAGAACAAACTGGTCAAAGTCAACTCAACACGTGCTTGCTAATCGAACAGCAGAGAAAACAGTCCATACATACTAGACTGATCCATAGAAAATGTAATTAAAACACACTTGCTAACCGAGGGTACATACCAAAATCAGAGTAAACCTTCGATAAAATGGTCAGTAAATATTAAGCTTACTGATAAGATAAAGATACTAAGATGATATAGAGCACAACAATTCATGCATCATGCTACAATTAGCTTAAGCTACAATGCTACAATTAGCTAAAGCCCTATGTACAGGTAGGCTCGATAGGCTACCACATGTCAGTTAGCTAAAACGGTCGGTGTAAATGCCTCAATTCAGAGTAAAATACACGTGTTTGCTAGCGGTCCACAAAAGAAAAAAAAAACACTAACTAACCGAAGGACAAACTGGTAAAAGTCAACTCAACACATGCTTGCTAATCGGACAGCAGAGAAAACAGTCCACACATACTAGACTGATCCCTACAAAATGTAATTAAAACACACTTGCTAACCAAGGGCACAAACCAAATTCAGAGAAAACCTTCGATAAAATGGTCAGTAAATATTAAGCTCAGTGAAAGCATAAATGTGGTAAATGAAGCTAACAAGAGTGAGGCTCGGTTTAAATTCACATCTAACATTATAGTTTGTGCTGAAGCTAACGTTAGCATCGACATTGGCAGTTACGCAGTGTGAGACCCACAAACTCGCCTGCTGCAATGTTACTCGCAGCAGGCGTTTACATTTCAAGTAGGCCAAAACTAATTTAGCTGACATTTTATCTTAAATAAAATCGAATTTAGTAGTTTGCTGACTTACCTGTCTCAACGCCGTCCACAACTGCCGCTCACCTCAACTGCGATAGAAAATGGCGGCAGAAACGAAACCTAAGAAAGTTTAGTGGGCGTGTTCTTGATATTACTCCAATAAGATTTACTCTATTTTTTTCCTCCGACTCTAGTGGCCACTGGAAATGATTACAATCCAAAATGAGTAAAAATTACTCTTTTAGAGGAAAATAATGGTAACTCTGAAAAAAATACTCTCTCATTTTTCCTGTGTACTAATATTGTTATCATTCCTCTTCTATTTTTTCTTCCTCTTCATCTTCGTCCTCCTCCTATCCTCTTTCTTCTTCTTCTTTTTCTTAGCGTTATTATTATAAACATGTAGGCTAAGCTGAAACAGGTAATCAACACTGTAGTTCTGCAGTCTCCATTAAGTCCATTAAACAGGCCTATAGAGATGAATTTGATGTACCATGGTCAATAATATCCCAACTATTTTGAGAATAGAGTAGCTAAGTATTTAACTGGCAAAAGCAGGCCTGTGTTAATTAAATTCTTAATTTTGCTATTTAAGTTCTAATACTAAGAGAAGACTATTTTATAGCCAGCCAAAAAGAAATAGGAAGTGCAAAGAACAATATGGGCGCAGGCATGAGAAGCCAAGCCTACTTTAAAAAAAAAACTCCTCACATTTTCAGTGGGCCAGAGCTATGTGCTAAGAGTTTAAAATGTTTAAATTCAATCCATTCCAAACACATTCATATATCCCTCAGATAGACCTAAATTGTCCAAAGACCACTTTACGTTCGTAGGACTTAGTATCCCAGAGTGCACAAGTTTTGTCGTGAAGGATTGTGGGTAGTACACACACATGTGGAGCAAATGTAGTCGCTCCTGACCAGGATTTGTTTTAACACACTTTGTATGTTTTATTGGCTAATAGGTTAATATGTGTGTACAATACGAATGTCTCGTAATCTATTGTTTTATTATTGATATTTCAAATCTACTGTGAGAAAGGCAGCTGGACGATAGGAGGAAATTGCCTTACTAGCCAGCCGGCTAACAAATCACCACGTAGCCTACTTTACACACGTCTCCGACAAATACGAGCATGGATAAAGATTCGTTTTTGAAAGAAGCTTCTCTAATTTACAAAGATAGCTGCCCAGAACTGTCTCGATTTCTCATGTAAGTTAGCATGTTAATTTTATTTCGCGATGTTAAATATACCACGTTATATTGTTGTACTGTTATACATATCCTCTAGGGGGCAACCCATGCATGTATGCTTACACTGATTGCAATTTGAAGATGATTGATTCCACCCAAAAGTATCATTAGAAATCATATACCCTGTAAAATAAGTGCCCTACAAGCTGTGGCTTGACAGAATGAATTCTGATTGTTGGGGCTAATGCCTCTATGTAGGTGATGAATGATTGCTGGTAGTCATCTATTAGGCAAGTATCTCTTCTTCACAGGTACTAACCTATTTCCAAGAGGAATTACCAGAGAAGAGTGGAGGCTTTGATATTAAACAGTGATATTTCCTCATGTTGCTTTAAAACCTTGGCCACGCTTACCCAGAGTAGTTTGACACTGATTATGTAGTTGGTTTTCTGCGTCCTTTAAAAAAGTGTTACAACCATCCTTTACCTTAGTCTGATAATGAATGTGTTCTTGTTTTGCTTTTAATTCTTTTTTTTGTGCTCATGCCAATGCTAATGGGTCCGACTCCCATGGAGTTTGGATGCTACCGGATATTTCATTTAACTTCTCAGTTAATGACTGCCAAGAAGTAGGCTATATTCTCAGTTGTGTACTGCTAATGACTTTCAATAAGCGCCTATGAATAAATGGAAACGAGGTACGAGGAGTGAATGCAGGGATGGCATTACGTGACTAAAAGGTATAGGGCTCCTTCCCTCATTACTCAACACAGCCATGGTTTTCCTTTCCCCCTGCCACAGCTTAAATCTGTAAATGATCTTGACGTCCGGTCTGTACGTTCCTTATGTGCATACCCCTGCTGAGAGAGAGCGAGAGGAATGAGGGGAGAGCAGTAAGCCGACCCTCAATCCATTGACTTGCCTACGTGCAGCTGTCAAGGTCACTACGTTTTTCTTTCTTTCTGATTGTCCCGCCCCGCCTTTCCACATAAAGCCTTTCATGACTTGAATTCGTATTGTACTCCATCCCCGCTGAGCTCTCCATCTTTTTGAGGCTTCTTTTTTTTTAATCATTCTTTTTTTCTTCTTCTCGTTTGTTCTTATTTTCTCCGAACCACACTGAATTATTTATGGACTTTCCCCTTTGCTCTTACACGTGGACTGGTGTTTTGCCACCCTGTTTGCCCTGGCCCAGCCCCAGTCTGTCTGAATCCTGTCACCAGTCGTGGCTGAGCCAGGAAAATGAACAACGAAAACACAGCGAACCGGCACAAACCGACATCCATCAGTCAATTTTTTCCTCAGTGTTTGTGTGGATGGCTTAGCACCTTCTGCGATCTGTCCAGACGGTTGTGGTGTCTGCACAGCACCTTACCCTGAAAAAGACACATTTGTAGAAAGGTGAGCCCACTCAGGTGCACACTGTAGGCTATGGGCGACAGGCCTGATTAAGGTGAGGGAGGAAGGCTCCAGCTTCTCTGTGTTTTCTTTGTAGCTGGTGAAACCCGGCCCATGTTTTGGTTGTATTAAATGTCACACCATGGTCCACAACCATACACCACAGCCATGCCCCACATACCTCTATGTAGGGTAGCATTTCTATAGCTTCCTATTCTTCATGCTCATATCATAACGATGATAAGAGGAAGAAGAACATTTTCCCCTCAAACATTTCTATGTAGGATCTGTGTGTTGGGGGTACCTTCATTAATAGTGTGTTTGTAGAACATGTTTGTACTTTGAGTCATTGTTTGTGTATATTGTGGTCCTCTCTGTGTGCCATGTCATAGTCAAACATGGATGTAGGCAGAGTGCTTCCATTACTCATCCCTTGGGTGTTTACTCTGTGTGTGTGTACATTGTTTTTGTGGTCATTATCGTGCATAACTCTACCCCACCCCCCCTCCTACACAGACACACTCACACACACTCACACACACACACACACACACACACACACATATACGCTATTGTGCGTCTGTGGACTGGCTGTGGCCTGAGTCACAGCTGCGTAGTGCGTAGCTTACGGGCAGCTGGCCCCTGGAGGAATGCCTACTATGGCAGCTTTGCTGCCCAGGATGACGCTAGTATCCCCCCTTGATGAGTGAGCTGGGGCCTGCAGTGGCCATCCTTATAGTTATGTTGGTTTGCCGTAACCTGACTGACTCAATGAAATTTGGCCCAACCAATTTTTTTTTTCACGTATTTTGTTCTGCCGACTTGCCGACTATAATTTTCTGTTGCGACATAGGAGAGCAGAAATTTCCCAGATGGCACGACGGCAATGTCTTAGCACTTGAAAAGACAACCTATTAGAAGACTAAGACCACAATAATAGTATAGTCTTCTAATAGGTCCTCTTTGCCACATGTTATTTTTGGTGATGGGGAGTTAAAAGAGTATTTACCTTCCCATTGTGATTTTGATTTTACAGCAACCCAACATATTTTTAAGGATGGCTTACTGCTGGCACTCCCCCCCCCCCACACACACACCAGACACAACTGATCCCTTGTCTGCCTGGCACCTCCTCCCCGGCTTTCTGCTCATGAGCTGGCAGTTGGAACGTGCAGCCCAGACATGATGGCAGCAGTTGGTCTTGAGGTCTGATGCCACTGCTCGGCCTACATCATGCCATCTGCACAGCCCTCCTCAGCGACTAAACCTCTGCTCAGAGGAGTTACTGCACAACTGCAGGACAAATGAACCATTACGGTTCCCTACCCACCCATCTACACGCGATTTTATGGAAAGTTGTCCCAGAGAGAGTCAAGAAAAGCCTTTGTTGATACCATCTAGCACGACAAATAAGGCTGTGCCTATTAGCTGATGCTTATCTCTCTTAAGTGTGTTTAAAAGGAGATGCATGACAAGTATGTTAATTCAATTAGGGCTGTGAAGAGAGGGGGCCCTGTGGTATTACATCTTTCATCACTTGTTCATATGGTGAGCGTGAAGGCGCCCTGGGTGACTGTTTTACGGTTTCACATCTTTTCTGGGCCGCTCATGCAGTTTAATTATAACCGGACGCCGTAGTTGAGCGATTCCTGTGTGACTCTCAAACAGGTCAGGATTTTCTATCCCTTCTCAATATGGCATTTCTCTCTTTTTTTTTTGTTGTGTGAAATATCTGAAAAAATGATTTGAGATCAGACCCCATCACCAATGAATAAGATCTACCTCTCACCATCGTGTGTTGAATGACAACCAGAATGTCAATTTGGAAAGCCTCCTCGGGGGACATGATGGCCCAATCATCGAAACTCTTTGTGATCAGTCCAGTGCACATTCACCAAATGAAAGACCTCCTCTCAGCGGCTATATTTGGAGGGCTTCTCTGTGTCTGTGAAAATGCCCCCCACCTCAAATTGACAGTCGAGTGCTGTGGTCTTGGCTGCCTCTGGCAGATGCTTGGCCTGGTGAGTCAGGCTTTGGGATGACGCCTCTGATGGCTTTCTTATCCCAACGCCACGGGCATTGTGCCGGGAAGAGGGAAGGCAACATTTGGGGATGATGCCATCGCCCAACTGCCCACCCCCTCGCATGGGGTCGGAGGGTCATTAGAGCTGCAGAGCGTCTTCCTTTTTATTTCCCGCTCGGCCACAGCACATGTGCCTATGCGAGCCCTGGTAAACAAAACTTAATGAGTCAGGTTTTAGCGCCTCGTGCTAATTTTAGCCGCAGATTATAAGTGGTCTCACGCTGGCCAGTTCAGACCGGTCTCGAGTGCCAGAATATGAGCTCAGACCGGATACATACCGTTGGCATCTCGAGTGTGTTCTTGATGAGGAGACTCTCTTGTCCAATATTTCACTGACACACTGATGTTTTTCCTGGAGTGACAGTTTTCTGATGTCGTCCAATTAAAACAGTTCAGTCTGTTTTCACTTTGTTGTGTTTACATTTTAGTGCTGATACATAGCAGCTTCTTCAGAGTGTAGTGTGTATTCTGACAGCTACACAAGAAGTTCACTGGAATCCTAGCACCTAGTCCCTGCTCAAGCCCGCTTTTGTGGCCTGAGGTGGAATGTTGATCAGATCTTCCCCTTTGATGATAAAACCGCCATCCATTTATGTGGAATCCATTTCTTTCCATTGATAGAATGTAAATGTAACCAGAGATGATTCGGCACTTGGTGGTGAGGATGCATGTCTGGACTTTTTGGTCTGAAACGGGTCAAGAGCTAATACCAACAAGGCTGGCTGGCTGGCTGGCTGGCTGGCTGGCTGGCCTTGAAGTATTGAATTGACTCTTAAAATGTTTCATCTCTCTGAACATCTTGTGTTAACTGCCTTTAAACCTTTCTGAATTCCACATGGCTGCCAGCGATATGTCTGGCTCTTGGAGATTAAGAGATAGATTACTTGAAGTAAGAGTTCACCACCTGGATATATCAAAGTGGAAATGTAGAAATGTATGTGGTGGAGATGTTGTGTATGCGTTTGTTTGTTACGTTCTCTGATAATTGGCTTTAAACAATTCAGCTTACAAAAACTATCCCACAAAATTATATTTTTTAAGGTAGGGAAATATTTCCTCATGTTCAGTAGGCGTATTTGGTGATATTCTTCTTGGTTACATTGGGCTTAAGTTGGGCACCATTATAGACTAAACTAACTACAGTCTCCATGTCCTCTTTTTCTTCATTTTAGGCAAACCCAGCAGATGAATGGTAAGTTACATATCTCTTCCTTGTTTCATTTGCATGTTCAGATGTTACTTCACGGATCTTGCCTTCAAAGCATATTTTTACGACCAGGAGGTTTTAACCACCCTTGGCTAGAAAGGCAAAATACTGGCCCTGTCAGTGAAAGTGTCAATCTGTGTGTGTGTTGCAGCTGGGAGAGAATTGGTGCAGAGGTCTCTTAAACAAGAATGTTGAAATCCTCAACTAATCCCATTAGGTCAGCTGGGAGACCTCATGAGAGGCCTTCACAAGCCCTGTTAAAATTCACCACTGTCTGGCTTTGGCCCAGGCCCCAAGTCACTGGCAGACATTAGCTGTCCGCTATGATAGCCTTTCGGGAAAAGCTTACCAGGGCTTTGATCTTCATGTCGGACTTGAGCACCCCAGAATAGATCAATGCCTTTACTTTTTTTTGTGTAACTTCCTAGTTGGCAAACACTGTACTTGACTGGAGATGCATTGAGGTCACTCTTAAAACATTCAGCCTTCTCCTCCAGAATACTGTACTCAAGTCAGCTGTAAGTCAGTCTAGGTGCAGTGCATTGTTATCATTTGATAGTTATTGTCTGATTTAGACTAGCAGCTCTTGCACACCCATATGCAGCATAGGTTCAATCCTTGAAAGACCATGTAGCATCCATGTGTTTTGCACTGTGTATTCTGGGCATTATTACTATCCAGCATCGCTCCAGCCAACCCCTTTGATCCCCCTCTCTCCCCTCCAGGATGTAAATCGTCGACCGTTGTGGTTGGGACGCTGTGCCCGTTCTGCTTCCAGTGGCGGGAGCCGGACAACCACCGGGTGCGGCTGCGGCCCAAGCGCAGACCGTCGGCCCGCCTGCAGAGGCTGCTGGGGAGGGAAGCCAAGGGTCGCAAACTAAGCCTGGAGGAGAGCGATGCCCTCCGCAGGTTCAGGAGGTCCTCCAGCTGTCTGGTGAGTACTTGGAAAATGGAGACCAGCTACTGTATGTGCTTATTTGAACTCTGTGACCAGTGCTACCCTATCCATTGTTGTTCAATTTTGCCACTAGCATTTAGTCTCCATATTTTCAGTTCACTCCCATTGAAACATTCCCAAGTTGACCCCCCGACACACATGCACTCACACACACACGCATCTCACACACATGCACTCACAAACACGCATCACACACACACACACACACACACAAACACTCACACACACACACACACACACACACACACACACACACACACACACACACACACACACACACACACACACACACACACAGCATGTATAGCTATGCACCTGGAAGAAACCCACAAAAGATCTGCAGAATTCAAATGCCGAAGTGAAGGTTCACTATTTTGTGTGCCAGCCTTGGACAGCTTCCATCTCCTTTGTCGGTCGGTCGATCGGCAGAGATCACTGCATGTTCCCCGGATGCTTCACCCAAAATGGCCAACCAGATTAGCGACGGGTCGATATCTGGCCCACCTCGCCATTGATGAGCTGTCGGCTGGCTCGGGGCTCAGTACTGACCATGGCTGGGGCTATGTTGCCTCTGGCAGAGAGGGGAAAAAATCCCATTGATGTGGGCTGGCAGCCATGGCATGGCTCCACACCGGGTTTTCTGCAGTTGCAGTCTGCTGGACCAGGGCTGCTTCCATAGAAGGAAGGGAGGGCAGGCTGGCTCGCCCTATTAAACACCATTAGATTTGGGCAGTCGATTGTTTGCCTCGCTTCCTACGCCTTACTTGGTTAAACTAAGGAGGAAATGAAGTAGATGTAATGGACACAACACTGCACTGCTTATTAGTGCATTTTCCCAGACTTGGGTTTCGGAGCTATTTCCTCTGTGACAGTTATTCCTTGAGCTTCTTGGTATGTTTCCAGCGATGCTTTCAAAGAGAAAATATAGCTGCAAGCAGCGATGGCGGTTTCCTCCTCCAAACATTGCGAACCAGGGAAAAATGTAATTTTGTGACAATTTGTCACTGTATAGAAAAATCCATGCTGCAGACTTGCCAATGGGATATTACATTTCAAATCCAACATTTACAATGCTTTTGCCCTGAAGTTTAGACTGAGTGGAGGTTGTGTGTGTGCGCTTACCCTGTGTGTCTGTGAGAATGTATGTGTGTGACACCAAGCTGTGTGTCTGTGAGAATGTGTGTGCGTAAAACAAAGCCTGCGCGTGTGTTAAGGGGAGACTGAGTGTGTGAGATTTAGGAGCCGCGCGGATGAGGAGACAGAGACATTCTATAGAGAACCACCCTAGCAAGTAGTCAAGCATGCATGTTTCAAATATTCACCAAAAATCTACTTTTCATCTTACAGTCAACTTTTTTTCAGATTCGTGTACTAAACACTCTCAAGTGTCTTCATATGAACTTGTGATTGAATCAGAGTTTTACTTTTTGACCTGCAGATGTGTAAAGCATTATTTTACCGTTAACAATTTATCCAATTTGCTTTATATCAATCATTTTTCAAGATATGAAGTTGCCTTTGCACATGGGAACATGTTGTAGTGTCTTCCAAGTGACATACCAGTTTGGTGTTGATATCTTAAAGATTAGCTGAGATATGACTTCACTTCCTGTTTGGCCGCTTTTCTGCTGAATTTGAGTGGCTGTACCGGACAAACCATATGGTAACTTTTTGTGAAATTCGGCACAATCATTAAGGACAGTCCCTTCTTTATTCATACAAAGTTTCATGTCTCTCATTATACCACTCTAGTGCCACCAACGGGTCAAAGTTGGACTTGTGTTAACACACGCAACTTTTGAACCGCATGACCGATTTTCAAAAATGAGGTACCATTGGATTCCCTGGATCAAGTCGAATTAAACACACCCTGTGGCGTAAATTTCGCTCAAATATTTGCTGACATATGACTTCACTTCCTGTTTGGCCGCTTTTCTGCTGAATTTGAGTGGCTGTACCGGACAAACGGTTGTGAGGATCAAAATTCTATTCGATAACTTTTGTGAGGCTATGTCTGAAGATCATCTCTGGTGATTTTGAAGAAGATTTGCCAAAAATTGTAGGAGGAGAAGCCTTTCAAAGGTTTTTGATAAAACCGGAAATAGCGGAAAATCTATATAACCGGAAATTGACGCCATAGGTTGGGTTTAATTCGTCTTGATTCAGGGAATCCAATGGTACCTCATTTTTGAAAATCGGTAATACGGTTCAAAAGTTGTGTGTGTTACAAAAGTCCAACTTTGCCCTGTTGGTGGCGCTAGAGTGGTGTAATGAGAGCCATGAAACTTGGTGTGAAGGAAGAAGGGACTGTCCTTAATGAGTGTGCCAAATTTCACAAAAAGTTACCATATGGTTCTATGGGCTGCCATTGACTCCCATTGCAGCAACATAATAATAAGAAAGCCTACAAATATAGCTGCAAGCAGCGATGGCGGTTTCCTCCTTCAAACATTGCGAACCAGGCAGTGATAAAGCATGGTCTTTAGAAAGTCCGTGCCAATTTTGGTGAAGATCGGATCAAATTTGCGACCTGTGCAAACTTTTTAGTGTTTTGGATTAAATTAAGGTCAAAGGTCACCAAATGTATTGATTGTCCCCCAGATGGGGTCAGCAGTCCATGTACCAAGTTTGGTTTTGATACATTACAAGGTTGCCGAGACATGAGCTCACTTCCTGTTTGGCGGCTTCGCCGCCTAATTCGATTGGCTGCTACTGGCGAACGCTTTCATCAATTGTTCCATAAACTAATGCAGTTATAAGGCATTGTCTACTGATGGTCTGCGCCAATTTTGGTGAAGATCAGATCAAATTTGTGACCTGTGTTTGCTTTTTAGTGTTTTTGACTAAATTCAATATGGCGCCCTGATCAATTATGATAATGTCACATATTTGCATGTGTCAACCTAAAGACCTCCAAGAGCACGAGTAGATCCCACTAGTAAGTTGAAATTCCAAACACGTCAACAGCTACAGGCCAAAATGCATTTTTTGTAATTACAGCGCCACCTAGAGGTCAAAGGTCACCAAATTTCTTAAGCGTCTTCCTGATGAGGTAAGCGGTCCATGTAGTAAGTTTGGTCTTGATACATCAAATCGTTGCTGAGATATGAGCCCACGTCCTGTCTGGCGTCTTCGTCGCAAACTTTGATTGGCTGTCACGGGCGAACGGTTTTAGTTGCGAAGATGTAATCCAATAACTTTTGTGAGGCTTGGTCTGAAGATGATTTGTGTCAAGTTTGGTGTTGATCGGACAAAAATTGTGACCCGTGAAACTTTTTGAAGGTTTTTGATAAAATCCAAAATGGCGGAAAATCCATCATGGCGGAAAATGACGTCATAGGGTGCGTTGAACTCGTGCAGGTCCAAGGATTCCAAGGATGCCTCATTTTTGAAAATCGGGCCAACGGGTCAAAAGTTACGTGTGTGAACGTACGGCCAACTTTGACCTGTTGGTGGCGCTAGAGCGCTACATCTGCCTACATGAAACTTGGTGAAATGAATCATGGGACTGTCCCCAATCAGTGTGCCAAATTTCACAAAAAGTTACCATATGGTTCTAGGGGCTGCCATTGACTTCCATTGCAGCAACATAAGAAAGCCTACAATAACAATACAATAGGTTACCTCCTACCGGAGGAAACCTAATAAAGACTGGAATGGGCTGGATGTTGATGCATACATCAGCGGCCACATGTTCTTGAGCTGGCATGATGATGTCATCAACAGTTTATCGCAAAAAAAATGTCCCGTCTTTTATCAGTCCGTCTTTTACCATCTTCTGATGTGGTGAGTTGGCGAGGACACTAGAGGAAAAGATGGACACTAGAAGGATGTTCCATTCTAAATGACCTTGCATTAGACAAGCTAAACGCTTGGGGAAATACCCAAAGCCAAGAAAAGCAAAGAAATGTGCCTGGAGTGATTTGATTTTTAGGGTTCATGCAGCGAAGCTGCAGGAAACCTATTGTGTTTCTATGTTTTCTTATTATTATGATTCTTTGCTGGGATCCTATGGCAGCCCATAGAACCGTCTGGTAAAAAGTTGTGAAATTTGGCACACTGATTGGGGACAGTCCCATGATTCATTTCACCAAGTTTCATGTAGGCAGATGTAGCGCTCTAGCGCCACCAACAGGTCAAAGTTGGACGTACGTTCACACACGTAACTTTTGACCCGTTGGCCCGATTTTCAAAAATGAGGCATCCTTGGAATCCTTGGACCAGCACGAGTTCAACGCACCCTATGACGTCATTTTGCGCCATGATGGATTTTCCGCCATTTTTGATTTTATCAAAAACCTTCAAAAAGTTTCACGGGTCACAATTTTTGTCCGATCAACACCAAACTTGACACACATCATCTTCAGACCAAGCCTCACAAAAGTTATTGGATTACATCTTCGCAACTAAAACCGTTCGCCCGTGACAGCCAATCAAAGTTTGCGACGAAGTCGCCAGACAGGACGTGGGCTCATATCTCAGCAACGATTTTATGTATCAAGACCAAACTTACTACATGGACCGCTTACCTCATCAGGAAGAAGCTTAAGAAATTTGGTGAACTTTGACCTCTAGGTGGCGCTGTAATTACAAAAAATGCATTTTGGCCTGTAGCTGTTGACGTGTTTGGAATTTCAACTTACTAGTGGAATCTATACATGCTCTTGGAGGTCTTTAGATTGACACATGCAAATATCTGACATTATCATAATTGATCAGGGCGCCATATTGAATTTAGTCAAAAACACTAAAAAGCAAACACAGGTCACAAATTTGATCTGATCTTCACCAAAATTGGCGCAGACCATCATTAGACCATGCCTTATAACTGCATACGTTTATGGAACAATTGACGAAAGCGTTTGCCAGTAGCAGCCAATCGAATTAGGCGGCAAAGCCGCCAAACAGGAAGTGAGCTCATATCTCGGCAACCCTGTAATGTATCAAAACCAAACTTGGTACATGGACTGCTGACCCCATCTGGGGGACAATCAAGACATTTGGTGACCTTTGACCTTAATTTAATCCAAAACACTAAAAAGTTTGCACAGGTCGCAGATTTGATCCGATCTTCACCAAAATTGGCACGGACTTTCTACAGAC
>NC_137923.1:39519440-39584440 GCF_963457725.1 Sprattus sprattus | reverse complement strand
CTGGCACCTTATTGAACGAAATTAAAAGAGTGAACTTGCCGTTCACAGACACCAGAATGAACACGTTCAGAGTATCGGCCATCAGGCAGTAATACAGTACGTTCAGTTCACGTTCACCAAAATTATGAACGAGTTCATGCACTTTTTTCAATGAACGTGTTCAGACACAACACTGGCGCTTCATCCACAAAGACCTGGCTTTCTTGGAAGACCACGGCACCAAAGACATGATATTGATTAAGATAAGAGCAGAGGCGGTGATGATGGAGGAAGAGGTAAGAATATACTCCATATACCGTAGCTAAACTCTCTATTTGTTACTTGAATTTACCTGTCTTCCTTAAATTGGAAATGGAAATCTAGCAGCTAGTCTCCATTATACTGATTTTTGTCAGGCAAGTGACAGTGGCATACTGTATGAGGGCCAGGCAGATGAAACAGAAGTTGACAGGAGCCCACACAAAGGGGAAAATAGAGGTTTGTTCTGATAGGAACTGTGCCAAAAGTTATAACAAAAAATGCTTTCAGCCTTGGCAAAGAGCTACCTGTCCATCCCAGCAACAAGTGTACCCTCTGAAAGAGTGTTCAGCACAGCTGGTGACCTAGTTACAGCACAGCGCAGTTTGCTTCATCCAGATGATCCACATGTTTAGGATGAAGCAAACTGTGTTGTGACTGCCAGGTATAGTTTAAAAACATGTTCCATTCAGAGAACATTTACACACATACACACATATACACATACATGTTATCTTTTGTTATAGACCTTGTTGATGATTTGTTGTATGACAAATAAATTAATCATTATGTACCATATTAAATTGCATAGAATTATATTATTTTGCATCGCATTTTGTTGAATCGCATCTTGTTGAATCGCATCTTGTTGAATCGCATCTTGTCGAATCGCACTGCATCGCAATAGGGGTGTATCGTATCGCATTAAAGCAGCTTTTACGTATCTTTAATGTATCGGATCGTTGGCAGTGCATCGAGATGTGTATCACATTGTCCTCAGTGATGAAGATGCACATCCCTACTGCACTGCACTACACAACTTGGATGTGGTTGGTGACAGATGGTAATCCAGAGGCATCTTCAAAAAAACATGACACTCCCACAACAAAAGAAGATCAGAAGCATTTGGTCTTTGAAGTCAAATGAAAATGCCTCTTAATATACAAAGACTTTGAAACGGTGTCGATGCACTGTCATGTTTTAATAAAAGCTCTTTCTACTTCAAATAAAGAGTGTGCGGTATCGTTTCAGTTTTTGCTCTCAAAGTAATTTGTCAGCTGCGTCATCTTCCACTTTGTGTTGTGTAATGTTAGACTCTTATCACCCAGACGCAGAACAAACACCGGTCTGAGACTGCTGTGGTCCCCTGAAGCACTCCTTCCTCCCCAGTCCGGTGCGGAGAGATGGAGATAAAGATATGGAGAGGTACAGGTGTAAATGTGTGAGGGTTTTGGCGGTTCTGAGCTGACGTCTCCTCGGCCCCTGGGCATGGATCGCTCCATATGACACAGGGGTGGGTTCAGCTTTAGCTCTCACTCACACTCAGACTCTGCCAGTGTGTGACGTCGACAGGTTTCTGCAGCAAGGTCACAGGATACAGGTTGCTATGGCTGGGTTTAGTGGGAAGGGGGGTATTTTAAGAGTGCATTGGATTGATCTGTCTGTGTGTGTGTGTGTGTGTGTGTCTGTGTGTGTCCGTGTGTCCGTGTGTCCGTGTGTCCGTGTGTGTGTGTGTCCGTGTGTGTGTGTCCGTGTGTCCGTGTCTAAGCTGAGACCTGGCTCCTTTGCCTTGTCAAGAGCCCCCCCGGGCTTTTACGGGCCCCTTCCCAAGTGCGACTTTGACCTTAAGAACTCAATCACTCACTCTCCCGCCCTCGTCTAATCACTTCCCAAATATCACTGCCTTCTCATTTGGCACACATGTACACTGTTGTGTTGAGGATTTTTTGCGTTGACTGCAGCCAAATTAGATGAATGCTGCAGCAATTTTTGAACGGTTTTTAGGGTTGTTTTGCATTCATGTTTTCCCACAAGACTTTTCCGCTTGACATTCAAGACCAGGCTTTTACTTTTAGAGCCTTCTCAGCACAAATTCCTGTTTTGAAAAGCCACGCTTGAGTTTCCCCGGCCTTGCCTCTGCAGTTTCCCCCCCCCGACCTAACAGATGCGATTGTGTGATTGTATCAGTCTCAATGGCACTGCTGCAGTGCATCTCGAGAAGGCGACAATTTCTGACAGCCTGAATTCAGACTCACACCTCAATCACATGTGTGATGTTAGAGGGCATCGGATGGTGCTGTCAGGATCAAGGTAAATTAGGGAGATGCACATTTGCTTAAAGTAACACTATGCAACAATTTGGCACATTTTAAGGTATGGTTTTATAGGCACCTAGTTTTTGTAACATCCTGATAGCATATGGTCATGTGAAGGACATAGACATCTGTATCTTTCCCACTAGCCCTCCAGGATATACCTATGTAGTCCTGTGTACTGAGCTGGAATACCCTGCACTTGGAAGAAAGCTTTCACAGCATGACATTGCAAGCTATACTGCCAAAAGACACCAGTTAGTGTGTTGGCAAGCGTCTATCAGTGTCAACTGGGCTGTTTGTGGTGTTTGCAAGGTTTTTGCATGCCTTTTAGGTAGTTAGCGTGCTAGTTTTGGAACAGAATTCCTTATTGCTACTTTGAAGTGAGATTTGAGTGTGTGAGTGTATACAGTGGATTTTGTGCCACATTGAAATGCAACCACACCTTTGGCGAGAGGAGAAACAATCGCCACGACATCATCATTTCATTGATTTGAATCTTGTTCAAATACCATCCAAAAAAACAAATAGAAGGGATTACGTTGCACGTAAATCAAATGATGAAATCGTGCCATTTCTTTTTTAAATTGAATGGGCTTCTTCGCTTTTCTCCTTATGCTCTATTGGCTCATTTCCTTTTTCTAAAAGCACATGCTGACATTATTCTGGTAGTGATGAATGCACTGTAGATAGGTAGATAGCCTTGTTTGTGTGTATTTATGAAGGGGACTGGATTTATGGGTATGCAATAGCCAGCGGCACTAGTTTAGCAGATTTGAGGCTTAATGGCCCTTCCTCAGAGCAAACCAAACCCAAAGAAGGCACCTCTCTCACAGTCCGTTCATCGGAGGTGACCTCTCTCCTCTATCTGTATCGAATGATGTTTATATCAGCCCCTCATTCCCTTTTACTATGTTTATTCCCCGTAAAGAGGCAACCCCGTACACATTCCCCCACACACACACATACACACACACCTACATACACACACTGAGCCAAAGAGCTTCATCATAAAACGAGGCCTCTGTTTATGGGGAGTTTTTATGGTGTTATTGTTATCATTGTTAGCTAGCGTCTTTATTTTCAGACAGGGGTTCTCTATTCACAATAGGCTTTGGGGAATTTGGAGTAAGAGGCTTTAGATAGGACTTTCACTAAGAGTTTCCACTGCTATGCACTGTTCCACACTGGTAACAATAGGTGGTATCCATTTTCATACAGCTTTTTTGGGTTGTTGTAGACTTATTTTAGCAAATGACTCAATATACATACAAAAATACATTGGTTCTTGATGCTATATTTAATAATGGATCTGATTGAAAGTTTAACACAGGGTTAGAATAATCCTACAGAATATCTCGTCTTTTTGGGTTATCCAAGACCTAAACTACACTGTGGGGCCAGGATTATTATCTAAAATAATATTTATAATATGCCTGTTGTTGTTGACTGTAAAGACTTCAACATCCTTATAGAATTAATTTTCAACATCATCTTCAAAGAAATTAACAAACGAAAAGACATACTGCTACAGTTAGAACTTTATACAATATATTTTGTCTCAGATATTCACAATCAGTTTAGCAATTTTATACAGTGTAGTTTATTTAAATGTAAATTTGAAACATTTTAGGAAAGAAAGCAAATGTTACATTGTATGTTCCATTCGAAGTTAATGGAAATACAAAAAACACTTTGTGAAATATAGCAATTTAACAAAAAAATAACTAAAATGTATGTAGAGAGGGAGCCTCTATTACCATCTCATCATCTCATTTCTTTCCATGGAAATCCTAAATGAGGGGCATTTGCAACTCAATATTTTCCAGGGAATACCCTGCATTTCAGCAAATCAATAGTTTCAACCTGAGGCAGTATAATATTGGATAACCTTATCTAACAGTGGAAATTAGGTTAACATATTAACATATTCGTTTTCATTACCTTAAAAAATAAGGGGTGGCTTCTCGGTGAATGCTCAGACAATGAATGTTGATGTTGATTTGGAACAATTCCAGGTTCTTATGGAATTTTGTTGTGGATTAGAGTAGAGCTTGCAGGGCAGAGGTGTGAAAATGGGCCAGTGACTGTTAAGAATGGAATAGACTGACTCCGCCCCCTGCGGTAATTCATTGGCCGAGCGGTTGTTGCGTCACCGAGGCTCTGCTTTATAATACTGGGACACATAACATTCCAGCTGTAGTAAACTAAGAGCCCAGTATCCACGGGAAGAACACAGGCGATCATCTGCAACACTCAACACAACGACCACCTGTCAGAATCAAACATGGCTACCTTTGTTTCGGTGAGTCACATCCCAGGTTGCCAGTCTCTTGATGAGATGAGTTCATCTTCTATATCAGTCACTTTGAATACTTTAATTACAAACGTAATTTCTATCTGGTGGCGCTTGCTTTGTATTTCGTAACTTTGCACACATGTATGTTTCTTGGGGGGGGGGGGGTTGCTGTGCAGATCATTGTGGGGTTCAGTGGTTAAGTAGGAGGTTAGGATCATTTGGGTGGTGGTGCTATGCGCAGCCCTCGTGGTGCACTCCTGCAAAGAATGTGCCTTAGCTTCCACATCAATAACAGGAGGCACGAGGTATGCCGTTTATAGGGCAACTCGTAAAAACCAGCCTCTCTCCTTCATAATGGCACTTAGGGTGTCGTTACAGGGCCTCATACCTTTGCCAGTGGGTCATCTCTAAGATTGACATCTCTAGTCTCTATGGAGAAAGTGAATTTGAGAAGGGGGGTGTTGGCTCGCTGAGAAGCCCATCAGCTTCTCAGAGAAACATCATTGTTTTTCCTTCAACAGTTTTTCCTGTTGCAGGCTAACATATACTCACATTTACTGTTAGCCTACACTGCGTTTGGCTTCATAGTGTGGCTGTGTGTGTTTGTTTGATGTGTGATGTTAAATATTCATTCTCACTCTCAAAGCAGTAGGGGGTAGTTCGGGGGTTGGGGGGGGGGGGGGGGGGGGGGGGCACAGCCTCTGACCCATGAGGCACATGTTTGCCACCCGTTGTGACACTCTGTGAATCCCCCTCCTCTAGTTTCTGGGCAGAATGGCTATGGTTGCATATTCCTTCTCTACCTCCCACCCATGTAGCTGTCAACCTGACACGCTTGACCCCGTCATGGCGTCTAGTTTTAGCTGCTGGTCACAGCTGACATGGCAAACTCAAGGGCTTGGATCTGTTGTGATGAAGAGTGTCTGCCATGCTCAACACTTTCATTTACTTACACAAATCCCAGACAGGCCTACAGAATTAACTGAGTTAGTGCTGCTTTTCTTGTGATTCTGACTGAGAAACAGACATATTATTATTATTATAATTATTAAGTAGGCTATATTCATTTGGGTACTGGTTTCTCACAGACTTAGTGGAAGCTGCTGGGAGGGAAAAAACAATGGTGTTAGTTGAGTTAGTGAACTTTACCTCAGAAATGATTCTGATGAGGTAAATCTGAGTTGGCTACCATAACCTCAGTAGAATTCAGCAATGATTATGAACCTTTTTCAGAATTATCACAAAAAATATGACGCATACAAGTGAAGATTGACTGATTTACTGCAGCTTAATGATGGTTTTTTAATTACCTGTGTTAATTGCGCTGTTTTTCAGATGGCCACCTGTCACACCTGCAATAAGACATCCAGAACCTGTGGACCAAACCGAGACTTTCTCACAGGTCTGGTGAAAAACCCAAGCACCCCGAGAAACGCAGGCAAGCGCAATAATCCACAGTCCACCAGTAAAGGAAGTATGTCCACTCCGAGCTCAGCTTCCAGTCAGAAATCACCTTTTAGCACACCAAGGTAAGACCATTTAATAAAATCTGATAATCAGTGCTTTCAACACTGAAGACAGTCAGAAGTGTTGGAACAAACACTCAAGGATAAGAAATAATTTACATTTTTCACCAAGTACTAACATGAAGTCACTCTGTTGTATTCTGTGTCACCAGGACAGTGTCCTCTGACTCCACCAGTTCATCAAAGTCGTCCAGCGTGAAGAAGTCGGCTTTCTCACGGCTCAAGAAGCTGTTGTCGCTGGAAGACAGCCCCAAGACTAAGAAGGGGGGCCTGAAGGACTTCCTGTCAGCACTCTGAAGGGGCTGCTGCATCTGCCATACCAGTTGGCACCTTATTGACAGGCTCTAGCTTATTTAGAAACCTCTTGCACATCACGCCATAAGGACAGATGGTGGAGAATATAGTGAGCTGGGCTGAATGGGAGAGATGTGGTCACCTATGTAATTAGTGCAACATTGTTTGTAAGGCTCATGTACTGTTCGATCACCTCTATCACCCAGGCCCGTGCTAGGGCTAACGGTAATGCTAATGCTAACATGGCCCAGCTGCTCCGGCCTCATACAGAGAGCGTTCTGGGCTCTGCAGGCCCTGGTGTGCCACAATTTGGCCTACTTTCTCTTGTCACTTTTGATCAGAGTTGGTTGGTTGCTTTCCATACCTGTGCTATCAAATTAGCGTACCTTGAACCCTGAATTACAATAAGATATATATTTATATACTTACTCTACAATATGTTTTCTAATGTGAAGTTGTCTTCACAAATGATGGTTCAGTTTACTTGTCTCCTGATGTCTTGCTGTCATGTTTATCTATGATGTTAAAGGATCACTTTTTTTATCTCACTTTTGAGAGTGAAAAAATCGTGGGAAATAATAATGGCGGTGTATGTATTGTTGTGTTATTTAAATCACAGTGCCACTCTTTCCTAATAATCACAAAATAATCATACTAGTCAGCGCTAGTATCATGGAAAAGGGAAGGCGCTGAAAATGTTTACATGTAACTTTGCAAGTTTATTTTCTGAAGTGAAGACCAAAGTCGAGCATTTCTGTGATTGATACTTTGGCAAAAATAATCCTTTTCTGCCTTTTATCAATCTGTAATTGATATAAGTAGCAATGAAGACTCATGTGATCAGTGATATTTCATGTCGTAGAACTTTGGATCACATTTAGCCATTTCACCCCATTTTTTATGTATTCAGAAAAAAATAAATATTTTTGTCATATGATTCTTGTTTTTGAATACTACGATGAGGTCATCCTTTATACAGATGCACCAAATGCAATGCACAATGTACCAAACAACTACAACTCCTAAATGAGTGAAATGACCCGGACGTCTTTTAAGTGGAAGCCGTGATAAGAGCACGTTGAATTATGTAAATTCTTAGAAGTGCTCTCTTAGAACCGCACTTTTCTTCCTAAGTACTTATTAATTCTATTGCATATCTTTCCATGACCTCATGACGTTTTCCACCGAGGACAAGGAAAAGTGGTTAGCAAAAGACGATAGGACGGACTGTGTTGCTACGGTGACTTTTATTTTGACATTTACTTTTACCCGGAAGCAATGGGTTGTTGCTAGTCTTCAGTCGTCTAATGGCGTTGTTTGCGTGAAGGGACATTAGAGAAATGTGGTATATTATTTACCACGGCTATTTAAACGATTTGTTTAAGTAGGTCTCGATATACAAGTGCATTTGTAATGTCAGCTAAGAAACGATCTAGAGAGAAGGAGGATAAGAGGGAACATAAAAGACACAAGGACTCAAAAGACGAGGAGGACAAATTCAAAAAACACACCAAAAAACTTAATCTCGATGTGCAGAAAATCAAGCATGTGGAGACTTTGTAAGTCGTCTGCATTGCATTGGTGTAAAAACTTTTGCTTTTAGTGTTAATTAATCTTTCCTCCGTGGAGACTTAAGTTGGCTCTCCAACTGTGCGATTGGGTATGATACACATAATATTGATGTTGATATGATCTCGCTCGCTAAATTCAGCTGAAACCCAGATTCTCGGTTTCAGAAAAGCATAGCTTCAGCTAAAATTTGACGTCAACTAATATTTTGCTTTCCCCCTTTACAGCTATGAAAACCCACCTCCTGGACTCATAAAGGTTCGTTTAGCTCAAAGATAACTAAGTTTCGTGGCCGCAGCATGTGTGGTGACTGTCTCGCGCTTTATAAGTCAGTACCATGGCCTCCCCTGTCATCACTGCAAAAAAGCCTATACGATAGCTCTGTCTGGGGGTGTAGGTATTTAGTAATACACAGCAGACCGGCTTTTGCAGGAATATGACGATCGGCCGGAGGACTGCATCCCTGATGACCCAGGCAACGAGCAGGCACGCGGCTTTCTGGCCAGTGCGCCCACCAAAGGCTTATGGATGCCCCTTGGAAAAGAGGTGAAAGTCATGCAGTGTAAGTAGTCCTAGCTATTGATTCATTTGAACACATGAAGCCAACACAGGCCATAGACACACAATTGTCACAGTGGAATGTTATGTTAACATAGCCACCGCTTTCTTGTCACAACATTATTAAGTAATCATTAAACAACACTTGTCCATCTGAATTTCACTTATGACAGAGAGGGAAGAATTTAAACCATATCCATACAGTTGCGTTCAGTAACCAAGAGATCTACATTCCTGACGAGTGTCATATGTTTACCCATGCAGTGTTTTGTTAGTTTGTGATAAGGCAGTACATTAGATTTAATGCATTGGCTTATTTGCTATGAGGAGTAAATAAAACCATTGTGGTTTATTTTGACAATTTGTAATGAACGACATGCTAGGACTTGATTTGTAAACGTCAGTGAATCAATATCATAATCAGACCAGAAGGTGTCACTCGTGTGCATGTTGTAAATGGACAGAGACATGAGACATGTCGATCTGTAATGAGTGTGGGGTAGTTAGCTTACAGATAACGTAAATCCTGTACTTGTGTACTCCACAAAGAACAATGCCATCCATTGTTTGTGCAGCATAGCTTCTGGACCCACTGTGTTTTTCTATTGTACTGGGCACGGGAGCATTCAAACATGTTCCACAAGTCTGTGGCTGTTCCTCCTTGGAGGCGGAATTTTGGAATGTATTAAGTCATACAATGTCAAGAGTTGAATAAATCCAGATTATTGGAGGGAGGGTTTGGGCTGAAGGTGGGGGGTGGGTGGATGGGTTGATGGGGCAGTGTAAGCCTAACCAATGTTTTTCAATGAGTGTGATGTTACGAACAATCAAGGGTCTGTCAACACACCATCCTCATTGACAAACATGGGCTTCACTGCATTTTTGACAGGGCTGTTTTCTCTTCTCAAACCCAGCGCTGTTCCGTTTAGAGTGAAAATGCTGTGCAATGCTTTTCTGAATTGCAAAGTTTGACAGTGTAGCGAAAACTGCTGAATATGTTTTCTTTTTCCATACCTTTTAAACTAGATAATTAGGCATTTCCTGCCATCTCCCCAGACTGCTTATTTGGGACATTGAAGGGAAAAGAAAATTGATGAAATTTCCCCTGCTGTATAATCTCTTATTTGGTGGTGATAGGTGTGGGAGGGGACAGAGCAGTTTGTTTTCCAAATAATCTGTCCTGTAAACTATATACAATCATAACGTTTCATTTTCTTATAAGCAGATTGGCAGTTATGACCTTTTACAAGGAGTGTGTTTGTGTGTATTTGGCTCATGCAGGTTGGAGATGCAAACGCTATGGTCACAGGACAGGAGACAAAGAGTGTCCGTTCTTTATCAAGGGAAACCAGAAACTGGAGCAGTTCAGGGTGGTGCGTGTCCTTGTCAGTATTGTCTAAATGTGTCACATTGTGCTAAGCCTGCCACAAAGTCAATATTTGAAGTTACAAAGTCTCAGCAGAGATGTCCTACAGTTGCTCCCATTTCAGTTTGATGGGTCATACAACGTATAGCTTACTCTGGTAGCTCAACTGGTGTGGAGCTATGAATCTCTTTTTAATTAGTCTTTTTGTTTTTTAAGTCAATGTTTAAACAAGGCTAAAAAAAACACGTTGATTTTTGTATTAGTATTGAAAACAACATACAGTAAATCCAATAGTCAGAGGTAAAAGAAGATTCCAGTTGTAGAAAAAAAAGCTTTGTAAGCTGTCTGATTATTCAAGTTCCAGTGGCTACCAAGTTAAAAAAAAATATGTTCCATTGGATTATAGGCTTTTGCCATAGTAGTAGTAGTAGTAGTAGTAGTAATATTGTGCGGATAAGTGCTCTGAAATGCTGATGGAATTTGAGTGGTTGGTGCTTGATGTCTTGTAATCTGTTAATGGATGAGGTGTTGCAGACTTCCTGTGCTGACGTGTGTGTGTGTGTGTGTGTGTGTGCGCGCGTCTGTGCAGGCTCATGAGGACCCCATGTATGACCTGATCAGGGAGAACAAACGGAACGAAAAGGAGACACGGTGAGTTTTGAAACGGTAAACGGTTAACGGTTAGCCGAAGTGTGACATGTGCGGGCAGTGGCGCATAGGGACATTTTTGGGGGGGGTCTCATTTGGGCGGCACGGTTTAAATAGCACTCCACAATGAGAAGAAAACAGGTTTGAAGTAGAATATTCAAAAAAACTTTTTAAGTTTTATTTAAAGAACACACAGTGCTTAGTACTTTTCAATAACAACTATCAACAAACTGTAACTTTGGGCAGAAGAGGTTCAGAGCAGAATGGTTGGGAAACATTGGGTTGGGTTTCAGAGGTTTACAGAATAAAACCGGTGCCCACACATTCACATGAAAGAGGTTAAGATGGCTGCGGCAAGATTCGTGCTTCTTACATTTCTGGGTGAAGTGCTTTAGTTCCCTCACCCCCATTGCAGTCCAGAGTGTTTCAGTCCCAGGACTTTGAAACAACAGGCAGGGAAAACAAAAAAAACGCATCACTCACTGAACAACCAGTTAACCAGCTCCGGATAGCATACAGGCTTGATGAGAAGCTCCGGTTGTATGTCCTCCCGCGGTCAGTGCTCTGCTGCTGAATTTTTTAATCCGGACGTTCGGGTCCCATGTCTTTCAGTCTCTTGTTATCGACGTATGATCGTCGATTGAAAGGTGTTTCACGAAGAGATACCACAGAGTTTTCAGTCGACATACTCACTGAATTAAAGTCTCTGCTAGATATGTTGCTCACGTAGATACGTGAGATGGGATGTGAAGGAATGATAAAGGTCTCGGATTCGACGAATAGTCCAGTCGTGTTGAAATAAGAAACAATGTCATTGGTTGGGGGCGCAAAATTTTGCGCCCCAGGATCGAACTGTCATCCGCCAATGAGAAGCTGTCCTTGCTCAAATGTTTCTGCCCAGTATGAGGGATCCCATTGACTTCAACTTGGCCGGCGCCCCACCACGGAGGAGGGGCTTTTCTTAGTGATAACGAATGGCAATATATTATATTTGGTCACATTTAAGTGGTTGTTGACAGGGGCTTACAGTCTCCCACACACATTTAACGCGTTAACACAGTACATTTATTATTTTAATTATTTGGTAACTATTTGTTTGAGTTGGTTGCGTAAAGGCAGTGAGCTCTTCTCTCAGTGGCTATCATCCAAGATTAGAATCACATAGCTGACAGGAGCAGTAAAAGCAAAGCAACACATTCTTTTCCTCTTTCCACGTCGGCGTCTTTTCGTTGACCCATGGTTTGTAGTTGCAGCTTCCACAGCCTCACAGGTCTCAGCCCGTACTGGAGATAGCAGTAAACCTGTCAATCATCTCTGCACTCCAGCACAGCTGTGCAGTAAACAGACGGTAAAACAAAAGTTACTCTCTCTTTCTTGAGGAGAAACTTAAACTTGAAGATGCAGCATTGTCTGCCTGCCTAAATGACTTAAACCACATTACTTCAGGAACAGCTCTGTGGGTTATAGAAATTGTGTTATGCTTGACATGTGGGTGGGTGTAATAGGTTTGGGTTTTAATGGGGTCTTGTTAGCAAGATGGAATTGCACCAGCTGGAAGCTGCTTACCTGCAGTGTGGACTCATAAGTGTAGCAACTAATCAGAAACTATGCTAATCACAAGAGCTAATGCCATTTGAGCTCTGAAGTAGAATGGTATATGGTTTAAATGCATGCAGTGTGATTACCAGACTCCTCAGTAAGTAATAAGCTTTAGTAAATTGGCCATGCATCCTTTTTTTGTCATTGCGACTCGACTCGAAGTGCAAAATGCTAATAATACTGACATCATAGGTGCAATACCCAGCACGCACACATACTAATACATTGAAAATCATTTTGGATACAAGCATCAGCTGAATGAATTAATACAAATGCAGTTATTTTTCCCCCCTGCTGTCGATTTGTGAAATGTGCTGTACAAACCTCTGGTATTATGGCAACACCTTCCCTATAGTTTCTGCTAGTCTGACCCACTGGAATGGGAGGCATGCCCAGACAAGAGAAGCAAGCTGCAGAATAAAAATGTACATAATGCATGTAGTGTAGAAACCCCTGCATAATACAAATTTGCGCTCCGATGATGCCATACTTTGGAACAGACTTTTTTCTGGAACATTTAAGCGTGTACATCCTCTATGAGAAGTGAAGCGTGGTGTATGTTAATTATCCCACCCTGGCGAGGGTAGAGCGGAGACCGGGGGAACAAATAATTGATGAACTGAAGAGGTTTTAATTGTTTCCTCTGGTTCTTAATTGTCAAAGATGATTCTGCACAGTCTCCAAGAGTGCTGGTGCAGATGAATCGCCTCGTAGCAATGCAGGCAGGTTCAGTCCTCTGTCACATACAGACCTAGTGTAGTGCAAGGATATTGAGGTGGTATTGATTGGCACTTGGGAAGCACTAACACGTAGCAATGCAATTATTTTTATGGTACTGCGAGTCACTTATAGGAGAAGTGTTTGTGAAATGCAATAGAACTGTAATGAGGTTACATAGACCTCAGCACCATATATATTTATTCAATTTATCTCCATTGTCCCTGTAGGGGAGCATTGTTGAAGTGCAGAGACAACTGAAATGAACAGGCATTTTGATGAGAACACTTTCTGTGCTGAAGGGATGTATCTTAGGAGCAACACTGACATTTTCAGGACTTGGCTCGGTGGAATGCAAGAAGGCTATTTTGCAAAAGGGGGGGGGGGGTGACTTGTTGAAAGATTAATGAGGCTTGCAGGTGTACCAGTCCAGAAGTTTTCAGAGTTGATTTTTTTGTTGTTGTTGTTTTCAAACTGATGAAACAACAACTGGGGAGGGGTTGTTACTCTCAGGTCACTGTTGTGGTGGGGGCTGGAGCAGACGTTCAGCTCAACTCTGATAAATACTTAATCAAGGTTTTCGAGGGTGATGTTTCAGATGGCGTACTAGTATACAAGGAAAACACAAATGCGCACGTACGCATCCGCATTGCATGAACGCAGTCATGAGACTGTTTGAGCGTATCCTGTTTTTAGGGGGAGGCGATATCTGTTTTTTAGTGAAGCAGTGTTTCATGTCCTTCACATTCAATCGCTTTTGGGGTTCTTGTTTTTTTTAGTTTTTTGTAATGTTTGATCTGAAATTGAAAGATTTTTTCCATCTGTTCAAAGCTTCTAAAGTGCTTCTCGAATCAATTTGGTTGGGTTGAAAAGTTTATCATCTTCTTTTTTGAAAATACACACACACACACACACACACACACACAGTCAAGCTACACACTTAAAGGAGAAGTAAGCGATTCTAATCCAATACACTTTTTTATAAATTCAGTGAATATCCCCTCACGGTCCACTAGCTGTCTTCTGTGTGTGCACTGAAAAAAATGTAACGTTTTTACACAGCCCTGGCTCTGTAAATGGAAATGTATTATGGCTAATCCCAACTGATTAGTTTACAAGCAGGTACCTCTGTCACATTTCTGTGTCAGGTAACGTGAAATAACTTGCCCACAGCTTAGTTTCAAATTTGCCAAGATACGTGGCTGTTGTCGCCATAGCAACCGAAAAACAAACAATGCAATTGAATGAAATTCTTTAATATAACTACTACTAGATGGGTCTTAACCAGAGCAAGAACACTCCCAGCAAACTCAAATTTCTCCCTGGTTTTACAAAAGAAGACTAAGGTTTCTGAAGGTTTTCTTTACCACTCCTGTGGGCCAGTGGCTCTCCTGGCCTGGTCATTCTCAAGCAGAGCTACATCTGTCTTTCGGCACAAAAGAGAAGAGAGGTATTCTCTATTCCAGCGGTGCCAAAAGGTGTTTGCCAGACTTTTATTTTATACCTGTCTCCACTGATGTCGAAGAAGATCCACAATGACCCAGCCAAGTGACAGTTTTTGGGCAAAGGGGGCATTGGCTGGTCCATTGTGCTGCTTGTGAACCTTGTGTGTGTGTGTGTGTGATGTTTCGTCACAGAAGCACTAGAACCTGAGTGTTTGGGTCAAGCACTGGGATTTCTGTCACGATGCACTTTAGATGTGCGTGAACATGGGCAGCATCAGGGGCAGGGCTAGGGTTCTCATCTTTGATGTTCGGTAGCATATTACACTCAACGAGTGTGGGTAAAGAAAGAGTATGTACAGTACCATAAACCAAAACATTAATGAAGGTAAACTTACAGGCTGTGCTTCTCATAGAGCGCAAACATGTATTTTAAGCAATAAGTCTTATTTCTTTTGAGGTTGTATGGCACTTTAAAATGGTTTACAGCCGACATCTGTCACCATAGTAATCAAACAATACAATTTAATGAAATTCTTTAATATAACTAGAGTCTTAACCATGTTTGTGTTCAATCTGAATTTCCGTTTAGTTTGAGTTAGTTTCACCAGTGGTTTCATTAGTTTTAGTTTAGTTTTTATGGACTTAATTCTATAGGTTTTGGTTTATTACAGTTTCAGTTTAAGTCATTTTAGGAGCACTGAAGGGATGAGTGTGTTTGTTTGGCTGTTGAGTTCAAATATCAACAATATATTTCCAGAATCGCTGACACCTCCTTTAAACTAAACAACAAATAACACACACCACACAACCACACACACACACACACACACACACACACACTCGACAAATCACAACACTTGTAATACACTATTTCAATTTTCAATTTAACACACACACACACACACACACACACACACACAAAGAGAGAAAGATAGATGGACATGCGCACACACACACACACACACACACACACACACACACACACACACACACACACACATTATTGATCTCCTTGATCTCTCTTCTCCCTGCAGCATCCAGCAGCTCAGGCAGCTGTTACAAGACAGCACCTCTGACGACTCTGACTCCAGCTCCTCCTCTTCCTCCTCCAGCTCTAGCCACGGTCAGAAAAAGAAGAAGAAGAGAGCGAAGGAGAAGAAGAAGAGGGAGAAGAAGAAACCCAAACAAAAGAAAAAGAAGAGGAAGAACGTACACAAACACAAGTCCAAGACGAGCAAGTCTGACTCAGACTGACCGACTGACTGGAGGGGCTGAATGTGAATGAGGACCCTTTGGCGGGTGGAGGGTGTGAGAAAGAGACGGAGGATTGGAGGAGATGGGGAATAGATGGTGGGTGGGCGTAAAGAGGATGGATGGATTGTTGTGGAGGGGAGGGGAAGCTTCACAGGAGCTAACCTCCGTGACTCCTCAACCCCCAGCCGCCACCCTTGGCCCCCTGAGCTCAACCCCCAACCCCCCCGGAGCGGCTGAATAATGCATGAGCTTGCCTCTGCTTTCTCAAGCATGGGTGGTATTGAGCTTGGAAGGCATCTGAACCAGACAAGGCACACACACACACACACACACACACACACACACACACACACACGTGATTGCGTGGTACAGCAATAAACGCCATGGTGTGTCCCCAGTTGAAGTGGCGCTGAAGACGAAGTTGACAAAGATGCCGTTTGAGCGATAGATAGCTGGATAGCAGAAATGGATGTATTTTTCTACCAGACACAAGTATGACTAATGCTGTAATATTAAATTACTGTACTGCAGTAGCCTTCTTTCTTTCCTCCTTTTCCGTATTTCTGTTGCAAGTCCTGCACTTAGTTTTTTTTTTTTTCCGCCCGTGTACGTTTGGTTATATAAAAGCCCACTGATTGATATGAAGCAGGCTGTATGAATGAGTGACTAAATAAATAAATCCATTTGAAATGCCACCCTTTCGTGTTTTAGTGTGTTCCTGACCTCACAGAGCTTGCTTCAGCTGGCTCAGTGTTGTTCTCCATGACAACTACTCTATCGGAGCTGTTTTTTTTTTTCCTTGAATTTTTTAAAATGCTTTTGTTGAGATTTTGTGTGCTCTGAAAATAATTAGGGTTTTGCCCTATTGTACCTGCATAGTGCCGATCTGCAGGGTAATGGACTTTTAGGTCACAAGTGTCCTGTGTGACAAATTGCCAGGTAGGATGCTATTTGGAAAACTTGGTCAACATGTTTTAAACGGAGGTGTGAATGTTCATCTGCTCGTCTCCTAGATAATGGCGCCTCTGTGGGCATATCTACTGCATCTGTTGATGCAACAATTCCTGCTTTGTGTGTGTCCTGAGACAGACACACACATACAGAATCCCCTAACAATGTTGCCCTTCAGTGAGCGAAAACTTAACACACAGCCCAGGAACACAATGATGAATAAGCAAAGACACAAAGTCCACAACCAGTACCCTGACACTTCTCTCTCTCACACACACACACACACACACACACACACACACACACACACACACACACACTCACTGAATGGCTCTGACTTTCTCTCCAACCAACTAGGGGAGGTGACCTGCGTTAGCACATGTGGTGAGGAGTAAAAACCAGCTTACTCCTCCTTTGATCTTTGAATATTCTTTGAATTCCACTCTGAATCCAGGAATCCCTCAGAGAGCTAGGGAATACGTGTGGCATTTTGTAGTGGCCCAACGCCACATCACACACTTACCCAACTCCACTCCTCTCTAATAAAAAAAAACCCGGTTAGGGACCAGCCCTTTTGCTGAAGGAGCAGTATAGGGCTAGAGCCTCAGCCACACCAGCCCTCCAAAGCTGCTATTATAAGCCCAAAACAGTCATTTAAAGGAACGGCACACCCGTATATCTTTTATAATATGGGTTTTCGGTTTGTGTGCTTGTTTGTTGGGTTTTCTGAAGAAAAAAAAACACACACAGGCTGCACTGTGCCTGCAGAGACTCGGAGGAGATAACACGTCTCCTTAGTAACAGCGGGGTCCGTCTGATCACCTCTCCCTCCCGGCTGCTTATCCAGCTTTCCATGGCAACTCTGTTTCCGTGGCGCCCCTGCTCGGGGCATGAGATAAATCAGCACTATTGAAACCGTGTGTGTGTCTCTCTGTTTGTGTGTGTGTGTGTCTCTGTGTGTTTGTGTGTGTGTGTGTGTGTGTGTGTGTGTGTGTGTGTGTGCGTGTGTTAGTGTGCGTGCGTGCTTCATGTTGTCTTTTATCTGGCCAGAGGCATCAACCTCACAGATGCTCCTCTCCCAGGGACGGTCTCACCAGGAGCTTAAGCGAAGCAGGGCCCCAATAAGATGCTAACTTACACATTGTGTTATTTATTTATTTGAAGATACTTTCTGCTATGCATGGTGAATTCTTGCCCTCTGGGTATCTGAAAGCTTAAAGTGTTTCAGGATGGTTAGCTGTTTCGTTATTCATTACATCTTGCAGCATAAAGAGAAGTATAACTGAATAGTATTTTTTTCTAAATAACATTAAGCTTTACTCATGTTATTCCATAACTATGGCATATCTATGTTCTTTAAAGTCGGTTTAGATACTACACTACATTATAGAAGTACAGTCATATGCAAAAGTTTAGGCACCCCTGATCATCTTCATTACTCTCATTTATTAATTGTTGGGCGTTTGGATCAGGAACTTCTTTGTCACATATATAATACTACATGGACACAGTGATATTTTAGAAGTGAAATAAGGTTAATTAGATAAACAGAGAATATGCCAAATGTATAACAACAGAATTAGACAGGTGCATACATTTGGGCACCCCAACAGAAAAATCACAATAATATTTACTAGAGCCTCCTTTTGCCAAAATAACAGCCTCTAGATGCTTCTTATAGCCTCTGATGAGTGTCTGGATTCTGGATGAAGGTATTTTGGATCATTCTTCCTTACAATACAGCTCCAGCTCTGTAAGGTTTGATGGGTGCCTAGCGTGGACAGCCTGCTTCAAGTCATCCCATATATTTTCAATTATATTCAAGTCTGGGGACTGGGATGGCCATTCCAGAACATTGTAGTTGTTCCTCTGCATAAATGGCTTAGTGGATTTGGAGCAATGTTTTGTGTTATTGTCCTGCTGGAACACCCAACTCCGCCGTAACTTCAGCTTTGTAACAGATTCTTGAACATTATTGTCAAGAATTTGCTGGTACTGAGTTGAATCCATGCGACCATCAACTTTAACTAGATTTACAGTTCCTGTACTAGCCACACAGTCCCACAACATGATGGACCCCCCACCAAATTTTACTGTGGGCAGCAAGTGCTTTTCTAGGAATGCTGTATTAATTTGCCTCCATGCGTAACGCCTCTTGTTGTGACCAAATATCTCTATCTTTGTCTCATCATTCCACAGCACTTTGTTCCAAAATGAGCCAGGCTTGTTCAAATGTATTTGGGAAACCTCAAGCGAGCTTGTTTGTGGCGTGTGCATCACTCTCCCATACAGCTGTTTTCTGTGCAATGTGCACTGAATGGTTGAGCAATGCACAGTGACACCATCTGCAGCAAGATGACCTTGCAGGTCTTTGGAGGTGGTCTGAGGGTTGTCCTTGACCATTCTGACCATTATTCGCCTTTGCCTCTTTGTTATTTTTTTTGGCCTGCCACTTCTGGCCTTAGCAAGAACTGTGCCTGTTGCCTTTCACTTCATAATAAAATTCATCACAGTGGAAACTGATAGCTGAAACCTCCAGGATAACTTTTTGTAGCCTTCCCCTAAACCAAACTGCTGAACAATCTTTGTTTTCAGATCATTTGATAGCTGTTTTGGTGCCCCCATGTTGCCACTGTTCAGAGGAGAATCAAAGAGAACTTGCAATTGGCTACCTTAAATACCTTTTCTAATGGTTGGATGCACCTTTTTATGGAATTGAAGGCTTAACAAGCTAATCAGACTAACTTGTGTTGCAGTTTATCAGCATTGAGTAGGTACAGGTATTCAAATCAACAAAATTATGAGGGTGCCCAAACGTTTGCACAGCCTATTTTTCACATTTGATTTAATTTCACACCACTAAATACTGCTACACTAAATATCTTTGTCTGGAAAACACCCCAGCACTCAGTGATAACTAGAAAATGAACATTTTACCACTGTGATCTTTTTTGGTGAAGACCATCATGCCTTAGAGCCTTAGAGTCAAAAATACTTTCTTCAATGTTTTAACAGTCCAAGTACTCTCTGAAGTATATGCCCTGTATTTACACTCTTACACAGAATCCAAAGACCTCAACTCCAGGCATAACATGGCTTTGAGATTTAAGTCAGAATGCAAGCAAGTAATCGTGAGTGTTTGGGACACAGAAAGTAGACTGCAGGTCTGTGTTCCAATTTAAGCAGATGATTTTGATTTAGTATGTTAGGGGAGGAGAAATGGCAGTGCAGGGAAGAATGCTACATCCATCTGTTGGTTGGTTTATCACAATACGCTTTTTCCTAGGGTGTGAGGGTACAACAGTCCTGCGAAGATGGCATTCCAATGTAACATTCAGAAATAAGTTGCTTTAACAATGCTCAGGGATTACATAATCCTCTGAGCCACATGGCAATGCTTAACTAAATTAAAGAGATTCTTCAAGGACTTTCAGAAGAGATTAAACTTTACCCCTCTGACCAGCCCTTCACTAAATATAAATATATATTACTTTAAGTAGTTGCATGTATATGTCCATGGTTATATTAGTGTAGTTTGACTGGCAGAAAAGTTTTAATATTTATCTATGTATTATTTACATGTTGAGGGATTTGTTTCAAAGGATAGCCTACTCACAGACAGGTAATGTCTCAATGCTTGACTAAAACACGTCCTTGCTTTAGGTATCCTGGTATCGTCCATTGTTTCCTGGTTCTATACTGATAAATACTACAAAATATAATTTTTAAGAATAAGATACCACTGTCTATCGGTCAAAACATTTATTTTGTTATATAATTGTTATATTAGGCTATAAGAATACTATGCGCAAAAAAAGTGACGCATTTTGTTTAGGTCATAGCCTGCTGTCAACAGTACATAGTGAATTAGGCTAATACAAAGGCATTCATTATTTAAAAGTCATTGTTCAGCTAATTCCCACCCACTGAAAGAGTAGATTCAATTGTAGCTGTCACAACATGAAGTAAATCGTATAGCTCGTTGTTCATAACACCTTCCTCAGTTGAGTTCATGTTTTTTTTAAGATCCCTCAAAATATGTAGTTGTTAGGCTGTCTTCATTTTTTGAGTGAATGAAAGTGTAGGATGGCATACTTATCTATTCAATTGTCAGGGTATGTTGTGCCGTAATTGGTCAATGTCGCTCGCATCGCTGGCAGGAGGAGAAGAGCCAACCAGCAGACGGAGGAGGAAAGAGGAAGTGAAAACATCAGCACTAACGCGGAGGAGAGCAAGCAAACGAGCTACAGAGAGAACGACTGATACAAAGTCCGAACATCAGCACTTTATTGCGGTGGAAAAGTCGCCTTACCTCGCCAGGTTAGTTAACGTCGGTGCACGCACTTTGCATGAACCCACGCAGAGGCTTTGTCGTTCAAATACATGGTAGTTTCCGCCTTGAGGTGAAGCTGAGGGTACAGGGGAAATAGGCAGTCAACATTTGACCCAAAACCTTTTGCAACAGTAGCGGGTGCAACTGTCAGTGCTTTTTTTCGGATTAACTTGGGTTGACTTCCAGATGTCTTGATTGCTCTTTGAATGATTCATTCTGATTGATGTTAGCAGATCTATGAAGAAATCACAGTGACATAACTTTAGAGAGGAATCCACGGGGAAATGTATTTGCAATGGAGCGAATCGTGTTATTTAGGCTACCTGCGCTTTTTAAACAGCAATTCTTCGTAGATACAATATCAAGGGTTCTCCCTTATACTATACGAAAGTTATGTTTTGTTGAAGCGAGATAAATGTTCTGCATTGTTTGTGAAGGGGTTTGATTGTGGTATGTTTGTTTTGGATTTGAAAATCGAGATTTCCGAGGAGACTGAACTGCACCTTCTTCTTCCTTAATGAAAAAAATGGTAGTTATGAGATTGCAGATAACGATATCTTCGTGCACCCTGCCTATCCCTTTTCCGGTTTCCCCTCTCTCTGCAGGCGATGTCTCAAGTGTAAAGTTAACGTTTGTCATCAACACTTAAAGACGAAACAAGGTTTTCTCCCGTTTTGTACTGCACGTGGTTTAACGCACGCCCGGGGCTACAGTAAAACACATTTTAGTTTTGGCCCAAGTCTTTTGTAATATAATTAGATTAGTGGGCTTTGTTGTGTTCTAGTGAAGACAGACTAGACTGTGTCATATAGAGTTCTACGTCATCTACCATGTATTCACTACAAGTCTATTGACTGCGCCTCAGTGTGTCACTTTTTTATGACATAATCACATGACATGCATGAGGCGTAGTCCTCAAGACGAAAACTGTCACGAATAGTAAGACTATCCATCCGCCAAGTTCATCTTTTAGTTGAATCACCGAATTAGCCGGCGGATATGATGACCTCACGGCAGCTCGGGTAGCCTGCTCGTGAGTTCGTACACTGTAAACACCACAAGAACAATGCGTGTGTTATTGGTTAATTGTGGCCATACAGTTTCCCTGTCCGTCCGGTCAGAGGTCTGATCGGAGTCCTGATTGCCCGGCTTTCAACATCTGCCCTAATATTACACGAAAGAGCGACTGCTAGTCTACTCAGATTTAGGTCCACTCAATTCCTTCAATACAATCCAGTCGCGCGAGCCGGCTTGTGGTGTCAGCGAAACACAAATGTAGCGTTGAGCTAATGGCATGAAATGCCTACAACAAAAAGATAATCCTCGGTGCAGTTTAGCGCATACATTTGTTACTTAAAGCAGCAATGACGAATACCGTGCGTTCAAGTTCCGTCGCATGGACATGTGTCTCTCTTTTCACACAAACAAACAAACAAACAAACAAACACACACACACACACACACACACGCATGCACAAACTCTCTTTCAAGTCTCGTAAATCAATTTAGTTCAATTCAAATCATCTTTATTGGCATGAACTCGTTTTATAGGCTATTGTCAAAGCATTTCTCTTCACTCAAAAAGTTGAATTGATATGTAATAGAAAAAACGGAACAAATCATTAAACATCCAACGGTATGTGTGGGTGTGCAAGTGTCTGGGTGAGCGTTCTCTCTCTCTCTCTCTCTCTCTCCACGCATAGACACAGATGTGTAGGCATATGTGCAAACACATTCTCAGTGAACTCATGGCTATCATATAGGTCATGGTAGTCATTTTGTGAAAGTTTGTAATGTGTCCATTTTGGTATTTTTCCTCTTTTGACAAATGTCCTCCTTTTTGAGGGTCATGGCAGAGGCCACCCAGTTGTGCATACACAATAAATGGTCTAGAAGGGAGTTAATTTATGCCTGATATAGGTCACTGACCCGTTTCCACTTTTTCATAAGCGCACACTTCTATAGCATATATGTAAAGATTGGAGAATCTGAAACCAGTTTGCCTGTACGCGTATGAACGTTGATTTGTGGCCTGCTGCATTGCAATGCAAAAGTCGGTAACTGTAGATCCGTTTTCGTTAAGAAATATGGGAAGTGACGAGCAGAGTTCCCTGACAGAGTTGGCTTGGGCATAAACCACATTAGCAGAAGCAGCTCATTCAGATTCATCACACGTGCTCATGTGTGTTTTCACTGGCAGTTTCTCAGCCTCTCACCTCCGAGTGCAACCTTGCCAATTTACGAGCTGTTCTCCGCCAGCCGTGATTCTCTCTCTCTCTCTCTCTCTCTCTCTCTCTCTCTCTCTCTCCGTTTCCCTCTCCCCCTTTGACTGTCTTTCTGTGTTGTGTGTGTCTGCTCCATCTTTTCCCGCATTTGAATTTGTTCTCTGCAGGATTTTGGAAGGGTTATGTAAATTGCCATCCTGATGTACTGATGTACGCCGCCCTGGCTGCTTCTTTATCTGCTCATCATGGAGAGATTTTGTTCTGCGGACAGAAGCTCTCCTGGCCACCTGGAGACGGTTTTATGGAGGGCTAATGTTCCTCTTAACTTCAGTGTCACCGACAGAGAGTAGTCCCTGGGGATTGTTCTTTACAACACCCTGCCCTTTGTTATGAGTTTACAAATGCAAAGTTCTGTCACTGTATCTCAAGCTGAAATGTTTTAGGTTTTTTTGCTGTGGAGAAAGTTTCCATGCTAATCATTACTCTCCTTAGTTGCCTTGGTTGTAAATATTGAGTTACAGAGTCTCGAAACAGCTTCTTGAAGTAAAACGGCAAACTGAATGGGGCTCTGAGGTTTTCAAGCCTTGTGGTACTGTTCGTCTGTAGTTGTGTGGCGTTAAATGCCAGGAAGGCTCATTGATTTATTACAGGCTGTATCGTCTCACTTTTCCCTCCCTCCCTCCCTCCCTCCCTCAGTCCACAGATCATACATCCCTGTGAGAGGCCTGTCAGCAAGGAAGCCGATCTCTGACTGATCGTTCAGTCACACAGACCCTTTTGGAGAGCTTTTTAGGCGTGTTTAGCTCGCTCTTAGCTAAATTTGGGCTGCACCTGTATGTTCACCATCCCATCTGATGTGCTTTGTGGGATGTTTAAAAATAGGCCTGTGGGTTTTGAGCCTTGAGTCTTGAGGCAGGACTGGTGGAGCTGCTGGCCTCTGGTAGCGAGTGTGGAGCGGGTCTTCCTGCCAAGGCCTCCTGGGATCTAGCCTCGTGGCGTCCATGTGGTAGGGCCCTCACACAGCTGTGTGCTGGAGGGTGCTCCAGATGTGTGTGTGTGTGTGTGTGTGTGTGTGTGTGTGTGTGTGTGTGTGTGTGCGCCCACAGTCCAGCTGAATCAATGCGCGTTTGTGTGTGTGTGTGTGTGTGTGTGTGTGCGTGCGTGTGTTTTTATTGTGTGTGTGTGTTTTTTATTGTGTGTGTGTGTGTGCTTTTTATGTGTGTGGACATGAAAGAGTCTTTTGGGATGTTCGCTGCTCTTAGAACTGCTGCCTGCTTGGGTTGATTGCTCCTCTGACCATGAGCTGTGAAAGGCAACAGGCATCAGAGCATCAGGCTCATCTCTCCTCTCCTAAGGCAGATATGAGCAGATTATGGAACGGATCTGGCCAGAATCTAGCTTGGTTGTGGTCTTTACCCTAGACACCATCCGAGTTTGTGATGGATCTGGCATGGGCTTGTCATGATCGGGTCACTACCCACATATTAGCTGACCCTGGCCGAGCTCTGTTACTGGTCAGATGGGATCTGGCAGTGATGCCAACTCGTACGAATTGATCCGTACTAATACGAAAATGTGGTGGAAATACGGCGATACGAATATAATGACTCATTCATACGAATTTAGGGTCAACTTGCAATATTATTTATTGAATAGAATATTTGCGGTAACTCGAGAAATAAGCAAAAATGTGTCATGATTTGGCCTCCTGCTTACTCACGCGGAGGGCGCCATTTTTGTTTAAATTGAACGACGTGATACGTTTGTGCTGATTGGTCGATATTATAGCTGCAGCGACATGGAAACCAATAGGGGAGTTTGGTTCATTGTTATCTATTTAAGTGCGCACAGGCGATTGGGAATGTGTTTTATCGTTTTGAAGACTATTTACTTTTGACGTTGATGGATAAAGTTACCTTGTTGCATCTGCTCTTATTTTACAAATGGCCGTCACCAACATATTTGGGTACGTTTCTGCGATGTTTTCTTTTTTAATCAACTACTGCTCAGTAATATGGAACCCCAATCATTAAACTAATGATCAAGAATAAAACTTTCTTGACTCGAGCGATATATATTTTTCTAATACAAATACGAATGGTTAACGCAGAATTTCCATTCGAATAGAGGTATATTTCTGTCAAAAGAGTGAGCTAAATGAACAGACAAAAGACTGAAGTAGGAACAGACCGCATTTGTAGTTATTCCCGTGGCAAAAAACTGACACGAGCACCGCTGTCACTGCTCTTGTGGTCGTTGTCGAGCAGTACTTTCGCGGTCACGGTATTCCATCTAATCGAGCTCCTTTCTTACTTCGCTCAATTTGCCTTACTGAGTCTTTTCATTTAGCACAATCTTTCTGTTGTGGACGAACAAGTTCTCATTTTTTTCTCATTTCAAGTTTTTAAATATAGCATGCAAACTTTATAATCTAAAAAAATGGCTGGGAAAAATAGAAGAAGCCATTTCCTAGGAAACAGACTTTCTCCCAGAGTTAAACCAAAGAATACACTTATATTAGTTAAAGTCCTGTGTCTACCAGTCATGCCTTTTGCACTATACAGTATTTCGGTCCACATTTAGCATTGCCCACAGTGGACTCTATGATGTTAAGACACACATGTCTTCCATTAAACAAAAAACAGCCAGCACTAAAGTCCAAGGGAATAAGAGTCTGCTGTCAATGGGTTTTGAGAACCAGTCCAGTGGCATGACCCTGACTGAGAAGGTCACCTGTTCAGCCTTGATTTGATTTTATAAGGGTTGCATTTTGTGTACAGAAGCTTATAAAATATGAGATACTTCCACCACATTATAAAAAGTTTGCTAAAATACACTATGACACAGCCAAATTCACGTGATGAAGACAAGACGCCTTCTCAAAAAGTGATCTTAAAGACTACAAATAAGTCTACATTTGTAGGCTGAATGCCAAAATATTGTTTCTTTTACAAGTACATATCAAACTTTTGCACGTGGAACCCATTACCGCAGTACAGATTTCACTTAAGGAAAAATACTAATTTAGTGGGGAAAATACTAATTTTGGAACCATTGAGTACAGATTGGCACACCACAATGTTGGCAATACTGGATCTGGCCACCACTTAGACATCCAGAAAGGACAGCAGTAACAGCGATCTCAATGGCTCGACAAAGGGCGGCTTAGGAGCAAAGTGGCACGTGGCTGAGCTGAGGATGATGTTTTACTCTTAAGTACGGATGGGTGTTTCAAATCCAGCCCATGATCCCGATGGCTTTCCGGGGATCAAGATGGCTCCTAAATCAGCCCGGATGAAGGCGACTCACATTAGGACAAGCCTTCGTATGGGATCTTGGGATGATGCCCGTGCCTTTTCCATGATCTGGCCGGCTCTTCCCTGCTGTCCACCCCCACCCCCACAAAATGAGTGCTTTGCTGCTGGCAGCAGTGGGGCCTAGCTGCACACATGTGCACATCCACAGAGTATGAGTCAGACCGATAGAGACTGGGACAGAATGGACCCCCTCCCCACACCCAGCCACCCACCAACCCCCACCCTGCCCCCTCTGACATGGCGCAGGAGCCATCAAAAGGTTTGCCTGATGAGAATGGACAGCCCATATGGATGAGTGGGGCGCTGAGCTGGAAGACAAACTCTACTCTGGACTGGAAACAAGCTCATTCTTTTTTGCTCTGCTGCTGCTCTTTCTATGAAGCCTTGTAGCGCGCTCTCTTTCTCAAAACTCCACTCTCTCTTTCTTACTCTTGCTGCTCTCCTCTTTCTTGGAAGGTTTGATGGGCTGAGGTTGTAATTCAGAAATAACTAGTTTATGTCCTTTGCCGGAGCCTCTTTTGTTAAGCCTGTAATTGTCAACACCCAGACCAGAGTATAGGACTGGGAAAGGCCCGGTACTCCTACGGTGTCATTGTTCTTTGACGCGTGTACTCTGGTCCACAGACTTCATTATGTGTGCGTTACCAAACCCGCAGCCCACTAAGTGAGTGACAATTTGCCTTTAAACTCTTTAAAAAAATTAAACTGACCCTGATCTGTTAGAGAGTGTTGGTTGTTTATGTTTGTAAGTATATGTGTGTGTGTGTGTGTGTGTGTGTGTGTGTGTGTGTTTAATCTTGTTTCAAAGTATGTTTATCTCTCCGCACTCTATCTCTCTCAATTGGATCAGCCATCCCATGTGTCAGAGCAGAAAAGATGGTGAGAGAGATGTGTGTGTGTGTGTGTGTGTGTGTGTGTGTGTGTGTTTGTGTCATTGCTGACTGACCTTGAGTCTGAAAGCTCACAGTGAGCGAGCAGGGTGAGTGTGTGTGATAGAGAGAGGACTGTGGGGCTTGTGGGACAGCTGATGGCAATGGCACGCCTTGCCCATTGGCGTTTTATTCTCATAACGTGCTGGCTCTTACCCGTGCCTCTTTTCTGAGTGCATCCAGATTAACCAACCTTTTTTTGCTTTCTCAACACTTTTTTTTCTCTCTCTCTCTCTCCTTTTAAAAAGGCACGCAGGGATTGAACATCTGGACCATTAGATGCCCTCTGTAAAAAAGTGCAGATTACGTTTCAAACTCATCAATTGTCAGCCATAAAAAGCAAGCATAAGAGGAGGAGGAGGATGAGGAGGAAGGCTCTGTGCTTTAGCCCAGGATATTGCCTCCAGTAAGATAAGTGATATCTTGGGCTTGAGATGTCTCCAAAACTCTTTGATAATGGATAGTGTTTCAAAGCAACACCAGAGGGGATAAGGTTAAGTTTCGCCCCTGTTTCGCAAAGGTTAAGGGATTTAAGTCATTCCTAGGGTGTGTGTGTGTGTGTGTGTGTGTGTGTGTGTGTGTGTGTGTGTGTGTGTGTTTTGTTGTTTCCTCCCTCACTAGTAAGTAATAACTCAAGCTTTATCTCTCTGTGACCTATATGGTACCTCTTAATACATATATTGTCGTGTCACACTTGCCCATATCACACAGCTACCAGGCTTACCACATCTGTCTCTGCAGTGCGTAGGTCTATTTTTTCCCCTCCTCTTAATTCCCTGCTGATGGAGAAAGTCTCGTTGAAAGTCATCGTGTTCCTGTCAGACGTTTCCAGGGGATTGTCAGTGTTGTCTTGGTTCTGAGTGCTCTTGGCCTCCGAAAGATGTCTCATCGGTGTCTTGCAAAGCCCGGGTGGTTGTACTGTTTTCGTTATTGTACCAGGTGTGGTGGGATTCACCCGTGTACCGGGAAACCTCTGCAGTAACCAGAGGAGCGTGAGAGCCCAGCACTCACTGCTAACTGCTCTGACAAATCTCTTCTCATTTGTGGAAAAAATTAGGGCAGGCCTGGTGGGAAGTCCTGCACCTTGACGAGCCATACCTCTTTTCGAAGGTTGGCAAGTTGGGGGGGGGGGGGGGGGGGATGTGGGTCTGGTAAGCCGCTGGTGTGGAACACTGTTTCAGTTGTGGGGCACTGTTTCACCCCAGCACTGCAACACCTGGCTACCTACTTGTGTGTTTGTTTTTGCCCTGTGTTCAGCCAGAGTGCTCCTGAGATCAGAATGAGGTGGGTCTGGAGGGCTGGAGGGAGGGAGGGATGGCTGAACATCTGTTGAGGCTGGCTGCTCGTCTCCCTCCGTGCGGCTCGGGAAGAGAGAGCAGCCGTCTGTGAAGAGTTTGTTATTTTTCTTTTTTTTCGTTGTTAAGGTGCTATCGTTGGAATGCTCAGCTCCACACATGGTTGGCCTCTGGCTACCGTTCCAGTTGGAATGCACCTCACACCTCACAAAATGTACTTTTTTCAGCTTGTTACCTTTTCAGTCTATTTCCATTTTGTTGAACTGGCTTCTGTTGGTTGCTGTTGCTGTCCCTGTCCTTTCCAACCCTGCCGGTGTTTCTGTCTTTGTGTCTGTCTTTGTATGCCTCTCTCTTCCATCTCTCTCTCTCTCTCTCTCTCTCTCCGTCTGTCTGGCGGTGTGTGGTTCAGGCCACCTGCTGCCATCTCCCGTCACACAGTCTGGCCCTCCCAGCGCCACGTTTGCAAACAAACAGTGACACTGTTCCGTGTGTGCCAGGACGAGCTCAGGCCGAGCTCATCATCGGGGGAGGGGGGGGGGGTTGGGGGTCGTCCAGCATGCCCTCAGGGCTACTGTGTGGCCGTGTGTTTGTTCATGCCATCTTCCTCATTGCAGCTACAGCTAACTGCTCCGTCAGCGTGGCTGGGCTTTCCCCAGGCAGAGGTTATCTGTGAGTCGTTCTGCTGGTCGGAGCGCATTTCACTGCCCGGGACCAAAACAGCAACACTACACTGGGGGTGGACTGCATATTTGAGGGGAGGGGTTGTGTCGTGTTGTGTGGTTGAAAACAAAGGCTGCTGTCTCCCGAGTACAGGAAGTGCCAATGGAACGCACGACAGGTGAAGCCCCATGCACTTCCTGTTGCCGCCAAGCAGTACTTCTCGAGTCTTTAATTTCCTCATCAAGCGGATGCCACGGGCCGTTGTCCCCACGGCAACCGAGAGCTGCAGAACTTCCTGCTAGGTCTGATCTCAAGGAAGGTGAAGGGTTAGGGCGAGTTTGGACGCATTTAGTGGTGATGGTGGAGGGGGGAAATCAGTGTTGTTTCGTGTCATGTCGAGTAAAAGCACGTAATTTCTCTTGTGCATACGGCACATCTGTTTTGTTCTGACCTTCCGGAGAAACTGGCCTTAATCTGATCATGCAGCTAACGACATAATCTGCCTCCGTATGAAAGCGGCACAGCAGCCTTGGAGCTGTTGCCCCAGCCCGCCCTCCTGCAGCCTCTGGCACTCCCTCACCCTTCCCTGGGCACTGCCCCACAAACCCAGCCACATGTGACCCATCAAAGAACACACAGCAGCTCAGTCTTTTTGGAGCCCCGGCCCTGCCTGTACCCCTTGTACCATAAATAGGCTCGGCTTGCTTCTTTCTCCATCCAAATGCCCCCGCCACAAATGTAGGGCATGCGTTGCCCGGCGGTTTGCTCTTTACTACAGGGAAGAATAACAGCCCAGGGCTAACCTCAATGAATGGGTTTCGACTGAGGCAGACTGAGCTGAAACTCTCTCTCTGTCTGTCTCTCTCCCTCTCTCTTACTCACACACACACACACACACACACACACACACACACACACACACACACACACGCTCTCTCTCTCATTTACTCAAACACACACACATACACATACACACACACACACGCTCTCTCTCTCTCTCTCTCTCTCTCTGACTTTCACATTTTCTCTCTCTACACAAACAATCTATCTGACTCTTTCCTGACATTTTAAGACCTTGGAACTACAAGTTTCCCTTTGATATTTCACATCAAGAGACTGAAAATGGGTTCGGGTGCTGACTGAAAAGCAAGGCTCGGACCCTCTGCTCAATATCTCAAAATCACAGAAGGGTTAGGTAGAACTTCAATTTCTGTCTCTTGCTCTCTTTCTTTAAAAAAAAAAAAAACCTCCTCGCTTTACCACACAGTTTATTCCGGCATGGGCTGGATGGTGGACCAGAGGCTGCCATTGTCAAGGCAGGACTGGGCCCCAGCGAGGGGAGGAAGGACCGGGACAGAGGAGCAGAGAGCGGCCCCTGAGAGCTATGGTGTTGGAACTCACCCAAGAAAGAGGGTGAGGGGTGTGAAGTGTCTGACACAGCTGGGCGCTACCGAAGGGGCAGGGGACAGCTGGTGTGTGTGTGTGTGTGTGTCTGTGTGTCTGTGTGTGTGTCTGAGTGTGAGGGAGGGAGAGAGAGAGAGAGAGAGAGAGAGAGAATCATAGTGTTTCTATTGTTCCCTGCTCTTGTGCCAGGCACACCTAGTAGCTCTGCACGCCCTAGACAGAATATTGCACACCTACGATCTAATAAGATTTAGTTCTTCAGTCTTAGGCTTGAATACTTTTAACCAAATTGCGACAAAATGGCAAGATACGTTTTTTTTGTTTGTGTGTGTCTTATTTTTGCAAGGAACACATGTTTCACACAACTCGTAGTTAGTTTCACAGTCATAGAATTACTCTGTTGTCTTGCTGATATTGCAGTCGGAAGTATGTGTATATTCTTTGGAGAGGGCCTCTGCTTGTTGACAGGCCAGTCGCCCCAGATAAGAGCTGATTCTGGGTCAGCCCTGTCTTGTACTAGGCTTGGGTCTGGCCTTGAACTGGGTCAGAAACGATAGTGCTGTGTTGGTTCCCCTCTGCCTATTTACGAGCTCCTTCTTTTTCGTGAACGAATGGGCTATATGTCTGCAGAAGCAATAAGCTTTGAAGTGGAGATTGAACTGCGGTGTTGTTGCCTGACCATTCCCTCGTTAAACCCAACTCATGGCTCAGAGCATGTTTATTTTTGTTTTGCTTTTAAGAATCTTTTCCAATGTCTGTGGTTACTGGCTGGCTACTGTAGAAATATGACAAAATGTATGGTTGGTCATCTGATAAACGACTATGTTATTCCTGCTGGGCGGTGGACGGAATACAAATCGCCGATTTTATAGAATAAGATGGAAAGAAAATGGTTTCTTTTTAAACAGTCTTTTACACAGTCTGTGCATTTTTTGAAAAAAAAAAATGTTTTGCTTGAAGTAGGACATGTATAAATAGCTGCAAATCAATCACAGAATGTTCCAGACCTCTTTTCAGGTTTTCATCTAGGGTAGTAAAAAACCACCAGGGATCGAGAGGAGTTTTTGCTGCATTTGCAGCTCTGGCACAGGGAATTGCCCTTCGTGTAATTCTCCCTAACAATGTTAGTCAGTTAGTGTGACAGTTATTCTCACTCCCTCTTCCAAATAGGTGAGATAAAACAAGGTCTCGTGTGAAGACGGGGACACGTTTTTACGCCCTTGTTTGTGTAAAGACAGACTCTGTGCTTAAAGCCTACAGTGAGAGCCCAAGCTGCAGATATTTTAAACATCTGAAATGAATACCTCCTACAACATCTCGGAGTGAACTGTGCTGCCCTTTCGTTGATGGTGGGTGGGTGGACAGTGAGAAGCCGGTAATGGCTGCATCTGTAAGGACTGAAATTTGTTTTTCTTTTTTTGCCCTGTGTGGACTACAGATAATTATTCACTTAGTGTGTGTGTGTGTGTGTGTGTGTGTGTGTGTGTGTGTGGGGGGGGGGGGGGGGGGGGGGGGGGGGGGTGTGTGTGCAATCGTGAGAGCGTGTTTGTGCTGATTTATAAACCAACATGATGAGTATAAATTCTGTGACCTTCCCCTCTCTGCTGTCATTCAGACAGTTCCACTCCACAGCAATGTTCCAGTAAAGCCAGACGACTGAAAGAGAAGAAATTAGCGGGTATTCAGACCTATAAATGTGTGTGTGTGTGAGAGAGAGAGAGAGAGAGAGAGAGAATATTCCGGATGCATTGACTCCAGCGTAATAGCTTTCTTCTACTATCCTCTTGCAGTTTGAAACCATGCTGTGTTTGCGCCTTGAGGAAGAGTGGAGGATTGTTAGGCTTGCACTCTCACACTGCTGTTTATTTTTTTTGGGGGGGGGGGGTCGTTCTGTTGTTTGAGCAGAACGAGAGTAATGGAACGTGACACCATGCAATTATGGTAATGTTTTTGTTTTCTGTTTTCCTTTAGGGAGAGAAAAGGGAGGATTAGCTTCAATTAAAATCCGGTGTGTGTGTGTTGTGTCTGTGTGTTTTTCATAAATGAGTGAAGCAAAAGCATTTGGCTACACTGTAATGCTTACCTAATCCCACTGCTCCAAACCCTCTGCTCCCACACGCACAATGACTGCCTGGGATTCTGAAACTGCTCAGTGGCTCTTAAAACATGGCCCATGCAGGGACTTAAGTATGCTCAACATGAATACTCAACACATGCCTGTTAAAGATTTATCTGCGCGTTCGTGCGCTAGTGTAACCGATTTATCCAGATTCATTCTTTTTTTTTTTCTTTGAGAAATGGTTTTGTTCGTGTTGAGTTGACATGGCCACCAAAAAGTGACTGAATGCTTGAGCTGCTGTAAGCTGCTCTGCTGTCGTCGCAATTAACTCGTAATTAGTTTAAGCCCTGCAGCTACCTCATAACGATTCCAATGGAGTCTGCAGTTAATGCATGGCAGCAGAAAGTACTACTTTTCCCCCCCTCGTGATGCGTCAATACGCCTCTGGTCTTTTCCCCCCAAATTGCTCATTTCGCCTCGAATTGAATACCAACGGGGGAAAGAGCATTTATTTTTAGTTTTTTTTAAGGAAATGTTGTTTTGCTTCCTCTTTCCTGAACACGACCAGAGATGAACTGGCGTGCCACAAAGGCACCAGTGTGCTGGTAGGATCCTCCGAGGCCCATGCTGCTCTCTAGCATGCGATTAAGAGAGTTTATTGGCCTCGTTTGGCAACACGCTCTCGTCTCTTATTTTAACAATGAATTGCAGAGGAGTTGGTGCTCTCTCAGTAACAATAACAATTCACAGAAACTGTTTTGATTACCTAATATGTGTTGGTGGGTTTGAGTTGGTGTTTTTTCAATGGGCGAAGGGCCGCGTTTCATAAGAGTATCCATGTCACGAAGTCCTTTATATAGAACAGAGTATTTTTGAAAGAGCTCTGTGAGTGTGTGTGTGTGTGTGTCTCTCTCCAGCCTACCTCTGCCCACTCGAAACTGAAGTGCTCCTGAGGGCGAGGGGAGAGGAGCTCTTGTAAGGGCTCAACCGAGGCAGGGAACTGGTCACCACTAAAACCCGACTAGCTATTTATCTGTCCTTACTTTCTCTCTTTCTTTCTTTTTTTTTTTGCTTGCGTTTCCTTTTTTTATTTATTTATTTACCTAACTCCCACTTGCCCTGTGAGCTAGTGTGCCTTCACACACCAGCTCATTCACATTTTCTATCACTCACTCACTCACTCACTCACTCACTCACTCACTCACTAACAAGCATCTTTGGTGACTAGCAAAGAAGGTAACTAAGTCAGTCCATTCTTCTGTGATAATGACCTATATTCTAGCGCCTTTCTAGTTTGTGCAGCATTAGCACGAGCAGTTGGTGAAACGCAGGTCACAAAAAGTTGGAGGCTACACTGATGTCCGCACAGAGCCTCATGTACACCCTCGGTGGACGAAATCTACGCCACTCACAGACGCGCAAAGCATAACATTTGCCTTCCAGTCAGACGTGGGCAGTGCCATGTTACTCCTTTGGCAGGAGAGCTTGACTTGAGAGCTTGACCCATGACCTAGTGTACTGTGCTGAGGGAGGGGCTGATCTCCTCAGTTGGATCTCTTCCTCTCGGTTTCGCCACAAGTTATGCAGCGTTTACTGTGGAATTTCAGCCCATCACTCTTACTGATGAGGGTCCTGTGTGATTTGAAAGCCATGCTATTTGGGTTGAGGGTGAGGATGGGGGGGTTTGGAGGGGCGGTACAGTGATGGCAGAGCTGGGGTAATTAGGGGTGAAATGCTCTCAGTGGCGCTGGGGGACTCTGGTTAAACACAGGCCTTGGCACTCACTAGGCCTCTGCGTGGCTAACCGTCCTAACCCACAGCTCACTGAATGTGTGTACATTAGGGGGTAGGGGGTAACTGAAACACCCACACACACGGATATAAACTACACACACTCACACTCTCACTCATTCATATACACATATTCACTCACTTACACACACACACACACAAATATAGACTTCACACACTCATTCATATACACGTAGTCACTCTCTCCCTCACACACTCATACACACACAGTGATAAGATCCAGATCATTCTGCTGTTTTCCGATTTGTCTTTTATTTGGACGAGGGGGGTTTGGGGGGCAGTGGTGATGGTGAAGGGAGCAGACATTCCTGATATGGAACTGCATCAGTGGCTGGACCACAGGCTCTGGACCCAGTCCCTGATCACTTAATCTCTCAGCTATGCAGTCCAGCTCCCCGAAGAATGCCCCGAGGCCAGAGGAGCCATACTGGAGTCTTGTGGGGACAAAGGGGGGGGGGGGGGGGGGGGGGGCTGAGGAGGTGGTTGTGAGGTTGGGGTTGGGAAAGAGAGGGGGTTAGTTAGGAATTTAGGAATTTTTGGCATTGCTGTCATCCCCTCTTTTTCCACTGTGGAGTGGAGTTGGAATTCTGCTAGCGAAACCACTGGAGTGGGGGCTTCCAGATGCATTGTGGGTAGTGAAGAAGTCTTTGTCTTGGTACATGCTGGTCTGATGGGCTTCCTTGACTTGCTGAATGCTTCACTGTAGTAGATGTTGCGACGCCTCTTCTTAAACTTCTCCACGGCTGTACTCATAAAGACCAGTGGTAATTGTCCATTGTACTCGACTCTCTCAGCCGCCTACCGCTTAGGTATTGTTCCCTCCTTGCCTTTTTAGATATTCCTCCTTGGCTTTGCTTTTATGTCTTTTCTCCTTTCTCTGTCGTCTTCTTTGTCCCACTCTGTTCTTTCTTTGACACTTTTTTTGTTTCTTTCTTCCTTTCTGTCCCACCATGTCTGTTGTTCCCTACCAAGTGCTTCAACAAACTTACTTTCTCCCTCTTTTTCTCTCTCTCTCTCCCTCCCTCTTCCTCTACCTTTCCTTTTCCATCTTCTGTTCTCTCCCTGGCACTCTATCAATCATCCCCCCCCACCCCCAAGAGGGTGTGTCGCCACGGCGACAGAACGGGGCACGGCGGCAGCACCTCATCTTGACCAAGTTTGGGTCGGTGTTACCCACTGTGCTGACCGACCTCGGAGCAGAAGGTCACGCAGCCAGCGTCTCCTGCTCGTTCGGCCCTCACGCCGGCCGGTTGGCCATGGCAACCGCATTTCCATCAGGCGACCACAGTCCGTCCGCCCTCTGCCAGGGCCCCTACCAGTCATCTGCATTCAGATGGAACTCGCTGGTAATGGATTTAAATCCCCTTTTCTCAACAGATAAAGTTACCAGAAGCCAAATGGCAGAGGGTTCTTGCGTTGTTGCTAATGCTGAAACGTTGTGAGTGTAGGTTTTTTTTTGTATTTGAAAGCAGTGAAGTGTTTTCCCACATAACGCACATGCAGGGACAAATTACGCCGGCCTTATGTAACCAGACAGAAAAGTACACCTAGCTCTCGCTGCTGTTTTGAAGTGGGATTTTTATGAGGAATGGTAATAAGATAAAATGAGATGATTGCTAGGTGGATTCACGCACCTGTTTTCTGTCTTTTTCTGTCAATTCAACTCTGTTCAATTCATTGTGCGTTATCGGCATGACATATAGGCATTTGTATTGCCAAAGAAGACATGCAAAGCAGAAGGAAAACAAGGAACAAGAAATCTAAATATCTATTTGTAGAGTTACATAGACTTAAAATAAACATGGATATTACTGGAAAAAACAATACCATGTATACAAAAAATATGTCTGTCTTTCTTTTTGTCCCTCTTTTTGTCTTTTTCTTTTGAAAATAGGACGCTTAAACTGACCGCAAAGCAAGCAGAAGTTGTTGTATATTCCCTTTTCTGTTCTAAAAGCACCGGTGTGGTCCGTGTGTGAATGAGTCAGCAGGGAAGCTGAATGCAGAGAGCTCCTGCTGCTGCTTTAAAGTAACACTATGCAACAATTTGAAACTTTTTGAGGTATGGTTTTATAGGCAACTAGTATTGGTACCATCCTTAAAATTCATTTTGATAGCATATGGTCATGTGAAGGACAGATAAACACCTGTGTCTTCCCTCTTAGCCATCAAGGATATGCCCTATGTAGTTCTGTGTACTGGGCTGGAACACACTGCAAAAATAGAAAGAAAAGCTTTCACCTTATGACATTGCCAGCTATACTGCCAAAAGACACCAGTTAGTGTGTCGCCAATCTTCTATCAGTGCCAGCTGGGCTGTTGGTAGTGTTTCCAAGGTTTTTTGCATGCCTTTTAGGTAGTTAGCTTGCTAGTTTTGGAACAGAACTCTGTATTGCTGCTTTAAGCTGTGGTGTGTCCCATACTCATTTGCTCAAAGACTTGTATGCTCCATCTTAAAACACTCGGCGTCACCCTCTCCCTTAGGCACACCGAAGTCTCCCTTTCGTACTTCCTACAACACTCTCAAACTCGTCACACGTGTGTTTTTTTAGCAACTCCTGTCTGTCTCTTTCTCTGTGTTTTTCTCTCTCAGAATCACAGAAACCTCTCTCCTGACATGATTCCACCATCTCATAAATTCTGTCTGTCTATATACACACAGACACACACATTCTCTCAAGGGGGCCTGAGCTGCAGTGACTTCATCTCCTCCTGTCAGAGGTCTGTGTGAGTCGTGGTGGGCTGGGGGGGGGGGGTGGGAGGGTGGTGCTCAGTGGGGGACTGGAGGTGCAGCGCTCTGAACCCGGCTAATTGGAAGAGGGAGCATCAAATATGCATCTCCAAGGATACCACCAGCTCGTGGTGGCTACAGATATGTCTGTTCCTTCCTCTCTCTCTCTCTCTCTCTCTCTCTTTATGGAGCTTCATTTTTGAGGTCAGAGAGAGAGAGAGAGAGAGAATATTCAGAGCCAATCTTTGAGAAAGGCATCCTTTGAGGAACTGGTTCAAACTTTGGAAGGAGTTTGGTTTGGTTAAGTTTTGGTTAAACAAAAGAAAGTGAGAGACTCTTAATTCTTGATGTGGCCCGTAGTCAGAAACCTAGAGAAGCATGGTATGGAACAAAGTGACTAATCCAAACCATAAACCGCTCCGATTTACAAAACAACCTTAGGTTGTCATTCAGTTGGAACAGCACTCCATTTGACACAGATAACTTGACTTTGGAGTGATCTTGAACACACCAGCAGGATCAGTAGGCCCCCTTACCCTCACTTAAAGTGTTATGTTGGGTTCCAGTGGACCTATGGTACGGGGCAGAAGACTAGAGAGGCCAGGCCAGGTTAGTCGCTTCAGAATTATGGACTGTGGGCGGTGATCGTGTTCTTTCTGTGCCAGAGCAGAAAACTAGTATTGGCATGATTCGCTGGAGGACCAAGGCTTAGGTCGGTGAGGAGCCTTCTGTGAAATGTGGCCACTCAGCCCATATGAGTTAGTCATACTACTGAATAATTTTCAGTCATTTACTTTTGTGACAAGTGTTTCTATACATTAGAACTAGAAGTGCTTAAAGGAGGGATATAGATGCTCTCGGTTCTGTGCCTTTCTCTCTTCAAGTCCTCTGCTCTGCTCTGAGAGAGAGAGAGAGAGAGAGAGGTCTGTTGCCTAGCTGTGAACCCAATCTGAGGGCCTTCACCCCAGAAGAGTGTGTGTGTATACGTGTGTATGTCCGACTCACAGCAGGGAGCCAGGGGAGCAGTTTGTGTTCGAGCACCACACTGCTTGTTATCCCCAGCAAGAGGCAATTAAAGCATCATGTGCCGCTACCCTAATGCGCCCTGACAGGGACATGCAGGAAGTTCCGGCGGGAAGTGCTTTTTTTTTTTTCTAGTCTGTTGTTATTGTTTTGGTTTTTGTTTTTCCACTCCCAAATAACCCCCTTGAAGCCGGGGTCCCACTGAAAAACCCAGACTAAACCTTGAGACCGCATCAGAGAGGTGGTGTGTTAGATAGAGGAAATGGAAGTGTGAGTGTGTGTGTGTGTGTGTGTGTGTGTGTGTGTGTGTGTGTGTGTGCGCACTGTTGGGTAATCTCTTCTCTTTTTCTTCTTCTTCTTTTACCCAGACATCTAACCTTTGTAGTGCAAGTGTGTGTGGTTTTGTATTGTTTCGAGCTGTAAGGGCAATTATAACCTCTGTGCTCTTTATGGGTGGGTTTATGTATGTGTCTGATCAGAGTGTGTGTTTTTGTGTGTGTGTGTGTGTGTGAGTGCATTATAAACTGTACTGAGTGTGTGTGTGTGTGTGTGTGTTACCTTGTAAACTCTGCTCGGTGTTGCAGCCCTAACACATCGATCCATCCAGGCCTGTGTGATCAAGCGCTGCATTTCAACATGTGACCCCAAGAGAGGACACAGCCTCCCGTCTCTCTCTCTCTTTCTCTCTTTCTGTCTTTCTCTCTCTCTCTCTTTCCCTTCATCCCTCGTTTGTCTCCCATGTTAAAAACAAATTTTATTCAATAACCCCCCCACCTGAGCTATTAATGGGGTGTTCATTCATCCGGCGCCACTGTACCCACAGCAGGTCGACTGCTCTGAGGCTCTAAATGGGATCGAATGCCTGGCTTCCATCATCGAGGCAGATCAATGGCCGTGAAAGGGACAAGTGCTTATGCCCCCATATTTTATGTTTGTCTTTAGAAGTCATGGCGGATGACCTGTGTGTAGTTTAGCTTGTTCATCTTTTGAATTTCGCGCCTTCACTTTTTCTCTCTCTCTCTTTCTCTCTCTCTCTCTCTCTCTCTCTCTCTCTCTGTTACTTGTTCTCTCTCTCTACCACTTTTTTTCTACCTTCCTGCAGCTGTGTGGCGGTAATCTCGTTTCCTCTTCTCATGACAAACGCCTACTTCCTCCCTCTGTTCACCTCTATGTCTGTTACTCTGTCTCCCTCTCTCTCTCGCGCAATCCTCTTTCTCTCCAGCTCATTCTATCCTTATCCCATCGGCCCGTGAGGGCAGGACTTAAAAAAAAAAGGTGTACAGTACGACCAACTTGCTCCTTTTTCTTTTTTGTCTATGCTGGGCTCAAGAAGGACGAGAGGCCCAGCACCACCTTAAAGCGTTGTGAAGATTTCCGGGTGAGCTTTTCTGCTTTCTTCAGACCAGGCCCAGGACTGCTGTTTTGAGTGCCACAGGGCGTGACCCCTCACTGTTTTCAGTGCTTCACTGTTTCCACACTACCCTCTTAAAGCAGCGACTTGCCACCGTCTGTGGTCTATGACAGTGTGTCAGAATGCTACGCGTGAGTCAGCCGTTATTTTCCTTCCATGTTGAGGCTGTCTGAGAAGCAGGGGAGCAGGAGTGCAGTTGAATGGTCTTATTTACACTTCCTCTTAGCGAGGAAGAAGTGAGATATTAATGCTTATTTTCAAGACAAGTAGTATTTTTGTAGAGTAGTTTCAACTTTTTCTTTCCTGTCAACCGTTGGATCAAGACTGTTTTTTGGGGGGGGAGGTGTGCGGGGCTCTGGTCAACCAGTGTCAGTTTAACCTATCAATAGCGCTCGCCGTTACGCCGCAGAAGTAGCGACTTAGCGAAGACATCCGCTGCCACTTGTGAGCTCACAGGAGTAGTCTTGTGCTAGTTTGTTGACTGTTCTTCTGTACTAACTGATTTTATTTTTCTCCTTGTTCCCGCTCGCCCCCCCGCACACACCCCTCCGCAGCGTAAAAAAAATAAAACACAAGAGGGGAGGTGAGATTCCTGCCGTCACAGTCGTGTTAATTGCAGTAAGGTGGGGTTAAGATGAAGAGCCCTTCACTGAGTCACTTGACAGGATATCCTGTTTTTCTAGTACAAGCAAGCTGGCCTTGTTTTTAACCGACAGTGTGCTGCCTTGCCTGGTCGAGGGGGGGGGAAGAGTATAGAAATTGAATAAATAATTTTGAGAAATACATGGAATTTGTTCATGCAAACGTTTTTTAATGATGTTTATCTGATTTATACCTTGTGCATGAGGCAGAAAGAAGTGTGTCTCTGTGTGTGTGCGTGCGTGCGTGTCGGTGTGTGTGTGTGTGTGTGTGTGTGTTTGCGTGTGTGTGTGTCTGTGTGTGTGTGCGTGCGTGTATGTGTGTGTGTGTGTGTGTGTGTGTGTGTGCGTGTGTCTGTGTGTGTGTGTGTGTTTGTGTGTGTGTGTGTTCTTGCTTTACTCTGGCAGGACAATCACGACCTGAGAGTCAAGCGAGGTAAATGGCCTCTACTTATTATCCGCCCTGCGCCTCCTCTTTCTTTTGTTAACTTGTTCCCCGTCTCGAGAGGGGGGCCCCTTCCACACTCACACTCTCTCCTGGCTCTCGTTACTCATCTTCTGGGGCTTTTGTTTAGCACACATTTGGGGCCGTGGGCGCACACTTCAAATGAAAAGAAAGACGAAGCACTCCCAAGTCCCGTTCAGCCAGCTTTTCACACTTGTCAGGAAGGGAGGGGGGGGGGGGGGGGGGGGGGGGGGGGGGTTTGTGTGTGTGTGTGTGGGGGGTGTCGGTGACTGTTTCCTTTTGGTTGTTTTTGCCCCTGTGCTGTTTTAAAGAAGTCCAATCTACAGGAGTGAGGGAGTGACAGAGAGGGAGAGGGAGAACGAAACCTAATGCATGTATGTATGAGTTACTTTGGGATAAGTCATGGAGAGGTCCCAAGGAGAGTGCTATGAAACGCATCAAGCCCCAAAGGGTGAAATGTGAGGAGAGTGTGTGTGTGTGTGTGTGTGTGTGTGTGTGTGTGGGGGGGGGGGGGGGTGCGCGTGTGCTTGCGTGTGTGTTGGTGAATAAAGGGTGGACATGTGAGTTGAGCTCAGCAGCCGTAACTCAAAGGCTCGTCTCCCAGGGCCTTTGTTTCTCTGCTCAAAAGACTGTTTGTAGTGGTGTGTGTGTGTGTGTGTGTGTGTGTGTGTGTGTGTGTGTGTGTGTGTGTGTGTGTGTGTGTGTGTGTGTGTGTGTGTGTGTGTGTGTGTGTGTGTGTGTGTGTGTGTGTGTGTGTGTGTGTGTGTGTGTGTGTGTGTGTGTGTGTGTGTCTGCACGGGACCTGGGTTGTTCACAGAGGTGTCTGATGAGCTGCTAAAAGCCTGAGAGCCCTCCCTTGCCAGGCTGCACACACCCCCACCCCCCGCCCTACCTCACTGAGCGGAATCCCAATGATTATGAAAGTTTAAGAGGATTAATTCGTATTCATGTTTCCTGAGCTCTGTGTGTGTGTGTGTGTGTGTGTGTGTGTGTGCATCATTGAGCAGACTTTCTGCAGCTCTGTAGGTATGTGAAGGGTTCTTCTGTTCACCGATATTTGATAGTCCTGTGGTATTTTCCTAATATGGGTAGCTTGTCCTTGTTTTATTCTACAAATTGGAAATAAATGAGTACAGACTGTGTGTTTTGCGCATGTGTGTACGTTTGTATCTGCGCATGCATTTGTGTGTGTGTGTGTGTGTGTGTGTGTGTTTGTCCGTGCATGCACCACTCTAACTGTGAGCAATGGTGTGACTGGGACACAAGCTCTACAGCACTCATGCCAGAGGTTCGACAGCAAACACTGCCTCTGGAGAATAGGTGTCTGCCCTTCAGCATTATATCTGAGCCTAAATGTAAATCTGAGAAGCCCCAAGGTCTCAAGACCATCTGATGGATGGATGGAGGGAGGAATGGAGGGATGAAGGAATGGATGGATGGATGGATAGATAGATAGATAGATGGATAGGTGTGTACAACAGCCTCAGGACTGCTGATTCATACAGTGACACAGCATTCAGAGTTAGCTCGCCGCTAAATTAGCCATGACCTGGTGAACCAGAGTGGCCATGTACCTGTTAAACTCCCCCTACCCCCCCCCCCCCCCCCCCCCCCCACACACACACACACACACACACACACAAATGCCCACCCTCAGCTCCTAGTTCCTGCCTCCTGCCTGCTGCCGAACCCTTTTGAATTATTGAGCTGAAACCAGACTATAATAGAGCTTATTCTGCCCTTCAACGAAATCAAATCCTCTCTCTCCCTCTCTCGTCTAACATCATTTTTTTTTTATCGTCAATGTGACTGGTCACAAGTTTAGGGCTTAAATATGAAACTCCTGCTGTGGCTTTTTCTGTGCTGATCCCCACCACCCTATTTTGGAAAAAAACCTCTTTGGTAGTCGACATGTGCCTGAACAACCAGGGAATTATGTCTGACCTTGGCATCGTAACCTGACTATCTATGTGTGTGCGCTTGCATTTGTTTTCTTATATGTGTGTGTGTATGTGAGGGGAGAGAGAGTGCTTTTGCATGTTTGTATAAATGTTTGCTTAGGCTTACTTTGTGTGTGTGTGTGTCTGTGTCTGTGTCTGTGTCTGTATGTGTGTGTGTACTTGTGTGTGTATTGTGTATTATGTGTGTGTGTGTGTGTGTGTGTGTGTGTGTCTGTGTGTGTGTGAGCGTGCGCACCCCCACCTCTCAGATTACCACTGAGGGGGGCATGCTGAGCAGGAGATGCGATTACGCTGCAGGTTGCAAACAGCCCCAAAGCCAGAGGATGCACAAAAATCACAGTTACTGTTGGGGGGGGGGGGGGGCACTGCTCATAGACCCTCCCCCCCCACCACCTCCCTTTGCCTGTTAATCTTTTATGCTGCCGCTCCAGCAGTCCACTGTGAAGAAGTTTTGGAAGGGCACTTTTAGCAGCCAAATCAGTTGCAGTTGTCATTTAACGGGGGGAGGGGGTGTGCTTTGTCTCATTAAGAAGGCAACCATTGCAGTCAGTTTCAGCGTACTGATTGGTTGTTGTTGATTATGACGTGTTGGCCTATTTTTGTATGGTTTGGTTTTGTTTTTCTATTTGCCATTGTTGCATTTCTCCTCGCCCCCTGCCCCCCTTACAAGCGGTGTAGTCCCCACACTGAATGCTCGCTCGCATAACACACACAGTGTCACATGAACCCGACACCCACCAACCTCTGACCATGAGGCTACAAAAGCACTATTGCCCTGAGCCATCATAACTTTCAGAGATGGAGGGAGAGAGATAGAGAGAGAGAGAGAGAGAGGGAGAAAGAGGAAGAGAAAGAGAGAGATGGCCAGAGGGAGGGGTGGCAAAAGTGAGATGCACAGATGAAAAGAAAGATGGCGGTGGGGATATAGAGGATGGATGGAGAAAACTGAGTCAGATGAAGAGAATGAAAGGGGAATGAGAGGGAGAAAGAGATTGAATGGCAAAAAGGGAGGAAAGAGAGAGAAGGACAGGTTAGTGACTGCAAGGCCACATCTGCCTCCTCTCCCCTGTTATGCTGTGTGTGTGTGTGTGTGTGTCTGTGTGTGTGTGTCTGTGTCTGTGTGTGTCTGTGTGTGTGTGTGTCTGTGTGTGTCTGTGTGTGTCTGTGTGTGTGTGTGTGTGTCTGTGTCTGTGTGTGTCTGTGTGTGTGTGTGTGGCCAGCCAGGCCATGAAGTTGTGTGTGTATGCATGTGTAGGGGGGTGCTCTAGGGTACCAATGGCATTGCTATGACAGCAGCCTTCATCTGCTACCCCAAGCTTTGCACCCCCACCCTGCCGGACCAATGGATGGGGAGTTTGTCACTGGAGGGCAGATAGAACCAGGCAGAGCAACACTGGGGGAGAACAACAAAAAGGAAAAACATAACAGGGTGAAAAGTTTTCCGCGGGACACGCTATTGCCCCATAGCAGGCCCTCAGCTGGAGAGGGGTAACGGGAGGGGTTTTGGGGATGTGGGAAATTAAGAGCGATAAGCGTGTGATTTAGCGCTCCGTGCAATAGAGATGCTAAATGCTCTACGGGATCGCGGATTAAAGGCAATTAGCTCCATCAGCACAGGCTCAGCCGCCGTTGGCATCCACACACACACACACACACACACACATATACACACACACACGCACACGCACGCGCACACGCACACATACACACACACATATTGACATGCTTTTTGAGTATACATTTTCAAGGCACAGATGAGGCACACACACACACACACGCATACTGCTTTCAGAAAGTGTAGCTAAACCACACACCCACAAACGGCTGTCAGATAGTGTAGCTAAATCATGCACTCACACACACACACACAAGCTGCTCTCAGGCAGTAGCTACACCTCCCCCTCCCCAAACACACACACACTGTCTCACACACACATACGGACACACTGTTCCACTGTGCGTGTCAGTTCTGTCCAGGAGATTGACTTCTGCACAGCCCCAGCAGTAGCAGTGCTGAGAGTCTGGCTGTGTGTTGGGTCACTGAGGCCGGCTCCAGAGAGGAAATCAATAAGCTCAGGAGCCAAGACTCTTCTTGCTCAACCCCCCCCCCCCCCCCACACACACACACACACACACACTCACACACATCCCTCCCTCCCCATGCCTGCGCCAACTCTAACTCCACCCCCCCCCACCCCAACCCAACCTCTGAGGAAAACTGCAGACTGATCTATACATACATTACAGCCATTAGATACTTACACCCGAGTCGGCTCACAGCTCACATTAAACTTTAATGTGCTGTCATTAATGGTCATCCGTCAGAGCTCTGCCCTTGTCCTAGTCAGGCTTGGCACTCTGTTGTTGCACTGGAACTCCAAGAACACGATACGAGAGGGGTTTGGGCATTTGCGTTGTAATGTCATCGTAAAGACTAGGAAACGAGATCAATAGGGCTGCTTAAAGTCCTTTTGTTGTGGGCTTTAAGTGGTGCGGTGGATCTGCGTGAGAGGTGGCCTCCTGAACAGGTCTGCGCTGCGAGGCCCATCCCTGCTCCAGCTCTCAGTCGCTCCTTCATCCCCTGCAGCTGTGGAGGTGTCAACAGAGTTCACCCAGCAGCAGGTCAAAGGGCTATAATCTCTGGGTGTTTGCCTGTTAGGGAGTGTTTCAGCTTTCTTTGAGTGTGTGTGTGTGTGTTTTGGGCGCCCCACCCTTTGGTTCAAGCCCTTACGACAACACCGAGATCTGAAGACTCCCTCATACGCTCTCGCTCTCGCTCTCTCTCTTGCGCTCTCTCTCTCTCTCCCTCTCTCCCTCTCTCCTCTCGCTGACAGTGTAAATGCCCCCTCACAGGGACGTGATGTTGTCATTGGCTCCATGTGGCTGACAGTGTTTCCAAAACTCTCCCAACCCTTCAAATCCCCAAAGCCTCCCCCCAGCACATATATATATACAGCCGCGGAAAAAATTAAGAGACCACTTCAAAATTATCAGTTTCTCTGGTTTTACTATTTATTGGTATGTGTTAAAGTAAAATGTACATTTTTGTTTTATTCTATAACCTACTGGCAACATTCCTACCAAATTTAAAATAAAAATATTGTCATTTAGATCATTTATTTGCAGAAAAATGACAATTGGTCAAAATAGCAAAAAAGATGCAGTGTCTTCAGATCTCGAATAATGCAAAGAAAACAAGCTCATATTCATTTTTAAACTACACAATACTAATGCTTACACTTAGGAAGAGTTCAGAAATCAATATTTGGTGGAATAACCTTGATTTAAAATCACAACTTTCATGTGTCTTGGCATGCTCTCCACCAGTCTTTCACATTGCCGTTGGGTGACTTTATGCTACTCCTGGCGCAAGAATTCAAGCAGCTCGGCTTCTTTTCATGGCTTGTGACCATCCATCTTCCTCTTGATCACATTTCAGAGGTTTTTGATGGGATTCAGGTCTCGAAATTGGGCTGGCCATGACAGGGTCCTGATCTGGTGGTACTCCATCCACACCTTTACTGGCCTGGCTGTGTGGCATGGAGCATTGCCCTGCTGGAAAAAACATTTCTCAGAGTTGGGGAACATTGTCAGAGCTAAAGGAAGCAAGTTTTTCTTCCGGGACAACGTTGTACTTTGCCTGGCTGAGGTTTGTAAAAGACCATAAGGATTGAAAAAAGCGGACTGGAGGGTCTTCTAGTTCGTCTTCTCTGATGAGTCCAATTTTCAGCTTTGCCCAACACATGGTCGTCTGATGGTTAGACGGAGACCTGGAGAGGCCTACAAGCCAGAGAGTCTTGCACCTACTGTGAAATCGGACTCATCGGAGAAGACGAACTTAGAAGAACCTCCAGTCCGCTTTTTCAATCCTTATGGTCTTTTACAAACCTCAGCCAGGCAAAGTACAACGTTGTCCCGGAAGAAAAACATGCTTCCTTTTGCTCTGACAATGTTCCCCAACTCTGAGAAGTGTTTTTTCCAGCAGGGCAATGCTCCATGCCACACAGCCAGGCCAGTAAAGGTGTGGATGGAGTACCACCAGATCAGGACCCTGTCATGGCAAGCCCAATTTCGAGACCTGAATCCCATCAAAAACCTCTGAAATGTGATCAAGAGGAAGATGGATGGTCACAAGCCATGAAAAGAAGCCGAGCTGCTTGAATTCTTGCGCCAGGAGTAGCATAAAGTCACCCAACGGCAATGTGAAAGACTGGTGGAGAGCATGCCAAGACACATGAAAGTTGTGATTTTAAATCAAGGTTATTCCACCAAATATTGATTTCTGAACTCTTCCTAAGTGTAAGCATTAGCATTGTGTAGTTTAAAAATGAATATGAGCTTGTTTTCTTTGCATTATTCGAGATCTGAAGACACTGCATCAATTTTGCTATTTTGACCAATTGTCATTTTTCTGCAAATAAATGATCTAAATGACAATATTTTTATTTGAAATTTGGTAGGAATGTTGCCAGTAGGTTATAGAATAAAACTAAAATGTACATTTTACTTTAACACATACCAATAAATAGTAAAACCAGAGAAACTGATAATTTTGAAGTGGTCTCTTAATTTTTTCCGCGGCTGTATACACACATACACATACACACACACACACACACACACACACATATACACACACATACACACACACACACACACACACTGGCTGCGGGGGGAGAAAAGGTCAGAGCCGCGTGTGGCAGAAATGTTATTCTTAACCAGTGTTTAGTGTGCATTGGGGAGAAGTGGGAGGGAGTGTGTGCGAGTGAAGTGAGTGATGAGAGGGTAAACGGAGAGAAAGAAGGAGAAAGAGAGGGAGACAAAAAGACCGGATGGAGAGAGGAGGACACAGCAGGCTCATCTTCCCAGCAGCAGAAAGGGCATCTTGTGCTGGTCAGGACAGTGCAGGTCTATTTCTGACTGGCAATCTTTTTTTCTCTTTTTTTCTCCTCCCTCCATCCATCCCTCTTTAATTAGGCTTTTCCTTAAAACTGAGAACAGAAAACAAACGCCGGAGAGCAGGGAAGAGGAGGAGGAGGAGGAGGCCAGTGGAAAAAAACTGTCTGGAGATTCACCATTGACCAGACAGCTGCACGCCCTTTATTGTTTGTGAATGGTTTTGGCCTTTTCCAGTTTTCTTTCTTCTTTTCTTTCTCTCTCTTTCTTCCTTTCTTTCTCTCTCTCTCTCTCTTTTGCTTTCTCCTTCTCTCTCTTTTTCTCCCTCTCTCTCCCTCTCTTTCTCTCGGCTGTCATTATGAACATATGGCTAAGTGGGAGTTTAGTGCAGCATCACCTACTCAAGGCTTCACCCTCTGTGTGTGTGTATATTTTTGAAGGATCTGGGAAGCCAGCTGCCATTTTCTGAAAAGCACAGAATGAATACAAAAACATGATCCAAACGAACACACACACAAAAACACACCCAGGCCAGGAGAAATATTTAAAGCATGACTGAGTGGTGACTAAAAAAAAAAAAAAACAAGCCAGAAAAAGAAAAATAAATGTCTCATAACTCCACGAAGACAGCGTGACTATTGATGTGCTGGCCGCCATGGTAACGGACTGGGGCTTGTTTGTGTGTGTGTGTGTGTGTGTGTGTGTGTGTGTGTGTGTGTGCAAGCAAGCGTGTGCAGATGATGGGGAGATGAGTCAGAGGCGTGCGGACAAGGGGATGACACGGCGCGACACACCGCGGCACAGCGGCTCGTTCTTGGACTGGACCACGTCTTCTCCGCAGGGGTGGGAGTTGAGGGGTGGGGAAGTGTGTATGTGTTTGGGGTGGAGAGGGGGCACTGCATCATGGAAGGCCGATTAAAAATGCAGAGGGGTTTACACAGCAGGAGTAGGTCTGATCCCAGCCACCCGGACAGGCTGTTGCAGTGAATAATTTAGGCAGCGTTTGGAATTTTTCGCTTATTTATTTTTCTCTCCGCTCTGCCATCCTCTCTTCCTCCTCCTCCTCACACTAGCCGTGTGGGTTAAATCTGTACAGAGGCGTAATTGTGTCACTCTCAAGTGGTGAAGTACAGGGTCACAGTGGATTCTGAAGCAGAAATAATATTAGGTGAGTCTGCCTGTGTGTGTGTGTGTGTGTGTGTGTGTGTGTGTGTGTGTGTGTGTGTGTGTGTGTGTGTGTGTGTGTGTGTGTGTGTGTGTGTGTGTGTGTGTGTGTGTGTGTGTGTGTGTGTGATTAAGCCAGTTTGGCCATGGGATGTCTTGGAGAAGCTGCCATCGGCAACTAGAGGACAGTAATGATTTGATAAACACCACCTCCAGATCCTAGCCAGACAGGCCTCCACCTTCAGCTCTCTGCCATGTTGTTAGCGAAGCGCGATAACTCTCGTCACTGTGGTCCAGTCACCAGCCTGGCCTTGCCATCGTGAAGGTCTTTCATTCTCTTTGCGCCTTTCAGCCTTTCAGATTTTAATGCTTGTTTTGCCTTTTTCAGTTCTTGCTGAAGCAGATGTTCCCCGCGTTGCTAGCAGGTGGTGTGGACACACTGATATAAAGTCTCCGTGGCACAATATCAGGCGTCTCTAAATTTCAGCTTGCTGAAGCGTCTGTGCTGTGTTAATTGTGGCTGTAACCCCGTGTCTAAAGAGGGAAACTCTGTCAGCCGCACACGTCGGCTCCGAGGCTGTCTTTTTATAAATGTACATAACGCCAGGCTTGGTTTGATAACGCATAAGAGAGCAGCAGTGTGTGTCTATCAGTATCGTTTCCCTCTTTAAATACGGTCGACTGAAGGGGTGCAGGCCTTGATGTAAATCTATCGCACAAGTGTTCTCTCTCTGTCTAGGTTTTCATCCAGTGTGTGCGTTTAAAAAAATTTAAGTAAAAGTTGTGTGTTCCTGCACAGTCGTGGCTCTTTAAGTGGGAGATAAACAAATAGCATCAGACTTGATTAGATTTGATTAGCTCAAATGTCACCAACGTTTCAATCATCGACCACTTCAGCACAGGTGGCTGAGTCAAACCCATCTTCTGTAACTATTGTAACTTTGCAACTTGGTTTGAAAATACAAGAGAGCTTGAGAGTGCAGAGGTATTAAAAGAGGCATATAAAAGTTTGGTGGAGACTGGTCTGAGAATACCAAATCAGGAAACAGACTTTTATTCTTGCATTGATGCATCAATGAAGAGAGGGAGGCTTATTCACTCAAAAGATTCACCTATATCTCTGATAAGACAGTTTAAATATCCTACAAGGGGTGTCACTCCTTAGCTCTGACCCGCCATGAATGTGTATCAGTCTGCTTCCTCTGAGATGGGAAGTTTCACACTGTTGGTTTCACAGGGGAAATTGTTAATTAGGAAATGTCTCAGAGGCCTGTATTCATGTGGGTGGGGGCATGAGGAGTACACATATAGCAGGACATTCAACCAGAAACCGTTACATTTCAACTTAAGTCCTATTAAAAGCAACAAATACAAATGAATAAAAGATTCATTGGATTATTGATTATTATGTATCATTATTAACTCTGATCCTTAATTCTGATTTGCAACTTTTTCAGACCTCTACTTTAGCTCAACTTTCTGAGTCCCACTTAAGTTCCTGGACGTCCTTTAACTGTATTTATCTCTGCTTCATTCTAGGCTTGGATGCGTGTCGAGCAGCAGTGAGAGACTCCACCCCCGTGTAGCCATAGCAGTTAGAGGCTCCACCTTGGTTGCCGAGGTCACCTGAGGTCTCCCTCCCCCGCCCGCCCCAGTCATGCCGCCACCTGCGGACATCTTGAAGGTGGCCATCGAGTGGCCAGGGGCCTTCCCCAAACTCATGGAGATCGACCAGGTGAGTGCCCGGGCCATCTAAACCAGGGGGACGGGACACAACAAGCAAGGAATCCCTGTTCCCTTAGACTTGGACTAACACTTAGGAATTGTCCTGGAGTGGTACTGTCTGCATATGTATAATTGTAAATCAAGGATGATATCATGTAGATATAGATGTTGATGTATAGATCAGGGATGTATGCCTTGGTGGAGTGCAATACTTATGGCTGAGGTAGTAAGGACAGAGATGCCTCCCTAAAGGGCAATTGTTGATCCTTTGCTCCGCAGGCTAGAACAAAACGCTCACGCATGGTAGATCTGTCTTTACCAGCCTTTGAAGGTTCCCAGCCTTTGTGTGTGTTTTATGTGGTGGGGGAAAGTGGGTGGGAGAAGGAAGAGTAGGTCACCAGTCTCCCGACATCAGACGAGACGGCGGCAACATTAGCCACGCTAACTTGAAGCGTTAGTACAACACAGCGGAAGACGTCCGTCTCATCAGCGCCCGAACCTGAGCGGCTTTGATGTCGGAGCTTTGTAGCTGCAGATGAGAGTAGTTTTATCGGAGTCGCCCGTCGCCCGAACTAAAGTGCACAGGAACATCACTAATGAGATGAGGGGATAGAGAGTGGGTACAAGCAAATCAATATGGGGTCGACACACACACACACACACACACACACACACACACACTCACACACACACACACCCCTACCCACCCAAAACGAAATTTAATTTGAACAAATTGCTCTTCCTTACTGCCAGCTCACTGCCACAGCTCATGTGTATGCATGCACAGTTTCTTTCTCTTAATTGGGTTGGCGGCTCCAGATGCGGCTTTCTCGATCCTGTTGGGGTTTTGTGTGTGTGTGTGTATGTGTGTGTGTGTTTGTGTTTGTGTTTGTTTCTGGCCAGCTCGGCATGTTTGTACCCCTTTGTGTAATGTGACAGCACCGCTGCCTCCCTCCTCTCTTAATCCTGGTTCCACGCCCCCCCACCCCACCTCACCAGTGGCATATGTCTGCTCAAGTCGGCCTCACAACGCATGGAAGAATCTCCCTCCGCGAGCCCCACTCTGAATAACTCTGCATAAATTACACCCCCTGCTGAAGTGCACTGTTACTTATACACACACTCCCCAAACTTCTTTTCCCGCCCAACTCCATCGTCATTGCCTGGTTCTGTTCTCAAATGTCACCGGAGCCTCGGAGGTCCGCAGGCAAACATTTAGCTCCTTAATACGTGAAAGGGGATGCGAGTCACGCCGCGCAAACGAGACGGTGTGGAGCTCCCGCAGCTGTTGGCATAGGCGCAGTTCTAAGGCGGTCGAAGCCAAGTGACAAACCCAGCTTTCAGCTTTCGCTAGCGGGCTAGGGACGCTGCCTGGTATCGCAAACCTGATGGCCCTTTGACTTGAACTGAGCCAGTTGTGGAGTGTGTGTGGGTGTGGGTGTGGGTGTGGGTGTGGGTGGGTGTGTGTGCTGGAAGTCCTTGTGACACTTGTGTGTAGTTAGTGCACTCCTGCAGAGATGTGTGTGTGTGTGCATGTATGTCTGTGTTCAATGCTGTAGCCAACTGCATGTAACTGGTCTGGAAGTCTATGCTAACAGCCAATAGCCTCATCCACAGTCCCCACTCTCACACAAAACCACCCATGTCCCTGCTAGCGGCCACCCACCTCCCTGAAAAAAAACACACACACACACACACACACACACACACACACACACACACACACACACACACACACATAGACTCACAGAGTTGCAGTTGCAGCTGGTGATCTGTCACTGGTTGTCTCCAGATACAGTACTGTGCAAAAGTTTTAGGCAGGTGTGAAAAAATGCTATGAACTAAGAATGCTTTGAAAAATGTAAACAATAAATGTTTATTTTTTATCCATTTACATGGTAAGACTGAGCACAGCAACTAGACACAACGTAGTTATACTGCATCAGCAGGGTCTCTCCCAGACAAAGATTTCAAAGCAGACAGGGGTTTCAAAATGTGCAGTTCAAGCTCTTTTGAAGAAGACGTTGAGGATCGTAGACGCAGTGGTCAGCCAAGGAAACTTAATGCAGCTGATGAAAAACACTTCAAGCTTATTTACCTTCGAAATCGGAAGATTTCAAGCAGTGGCATCAGCTCAGAACTGGCAGAAACCAGTGGTACCCAGGTACAGACATTTACTGTCCGGGGAAGTCTGGCCAGAAGTGGTCTTCATGGAAGAGTTGCAGCCAAAAAGCTCTACCCCGACAAGGAAACAAGGCCAAGTGACTGAACTAAGCACGAAAACATAGAAACTGGGGTGCAGAAACATGGCAGAAGGTGCTCTGGACTGATGAGTCAAAATTAGAAATATTTGGCTGTAGAAGAAGGCAGTTTGTTCGCCGAAGGGCTGGAGAGAGGTACAATAATGAGAGTCTGCAGGCAACATTGAAGCATGGTAGAGGTTCCTTTCCAGTTTGGGGCTGCATTTCTGCAAGTGGAGTTGGAGATTTGGTCAGGATGAATGGTGTCCTCAATGCTGAGAAATACAGGCAGATACTAATCCATCATGCAATACCATCAGGGAGGCGTATGATTGGCACCAAATGTATTCTGCAGCAGGAACATAACCCCAAACATACAGCCAATGTCATTAACAACTATCTTCAGCTTAAAGAAGAACAGAAAGTCCTGCAAGTGATGGTATGACCCCCACAGAGCCCTGATCTCTACATCATCGAGTCTGTCTGGGTTTACATGAAGAGACAGAATAATTTTAGGAAGCCTACATCCACAGAAGATCTGTGGTTAGTTCTCCAAGATGTTTGGAACAATTTACCAGCCGAGTTCCTTCAAAAACTGTGCACAAGTGTATCTGGAAGAATTGATGCTATTTTGAAGGCAAAGGGTGGTCACACCAAATATTGATTTAATTTAGAATTTTCTTCTGTTCCTTCACTGCATTTTGTTAATTTATGAAGAATTGATGAAAATAAACTGTTAACACTTCCATTTTTGAAAGCATTCTTAGTTTACAGCATTTTTTCACACCTGCCTTTTGCACAGTACTGTATATGTGAATATAAGTGAGTTGGCCTACTTGGCCATGCTGTAGTTTAGGTCCAGGCCAGTCCTACTCGCCAACCGCCCAACGAAAACTCAGAATGATTTCTTCTGTTTGTTTGTTTTACAGGAGCCCAGTGATTTTTCTTGCTTGCACTTGAGTCTGTGACTAATGAGCATTAATTACATAATACATTACATTAATGAATGAATGAATTGAACTTGTCATTTCCCACAGAAAAAGCCACTCTCGGCCATCATTAAAGAAGTGTGTGAGGGGTAAGTTTTCCAAAACCATGTATTCATTTATGTTTACATATAATTTTACAATCGTATTGCTTCAAGGAGTGTGAGTGTGAGTGTGAGTGTGAGTGTATGTGTGAGTGTGAGTGTGAGTGTGAGTGTGAGTGTGAGTGTGAGTGTGAGTGTATGTGTGAGTGTGAGTGTGAGTGTGATCGTGAGTGTGTGTTCGTGAGTGTGTGATCGTGAGTGTGTGTGTGTGTGTGTGTGTGTGTGTGTGTGTGTGTGTGTAAAATTGTGGACTGCTGCTGACATGGTGTTTCCCTTGTGGCCCGTTTCACAGATGGTCAGTGCAGAATTACGAAAACTACGCCCTGCAAAATGCAGACTCCACAAACTTCTACATCACAGAGAAGGTAGCGACACCTCCCCTCATATGTCTTTACATTCAGAGCTCTTGCTTCCTCTCTTTGTAGAGGCAGAGGCACAGTATTGTTCTGTTGAATCAGAAATACAACTAGCGTCAAAAACAAATGGCTCCTGTGTTTCCCTCTCTCTCTCTCTCTCTCTCTCTCTCTCTCTCTCTGTTTCTCTGTCTATCTCTCTCTCCTCCTTCCTCAGAATCGCAATGACATCAAGAACGGCTCCATCCTGCGACTGACCAAATCCCCAGTGAGTAGCGTGCACCTTTATCTCTCTCTCTCCTCTCTCTCCCTCTGTTTTTCTCTCCCTCCCTCCCAGTTTTTCTCTCTCTCTCTCTTCCTGTCCTGTTCCTCGTTTTCTGTTCTGGGTAGTTTGAGGACATGTGTGGAGTTGAGAACCCCCCTCCCCTCCTTTATCTTTTCTCTTTTTCATTCTTTTCCTCTCATGTCTAAATCCTCTGGGCCATACCTCCTGTCTCTCTCTCTCTCTCTCTTTCTCTGTCTCTCTTTTTCTCTCTCTCTCTCTCTTTCTCTCTCTCTCTGTCTCTCTCTCTCTCTCTCTCTCTCTCTCTTGCCCTCACGTAATCCTTCAGATATGAGGTGATAGCCTTCCCCAACGTAGAGCAGTGGAACAAGTGTCAGCTGGTATGGAAATTCTTGCAAAACAAGGAATCGCAGGAGGACGACTGAGGAGATGGGGAGAGGAAAAAAAAACCTTCAAGCGCCACACTGAATTCTGAAGCCATCCTCGCATCAATTGAAGAGCCTTCACACTCTTTGTGGCCTTTCAATGCGTGTAATCAGTGCTCTTGTGTTTGATATTTATACAAACATATTGCCTCGTTTCGGCTTTGATGCGACAAAGCGGAATGTTCCGGTGAAGAGATGCTTGTGTTTTGTGAATGACTCCTAACCAGCCTGCCTTACACTGCATTGAGCCGTCATCTCCTATTTATGAAATAGGTCAACATGCTCATCCATAGCATCCTCAGACATGAAGTTGGCTCGTGTAGCATTACAACTAAAAAGGAGCAGCCACTAAATATTAAATTAAATGAAATATAAAAGATTCAATGTTTTAGCCTCAGCCTATGTGAATGGCACAGACTGCTCTGAACAGATGTGTTCTGGCATTGTGCCTCTCTCGGCGGTTCTGTGTCTCGCGGCGGTTCCGTGTCTCGCGGTAGCCATTGTCAATAGTTGTTGTAGTAGTTTCTGTTGGCAGGTTAGCTTCTATGGCAGAACATCAATCATACTGAGCACCCCACCGGCATCTCACAGTTTGGGTTTCCAGCCAGAGCCAACATGGTCGACAGGCTAACTCCCCAGCGCCCAAACCCAGTGAAACGAGTCTGTGTGTATGGTGGTTGCCCCTACCAGCAGCCAGGGGCGGAGATCCCATTTCATTGTAGGGGGGGACAATACATGGTAACATTTCAGAGAGTAATTCCGGGGGGGGGACATGAAAAAAAATGCTTTCACGAGAGCTAGCATAAACTGCTAAATACCGAATTATTGTATCACATTTACAAACAGAAATTCGAAGTGATTTTTGAATGACCTAAACGGCATTATATGAACTAACGCGAAATATCTACTCACAGACAAATAATGTCCAAAGTTCAAGAGAACTTGATGCTCAAAGTAAGTTCTCAAAAGGCTCAAGGATGTTTCGACTGGGAATTGAACTAGCAACCTTCTCAGTAACTCACGACCCCTCTATCCACTGTACCACTCTCACCCGATGCTGAAAATACCAGTATTATTTATTGACCCCACGAAAAAATGACATTAATTTACTTTCAGTTAATTTAACTAATCTGGAGAGGCACTGACATCTAGACCTACGTTTATTAACAAGCATTAACCTGCCCCTGACAGGACCGTGTCCTAACTGTCTAGCTAGCTAAGGGTGTTAATTATAGATACCTGCGTGTGTTATGGCAAACGTTCACGTTGTCATGTCAATCCATTAATAAACGTATTAATACTTGTGATTATCGATTGGAACTTCGTAAATGGCGTTTAGAAAAACTTCTTCTTACATGTTGTTACTTCGTTCGAGAATGAGGTAAATATCTTTACATATCGTGTATCATAGCGGGAGGGGGAGAGAGGAAGAAACAATCTCACAACCTGACCGTGTGGGCAGATTGACTAAAACACGGTGCTCGCCCCGCCCTTTGGAAACAGCATACCCGAACCACTTTGAGGAATAGGGGGATCATGATTTTTCAACACTTAAAAAGCACATTATTTTACGTTTATAATAAGCAGCGCTTGTGTAGTCGTGCGTTTGTTTCATATTACTTTTTTTTTTATTTTGTTGAGGGGGGGACAACTTTATGCGAGGGGGGGACGTGTCCCCCCCGTCCCCCCCGGGATCTCCGCCTATGCCAGCAGCGCATGTTTGTGTGCTGCGCTGGCTTTTGACATGAGGGTGAGGCTTTAGCCCTCAGGTTTTGGTGGGTTTGCAATTTGCTTTCTTTACAATTCTTTAATGTATTGCAAACCACTTCCTCATAACTAACTAATGATGGTTTTGCATTGTTGGTATTCGATTTTTTCTTTCATGTCTTACGGTAACCTCTCACACTCAGTGTATGGGCTGTTGAAAGTGTGAAAGTTTATAAATAATTGAAATGCGTATCTTACTGGTAATTTTTTTTTCACATTTGCACCAACCTTTGACCCTTTGACTCCATGTCTCCTCCTTCCGTCTCCTCCACGACCCTTGACCCCCGTGACGCCAGGCTACGACGGCGCTGGAGCTGCACGAACGCATCCAGTCGTCCAGCATGGACGCCAAGCTGGAGGCCCTGAAGGACCTGGCCAGCTCCTCCCGTGATGTCACCTTCGCCCAGGAGTTCATCAACCTGGACGGCATCTCCGCGCTCACGCAGATGGTGGAGAGTGGCACAGAGTAAGCTCCTTCCTCCTCCTCCTCCTCCTCCTCCTCCTCATCCCTTCATTACTTTTTTTTCTCATCGCCCATGCTCCCCTTCCTTCCTCCACTCCCTCCTCCTCTCTTTCTCTCTCTCTCTCTCTCTCTCCCTCTCTCTCTTCTTTCATCTCCTCTCTGCATTCTGGTAGCGAGTGGAGGTGTTATTTGTGAAGAGGCTCTGTGTGTCTCTCGGTGGCCTTCAGTTCTTGAGTGCGTTGAGTCAGAGCTTCAGCAGCCAGGCTTTTTTCAAAACGAGCCGGATTGTTCGCCGTCCTTGGCATTGCACAGCACCCCTTCATCTCACGGAGGCCTCTGAAATTAACCCCAGCTAAACCTGATCAAGGACGTTTCCAGTGCCAGGCAACATTCGTGTAGCCCATGCGCGTAAATAAAGGGTTAATCTGATGGCGTGGGTATTAGTGGGCATACTGAACAGCCTTGTTTTAAGAGGCCACCTTGGCTCATTACTGAGGCGATCGCCATCTCCTTTTTTTTTTTTTTTTTTCTCCTCCATCTCATTTCTTCTGCCCCGCAGTGGTTCAGAAGTCTTCCCCCGTCAACACATTTACATTTGATCGAACATCGGTTGGTGTTTTTCCCCCTCGCTCCCCTTCCACTCTTCCAGAGACTGCGCCAGTGTGCCTCGCTCCAAGGTTACGGCGAGGGCAGACGCTTCTGCTGAGCTGGAGCTTTTCTCCACCGTGCTGCCGGGGAGAGACCTGCAGGGGTGCACATGCTCTCTGAGCACGGAGGGAGAAACGGAGGGAGGGAGCGAGAGAGTGAGAGAGGGGTTTGAAAGAGATGCATAGAGTATTTAGAGAAAGTGGAAAAAGAGAGGGTGGAGTTGAGTGAGAGAGAGAGAGAGAGAGAAAGAGAGAGAGAGAGAGAAAGAAAGAGGCAGCACTAGCACAGAGATAAAGGCATGGATAGAGAGGTGTGTTCAGGCACTGTCAGTTCTATTTGAGGAGCCGCTCTGCGTCTCTGGAAGAGAAATTAATATCACAGAGCACAGTCTCTCTTCACCATCCCTGCGTACTCTGCAGCCAGTGGGTAGCTTTGTGTGTGTGTGTGTGTGTGTGTGTGTGTGTGTGTGTGTGTGTGTGTGCACCGCAGACGAGGGCACATCTCTGCATCATACCAGCCTAATTAGTTCTCCTCTGGCCCCATCCGTCCCCCAGCACAGTGATTGGCAGGGTTTGCTCAGGCCGTGTGTGTGTGTTTCTGTGTTTGTGTCTGTGTGTGTGTGTGTGTGTGTGTGTGTGTGTGTGTGTGTGTGTTTGTGTGTGTGTGTGTGTGTGTGTGTGTGTGCCTCTCCTGATCGCTGAGAGCTCCAGCCTGACTGCTGGTTGTTTATCTCTAGCTGTTTGTTTATTTGTGGTTCCCTCAGAGCTAGCCGTTAGCCGAGGCGACTCCCCCTCCTGGTCCCCCTCTCTGCAAGGTTACTGCCGACCCCTTTCCCTCTCTCTCCGAACCCCCCCTCAGTACACGCGACGAGCTGGGGTGTGGAGGAGAGCCCTGGAGCTCAGGGTTGTTCAGGTTATTATTCCGTTCCCTTAGTGATCCTCTGAAAAATCCTCCCATGTCTGAAAGCAGTTCATGTAGTTCTGCTAAAGTTCACAGCCTCATCAAAGTGTGTGTGTGTGTGTGTGTGTGTGTGTGTGTGTGTGTGTGTGTGTGTGTGTGTGTGTGTGTGTGTGTGTGTGTGTGTGTGTGTGTGTGTGTGTGTGTGTGTGTGTGTGCGTGCGTGCGTGCGTGCGTGCGTGCGTGCACTGTTCATTTCGGAATGAAAAGACTCCTCACAAACCCACACACGTTCACATATGCTGTCACAGAAACATGAGCACACACGCACACACACCGAGAAAGAAATTCCATCCAGCCATTGACCATAATAAGAGGCTTTAGGCATGACAGCACTCTTGAGGGTAGCCTGCTCTCATGCCTGTGCCCAGAACATCCTGTGGCACTGAGACTTGCAGCAGAGACAGCTAGGGTGGGGATGGAAGGGGATCATCGCCCCCTACTGGACACCACACTCACAGCCCCAGACATGTCAACCACGATGGAAGAATGCTGTGCAATGCATTGGATCAGCACCGGCGACCCTTAAATAACCGCAGGAATTGGTTTAAGTTTGTGAATCAGATCCGACGCCTTGCTGCTGAACCATTTGAAAGTGAGAGGCCTGTCACGAGTCTTTCACCTCTTTTCTCCTATTCACCTTAACAATATTTTGTCTTTTTTACTATTGTGATGTATGTTTGTAAATTGTATTTTTTTTTTCTAATGAAAGTGCATTACTGTCATGATTTTGCTGGCGAGTGTGATATTGCAATGTTGTGAGTTCTAACTTTTGCCGGTAGAGGGGGATATCCATGGTAAGCGTATTGTTAATAATGATTTGTCCCTTTCTGTAAGTACTCTGCTTTGCATGCTTGGTGCATCTGTTAAGAGTCTGTTTACATTGCTTTCTGGTATTCTCTGGTATCTCTCTTCTCTGGTTTGCATCGCCTGCATTTTGTGTTTCGTTTTGGTGAAACGATGCATTCACTGTTCAGGTGTTTCACAAGTGAATGACAGAGGCATCTCATGGTTTTGAAAGAGACACTGTTTGGCAATCCAGGCAAATGTCAGTGGCTTCAGTTCTGTGTGTGTTTGTGTTTGTGTTTGTGTGTGTGTGTGTGTGTGTGTGTGTGTGTGTGTGCGCCCCAAGTCCTTTTGTTGGTTGATTATGTTTTTTCCCTGACGTCAAAGTTTTTAAATCTTTGCAGACGATATCAGAAACTACAGAAGATAATGAAGCCCTGGTAAGCCCCATCCTCCCCCCCCCCCCCCCCCCCCCCCCCCCCCCCCACCCCCACCCCTCCGTCTCAGCTGGATAACCCCCCCCCCCCCCTCTCTTCTACAACTCTTTTCTAATCACCTGACCGAGTCTGCATGTCCTGGCTCTGGTCTCTGTCCTCAGAGTGTTTGGGAAATCAAACAAACAAACACGGTGACAGAAATTGGGTTACTGATCTTGATCTCGCTCTGTTCCCCCTGCGTAACAATCCATTTAACAAAGTCGTCAGTTTTTTCATCATTTTCCTGACCTTTGCATGCGGTAATGGGCATTTAAAAACATACTGGATAGTCTTTACACCTGTTTGCATCCAGATAAAAGGCTCAGCATACTCACATTTAAGATTGCACCAACTCTGTTCTCTGATAGCCATGATAAAGATCGTTTGACATTTTTGCATGATATTCATGTTCTTTAGAGCTGTAAACGTTCGCATCAAAAGTCTGATCGAGCACAAAACCCAAGGCAGCAGAACGCTGTTGAAGCTGTTTGTTGTGAACTTTCAGAGAACAGCCTTTGGTGCCTCTTGGAGCTCTGGTCCGTTTTTATTCTGTGATGAGGGGGTTTTGTAGCAATTGTGTGCTGTTGAGGTGAACCATTGGCCCGTACTTAATCTTTTTTTTGTAAACAAATATCAATCCACTCAACTCATCCAACCAAAGAGTTTTCCTGCCTCTCTCTAAGTACCTACCAGAGCAGCACTTGCTCCCGCTTTGTAAAGGTTAAAGAAGACGCCCACTTCTAAAACACTGCTCAGTTTTTCAAGAGGTCCTCTTCACATTGTGCCTAGCACTGCCGACAGGCCATTGGCTCATCAACAAGCTCTCATTGGTCGAGAGCCAGATCACATGACTGCCCAGTGCCAGGTGCAAAAAGCTTTACTCACCAATTTGGTTGGTCTGTGGACTACTGTCCTCCAACTGCTGTGTTCTATGTGACTGCCAAGGCGCTGTGCCAATGTATGCGTTAACCCTCTGCTCTCTCGGGCTGTGTCATCCTCTTACCCCTATGTTAACCATATTTGTCTATATTTCTTCATTTGTTTATTTATTCATTAGAATGATGTCCCAAACTGACATAAAAAGTTCAGCGCATAGACAATAATTTGGGGAATTATGAATTATTATCAATCCAGTGGTTTTGCTGATGTTTTTGTGTCATTTTTATTTGTTTGTTAGTTTGTTTGTTTGTTTGTTTGATGTTGATTTTGTTTGGGCAATTGTTTCTATCCAGTGGTATCTATGCTTTTAAGTAAAACATTGGAAGATGCTTTTGACCACACTGTTGAATCAGTGATGCAGTCTACCACAGGGGGGCAGCACTACTCCATATTTAACCCTGTGAGAGCGACCAGAGTTTCAGCACATTTCAACAATTTATCGCTAGTAACCAGGAATGAAATAAACACAAAAAATAACGGAAAGATTATTTAGTTAAATAAAGAGAAATATTGTGTGAGGAATTTCTACTTCTGCTAGCCAGCCTTTGACAAAGAACAAACACCTTTCTGTGCATGTGGCCTGTACGTCTTTTTGAATGATAAGCTTTAGTAATTACTTAGCTTTTATTCACCCATAGGTGCCATTCCTCCTTTTGATTTTTAGAATTATTAAGCAATGTCACACCATAGCTGAAAGGTAATTTGTGTTTGACATATTACATTTTTCACAAACAGCCTCAGTCAGTACATTTTGAATGTTTCCTGTAAATGGACATTTATTGTGTGAATTGCAGATTTGACGATATTTTATTTACCCCAATTGTTTGATTGGCAGTGACCCCCCCCCCCCCCCCCCCCATTTGTTCTTAAATGCCTCTACGCTGTGTTCATGCAGACAGTCTTTTAGACCTAAAGATGGTTATTTCCCAGTGCTGTAGTGTTTTGGAAGGTGGCACGGATTCTTGTCATGCATTGCTTAAGGCCTGGATACATTTCATTCAAGTCTTTTGTTCACCGTTTCAAAATGCATCCCCATCACACCTGTCAATCAAAAGCCTTAACGGCTGCATAAGCCAGCACATACCCTTGAGTTTCTGACTGCTGTGCTGGGACATATGGTCTCAGTCCTGTTTCATCACCTTGTTTTACTAAATATTCAAATCCTTTCCTGTAGTTTTATAACTGAAATAAAACTGAGTCTCATACTTTTGACCTGAGCTTTGCTTGTAACATTAGAGTCTGAATGAAGTGGTAATAATCTACTATGTCAACTGTAGTAGTAAGTACTGGGCTTCATAAGGGCGCCATAGAGAAGCGTGACTACAGGAGCTTCTTTTGGTACTGTTGAAGATGATACTAACCAGGGACTAACCAGCTTCCTCTCCTGCCACTGGTGATGAGATGGCTCCACTAATGTCACGACATTAACACACAGCATGGGTGCTCTGTCTGCGCAGGTGCTCTACGGCTGCGCCCCGCCCCTCGCTACTGCTGGCCCACCCTGGCGCTCCCTACTGCTCCTGGAGGATGGAGAGCTCTCCTCTCCTCTCCTCCTCCTCCTCCTCCTCCTCCTCCTTTCCCTCTCAGTGCCTCTAGAACCCCTGGTTGTGGATTCTGTCTCTTTCTCTATTCTTTCCCTTTTTATCTCACTTTCTTCATCCTTTCTCTGTCTCTCTCTTTCCATTCCTTTCTCACCTCTATTCTTTCCTCTCTTCCTCTCTTTTCCCCCTCTCTCTCTTTCTCTCCCCCTTTCTCTCTCTATCCCTCTCTCTCCTCTCCTCTGCTCAGGGCTTCCTCTTGCTTCTTTCTCTCTCTCTCTCTCTCACCTGTCTCTGCTCAAGGCTTCCTCGTGCTGCTTTCTCTCTCTAGTTGTCATGTCTCTGTGCTCTCTCTCTCTGCCCCTGCGACCCCAGCGCTTGGCTTTGCCTCTGTGGGGTTGTTGTGTTGTTTTTGCTCAGTGGCAGGGACGACACTATTGGCTGTGTTTGTCTGTCTGTTGTCTCTCGCAGCTTCGGAGACCTGTTGTCCTTCACGCTGACGGCCTTCGTTGAGCTCATGGACCACGGCATCGTCTCCTGGGACACCTTCTCTGTGGCCTTCATCAAGAAGGTGAGCTCTCGGGGCACAGAGACTGGCCCGCGTCCAGCACACAGCAAGCCGGACGTCATTGTTACCAATATTTATATGGTCACTTATAGAATAGAAATTGTAATTTATATATGAGATTTCGATACGTGTGTTTATTCACATCTTATTTCTCAGGTGTTTATGTTGTAGTATTTGGTCTTGTCTTTCAACCCCAATTAAAGAAAACCATGTCATTGGCTCACTCAGTTGAGATGGTGCGTTACATTTCTGAGCTCGTATGCCCCTGAGCATGCAGTGAATGTCTCCCGTGCTCTTCTGCAGATTGCCGGCTACGTCAGCAAGTCGGCCATGGACGCCGCCGTGCTCCAGCGCTCTCTGGCCATCCTGGAGTCCATGGTGCTCAACAGCCAGGACCTCTACCAGAAGGTGGCTCAAGAGATCACCATTGGTCAGCTCATCCCCCACCTTCAGGGGTAAGATGGGCTGAGAATCTGTTCTTGTTATTCATAATGGTCAAGCTTTCAAGTCCTGGTGTAGACATAGTGTGGCCATGATTGTTCTCTGTCCTTTATTGAGTTAATGGCACATTAATTGGCATAACTGACTGGTATACCCACCTTAATTGGCATATCTGGCTCTTTAAAAACATTTCAAGGTGCTGGTTCACATATCTGCACTTGCATACTTATGGTACACAAATTAATTATCTGTCAATTGAACCATCCCTCTTTCTCTGGCGGCCTCTTTGACACACTTCTGCTCTCCATCTCTTCATCCCTCGCTCCCCTACCTCTCGTCCTGTCCTCCTAATTTGCAGGCCTGATCAGGACATCCAGACGTACACCATTGCAGTGATTAATGCGTTGTTCCTCAAAGCTCCCGAGGAGAAGAGACAGGTACTCAGACTCGCTCACACATTAACACACACACACACACTCCCTATCCCAATCCATCCTACCATGCCCCCCCCCCCCCTCACCCACAAACACTCATACCCCTTAATTGATGCGTCGGCTGCAGTAAAAATGAAGGATGCGTCTCATAAGCGAAGCTGAAATTGCAATGCATCACAACATGCGGCCTGAGCCTCCTGCCAGCTATTTTTAGCCTTGGCTGTGACTGAACTGCCAGCTCGGCGAATGGCTTACTGTAGCAGCCCCCATATATGCTGTGTCGTATCTCTGCACTGGAATACTTTTGCATGGATTGCCTTTTTGGTCTGTCTGTCTCTGCAGGGATGTGTGTACTGTGTGTGTGTGTGTGTGTGCGTGTGTGTGTGTGTGTGTTTGTGAGTGTGTGTATTCATGTGTGTGCGTGCTTGTGTGCGTGTGTGTGTGTGTGTGTGTGTGTGTTTGTGTGTGTCAGACACATGCACGCTATCTGATTATTTTTGTCCAAATCTTCTTCTTAAGCTCTGTCTCCTTTCCTCTCGCTTTCTGTTTTATTCCCTCACACATTCTTTCTTCATCCTTCTCTCCTTCACTCTCCTTCACTCTCATTCCCTCACGTTTGACCCTCTCTCTATCTCTCTCTCTGTGCCATCTTCTCTGACGTCAGATCCGGTTCTGCTCAACATAGTGTGGAATTACGCGGTCTTCACGCTCACACACGAGCCTCTAACAAAGTCCAAACCTGTTAAGGGAGTTAATGACGAGCCTGGTTGCGCTCCATCGCTCTCCTCCTCTCTCTCCTCTTTTTATGGAGGATGAACTGACCCCCCGCCTTCCATCCTCCTCCCTCCACCGCCTTGTCTGACTTCCCCTTTAGTCTCTCTCTCCCGCTCTTTCTGCCTCGGGCTCACAGGCACTTATCTGCATGATTTAAAATGAAATCGCTGCAAAAGTGCAATTCACACTTTTCTTTTTTCTAAACGTGCATTT
>NC_137923.1:39296940-39509440 GCF_963457725.1 Sprattus sprattus | reverse complement strand
CCCAAACTCCCAGGTTTTCTCCTGGTATCTGTCCTCTCTCTCCCTCATTCTCTCTCCCTTCTCTCCCACATTCTCTCTCCATCTCTCTCCCTCATTCTCTCTCCATCTCTCTCCCTTCCCTCCCTCATTCACTCTCCATCTCTGTCCCTTCTTCTCTCTCCATCTCTCTCCCCTCTCTCCCTCAATCTCTCCATCCCTCTCCCCTCTCTCCCTCATTCTCTCTCTCCATCTCTCTCCCCTCTCTCTCCGTCATTCTCTCTCTCCATCTCTCCCCTCTCTCCCTCATTCTCTCTCTTCATCTCCTGCACTTTCCTTTGCCAGGCCGTCTCCAGTGGTGAGTGTAAAAGCAGTCATTATACTTTTATAATTGCGCTGGAGTTCATCAATTAATGATGAGGAGGGCCTTAATGCATGCCCCCTCTTTTCCCTCCTTACACCCTTAGCTTTTCAAATCTCTTTTTCACAAGGTCCAGTGACCGTGTGTGTCTGAATGGTAACATAGTACATGACCTTCAGATGCATCCAGCCCTAATCTGGCCTTGATGTGGCCCTTTTCTGTTCCTGATGTGGCTCTGATGTGGCCCTGATGTGGTCCTGATGTGGCCTGAATCTGGTGTAAGTATCCAGAGTCTGCAGCTGAATTGGCTTGAGAGGCAGGTGCTCCATGGGTATCTGGTTTGGCAGAAGCAAGGCAGTGGGAGACCTCCGTGACCATAGGGTTTGGTCATTGCTTTATAAGGCCACAATGGCAGTGAAGGGAGGGTGATAAATGGGGGAAGACGGAGGGCAGGAGAGAAGGAGACGGCGAACAGGAAGAGTTTGCTGCCCTGGAGCCCAGCTGAATGTGAAGAGGCTGTCAGACAAGCTGCCCCTTTCTTGTCCTTGTTCTGGATGGGTGTGCCAGAGTGTGCCTGCCTGCGTGTGTGAGACAAGGAGTGTTGTATGTGTATGTATGTATGTGTGTGCGTGCGTGCGTGCGCCTGAGTGTGTCTGTCTGTGTCTGTGTGTGTGAGTGTGTGTGACAGAGAGAGAGAGAGAGAGTGTATGTGTGTGTATGCCTGCGTGTGCCTTGTGTGTGTATGCCTGTGTGTGTGAGAGTTGATTGCGTCTGTGTGTGTGAGTGTATGTGTGTGTGCAGGCGCGGTTTTTGCATAGAGGCATAGCTAGGCAACCGCCTTAGGCCCCATCCAACTGTAGGAGCCCCCTCTGACCGGGGCTGCAAATTTTCCATAGGCCTACCGCTGGTAATTGGGGCCCTTTGGACAGTAATTCACAGATAAATGGTAATTTTCATAAATAGTGAATTTTGTATGTTTAAATTGGAAACAAGAACAACACAATACATTATAAAGAAATACAGATTCCATGCACACCCTCTCTTTCGCGTTAAAATGGAATATTCCATCCATGCATGCCATGTGCGCTAGACGAGTTCCAAAACATTCGCTACATTCCCTACGGCGCACTCAGAACGCATTGTGATTGAGCAGTGCCGCGCACATAATATGCACATAATATCCGCAGTGGGTGCCTCCGCGAACGCGCTCCTTGTGAATGACGGAAGCGAGGTGAAATTAAAGGCCAGGCCAGACTAAGCGGATTTTCATACTTTCCGGAAAATAACTTGACAAACTGGCCTCCCGGCCAGATAAATCTGCCATTTGGAGTGTTACTTTCCGCCAAGGTTAGAATCCCCTCTCCAGAGTGGGAAGGTTGCAATCTACCCTGCTATCAGGGCCTGTCTGGCCGCAAATCGGGTTTGAATCCGCGAATCTGATGACGTAATTATCCCACGTGAACGCTGGAAGCTGTCAAGTAGTCACTTACATCTTCCCAATCGCAATAAAAACAAAAAAATGTAAGTCTTCTGTTCTGTTTATGGCTGGCAAACAACGATCTAAGAAGGGCACGTTTTATTCACTGAGTTACCAAAGCAGTCTTCTTTATGGGGACTAATCATGAAAACCCTTACTTTCATTAGGTATGCACATAATGCATCACATACAGGTCGAGCAATGATGATTTAAGCATAGGAAATGTATAAGGCACAGTATGGTCAACTACTTGGCGACAAACTGAACTGTCACCAACTTAACTAGTTGTAGTGATGTGTCGTTCGTGAACGATTCGTTCATTTTGAACGAATCCTTACAGCGACTCGAGAGTAACGAGTCCTCTCAAAAAAAGATTCGTTCTTTTTCTCGTTCATGACCGCGCATCGGGACAACTGGGACTGTTGCATTGGCTAAGCCAAGGAAACAGAAATGATTTGTTGAATGCAGGTCACGTAAAAATTATCCAAAGACCCGTATCCAAGAGACCCAGTCGGAAAAAGAACGAATCATTTCTGTTTCCTCTAGCTGACTGTACTGAGCCTATGCAGGTCACGTGGAAAAGGATCCAACGACCCATATCCGGCAGATGAACGAATCATAGATCCAAAGACACGGTTGTCAAAAGAACGAATCATTGAACGAAACGGACACGTTTGGCAAAAGAACGAAACATTGAACGAAAGACCCATATCCGGCAGATGAACGAATCATAGATCCAAAGACACGGTTGGCGAAATAACGAATCATTGAACGAAAGACTGATATCCGGCAAAAGAACGAATCATTGAACGATATCCGGCAGATGAACGAAACGTTGATCCAAAGACGGTCGGGAGGTGAACGATTAGGTCATCTGCCGGATACAAGTATTTGGATCATTTTTCACGTGATCTGCATAGGCTCAGCATGGGAAGCTAGAGAAAACCGAAATGTTTCGTTCATTTTGACTGGGCTCTGGATATTTTTTCACGTAACCTGCATAGGCTCAGAAGAGGAAACAGAAAGGACTTATTAACCTAGTTCACTTTCGAGTGTCTATGTTTAGTAAGACGTGAATGATATTCGTTCACAAGAAATAATTACAGGTTTAGTTATTTTAACTTTTTAAAACTTTACTTACAGTTCAGTGCAGCGTAATTGTTTGCCGTGATCATTAAATGCTTATGTGATAATAAATGACCATTTCATCAAAACTTTCATAATATATTATTTGAATGCAGGAATTAGTATCTGCTGGTTTACATGTAGTAACCTCCATGAAAATATGATACGTGTTTGTAGTGGACGTATTTACGCCAGTGAATTGGCTATAAAATTTAAAAATGTTGAGTAGCGCCCCCCCCCCCCCCCCCCCCCCCCCCGTTAAAATGAACGAGTGACTCGAAAAAAGATTCGTTCATTTTACTGAACGAGATTCAAAGATTCGAGTCGGTAAAATGATCCGAACTTCCCATCACTAACTAGTTGTAACTTGTCGTCTTCTTCTACGAGTCTTCTTCTCCATTTCCGGTAGCACCCTTCACAGCGCCACCAACAGGCCTTGCATATGTACTACAGCATATTCACCAGTTTCAATGGGTGTGTGTGCCCGTAGAACAGCGCAGCACAGCTTTGTCTGGCAGCGATTGACTAAACCCGAATACGTTCCGGAAAGTATGAAAATCCGCTTAGTCTGGCCTTGCTCTAAGTGAAGTGGTTTTGACTCGTGAGCAAAGCCGTGTGAACATTTCGAATTGGCAACAACATGAAGCGCCACTATCCAAGTGGTGCTGCAAATAAAAAAAGAAGGAAGAGGCCCATCAAAAAACAGACGCCCTTCCGAAATTGACCACCTTTTTTAGCGTGAAAACACCGGTCACCACACCACCGGACCCGAATGTTTTGGTGGAGGAGGAGGAGGTGCCGCTGGATCCGGCTGTTGATTCAACAGGAGGAGAAGGAGAGGAGCCTAGCGCATCATGCTTGTACACTGATGACAACAGGAAAGATGATGCAAATCCCTCTCATACACATGCATTCTCTCTCTCTCTCTCTCTCTCACACACACGCACACACACACACACACAGAGGGACACTCTTCATCACTCACTCAGACAGACCCCTCTCACATACTCATTCTCTTTCTCTCACACATGCACAAACTTCCTCATTCTCTCTCTCTCTCTCTCTCATATTTTCACTCTGTTTTGTTGTGATTGATAATTATTCTTTACCATTAAGTTCTGTAACAATTCTTTGTAAAAATGACTGATTGACTCACACAAATGCTCTGTCACACTGCTTTACTTGTTTACATTAATTTATATTTTGGCATTCAGAAGTATATTTTATTTAACGATATGTTAATTGGTTGCACATATAAAAAGAACAAGCAGCACTGAAAGCTTCAATTTCCTTTTTAAACTACTTTTGTTAATAAATATTTTGCATTTTGACATACAGTGGTGTGATATCTGAAAACGTATTTCTCGCATATGAATGTTGAGGGCCCCCTAGCTAAATTCGCCTTAGGCCCCCAAATTGCTAAGTCCGCCACTGTGTGTGTGCCTGCGTGCGTGCGTGCGTGCGTGCGTGTGCCTGAGTGTGTCCACGTGTGTGTGTGTGTGTGTGTGGGTGTTATCAGACATCCTGGGGAGCATCTGTCAGCCCAATTGCACATTCCCACTGTCCTTGCCTGACAGGGTAGATGCACACAAGATGAAAACTACATCAACTTCTTCCTTACTGAAAGAGGAACACCACTCACTGAATACACCCACAGCATACCACCTCTCAATACGATTCTTCTACTTCTACATGCAAATACCATGTTAATCCCAGGCAATAATTACATAGTACACTCTTGAGTTGTGGCAACCAACATGGTAAGAATGCCTTTTTTTATCAGCGTTCAGTATGCCTTTGAGTCGGTGCACTTATGATGGCAAGCTCGTGTGCACATGTGTGAAGGAAGGGGAGGGAGAGGGAGGCATGTAGATGCATATTAATGAATGATGTGCACTGATTATGCAGATGGTATGCCACTGCCGTTGTGAGGAGGAGAAGGGGGAATGGGGTCAGGCTCGGGGATGGAGGCCTTTGGGAGCCACTGATCTTTAGTTAATGAGTCCACCTCCTCCACCTCCTCCACTGTCTCCTCCTTAGGGTATGCTGTCAGGTGAGAGATGGGATTGGAAGGGAAGGCAGGCTTTTTTTAACTACTTTTCCTTTTTTTTTGTGTGAGGCTGAAGGTTGGGAGAGTAGAGAACACATTCATAAGACTGGCATCATACTGTCACAGCACGGTCGCTTTTTAAAAGGCACCACCAAAAACAACAACAGCAACAAAAAACTGCACTGCATCTGTGTGATGTCCCATCAACGTCATTTTCTATCTGCAGAAAAAGTGAATTTTTCTCTTTTTAGGGAGGTGAACGTTGTCCCTGTTTTGGAGAGAGAGTGAGATTATCGGGAGAGAGTTTCCAATTTTTTTTTGTTGTTGTTTTTTTTTTTTTGGCATAATGCAGAATTGTGTTGCCTGCAGTGAAATGTCTAAACTTTTGCTCAGTGAAAATCCGATAAAGAGGAAGAGATTTAACAAGAACTGGTTTCATACATACTTAGTTCTCTTTAAAGTATTACCATTTCTCACAATTGATCCGTAATGAAAATGGAGAGGACAAAGTGGCAAAACATTGAGAGAAGTACAAGATACGGTGAGAGATGGCAATGGAGATGCAGAGAGTGTAAAGAATACCAGACCAAGGCAAGAGAAAATGCCATAGAGAGAGAAAGGTAATGTGTGTGTGTGTTTGGGGGGGGGGGGGGGTTGTAATTAAAGCCCCTGCCCCATGCCCTGTGCTTCCTGTCAGGCGTGTGCCTGTGACGTCCGGTGGCCTGTGATCACCACCGTGACACGGAGGAGACTTTGATATGCACACCAACCCCTGGGCTCTCATGCCCAGTCCTGCGCCACCTGTCATTATGACACTCGCTCTAATGGTGTGTGTCTGTCTGTCTGTCTGTCTGTGTGTGTGCATATGTTTGACACCTCTCTAATGGTGAGTGTCTGTCTGTGTGTGTGTGTGTGTGTGTGTGTGTGTGTGTGTGTGTGCGTGTGCGTTTGCATATGTGTGACACAAATCTAACGGTGTGTGTCTGTGTGTGTGTGTACATGTTTTTGTGTGTGTGTGTGTGTGTGTGTGTGTGTGTGTGCATATGGGTTTTTGTGTGTCTGCGAACATGTTTGTGTGTGTGTGTGCATAGGTGTGACACCACTCTAATAAAATGGTGTGTGTGTGGCTCTGTGTGCATTCATGCATGTGTGTGTGTCTGTTTCTGTGTGTGTGTTTGTGCGTGCGTGTGTGACTGAAGATCGGCTAATGAGGAAGTGACTCTAAACTTCAGCACCATGGTGTCATTGTGTGTGTGTGTGTGTGTGTGTGTGTGTGTGTGTGTGTGTGTGTGTGTGTGTATGTGTGTGTGTTGTCTCCAGTGTGGAACAGACGTCGTTACTGTGAGTGACCTAAGAGCTCCATCCCGACTGCAGTAGACAGTCCCAAGTCTGCCCCATCATCCAAGCTTTGAGACGGTTCACAGCCAGCTTATCCCTCTGGCCACAGGCAGCAGCTCTGTGTTGTGCCCTGTACCTGAAGCATCTGTATACATCCCCCCAATCCAAAGATTTAGAGTGCAAACCTTCATTTAAATTAACTTAAGCTTCAGATGGACTTGGTGTGTTGGGAACATCCAGGAACTAGAGTTTCATCTCTTTCCCTCTGTTGGAGAAAACACCGGGCGTAATGTGCCCTGTCCATCCTTATGTAATTTAAAGGCACTGCAGTCCTACAGGAAGGGGTAGGGAAGAAAAACCATTCATAGCCTATACAGTGATTCACGACATTCATTAACTACAGTAACAGTTAAAAGGAGCACTAATGCTTTGTCTCCACCGATGCGTTTCACTGCGGAAAAGATTCCATTAGCAACTGTACCTTTTTAAGAGGACATGCTTTTTTCATTTTTAATGGGGGCAAACGGGGTTGCCGTGCGGTTGCGGTGCACTGGAGTCATAGGGCGGGTTCTGGACCTGGAGACGGAACTGTTTGGCCACAGCACCAACCGGATGGATGATGGAGGTTTGCGGCGAGGAAAATGGCTTTTTAAGAATCTTCCCCACTGATCAGATAAATCAGAGTTATTTTGCCAAAGCGGTGGGGAGCGTGATGAAGGGTGATGGTGGCGATACATAAGTGTGCCGTTTTTGGAGATTCGGACACAGAGAAGGGGAGGGGGAGAGAAAGATGAAACGAGAGTGGTGGTCAGTTTACCCATTGGGCATCGAAAAACTCGGGAGACCATGTGGGGGTTGTGGGGAACATGAGAGAGAGAGGAACTCTATCTCATTATTTGTTAAAAAGAAGTGCAGGCTTTGAGAAGGACCCCCCACAGCTGCAGAAGAGTATGCCCTGAGCTAAAAGAGAATATGTGTGTGTTTTTATCTCCCCCCCCCCCTCCCCCCACTTAGGCTCATGTGTTTTTGAAATATGAGCAAAGACGAGGGGGAGATGAGTGTGGCTATCCCTTTCGTTGTCATTTTAAGCCAATCTCTGATAGATTATTTGCCTCTGCCTCCTCAAAATGTCAAGGGCACTTCAGCCCGTCTGAGAAGGTTGTTTTTTTCCTCTTCTCGACACTAAAGCACATTTGGATGAAGGGGAGGGCCAGGACGCCTTTGTGTCATTTCATGTCTCTTAGCTCTTCCAGCAATGTGAAATTTTGGCCAACCACCACCCCCCACCCTTCAGCTAACTGCTTAAATAAGGTAGGGGAAGGCTGTGATATCCTTTCATGATGGATATGTTACGTTTCTCGGATGTTTAGCTGGGGTGAAATACTGCCCCTAGGTCACCTTGTAAAAACACTACAACCCACTTTTTGATTAAAATTATGCTTAAACTTTTCCCACACAACCAAGGTTCAGAAAGCACTGCAAAAGATTATTGGTTTGACATTTCCTTGACTGATCTATCCAAATATATGTCAAATATTTATTTCAGAGCAGCCTCTGGTTTTCTCTTAATTCATTTTTTTTTAATTCCTTTTCTGGACTGGAGTTGCTACATTATTCATGTTCTATCAAGCCAGGTGTCCCAGCATCACCCTCTCCCTCTCTCTCTCTTTCCCCTTTTCCCTTTCCCTCTCTCTCTCCCTTTCTCTTTCCCTCTCTCTCTCTCTCTCTCTCTCTCTCCTCCTTTCTCTTTCCCTCTCTCTTTTTCTCTGTCAAGAGTACCCGCTCTGAAAGATTCATGGCCCCCCTCTGCAGTCCCCCCTGAAACCACTTTAATGGAATTCACAGCAGTCACTGGCACCAGACCCCCCCCCCAAAAAAACATGTCACGCACTCGCTCACTTCACTACCCCCCCCCCCCCCCCCTCCCCCTCACCAAATAAAAAATAAAGCTGAAGGTAGAAAACAAGCTGAAAATGCCCATGTTATATTTATAAGCTTATTTAGAATGGGCAGTCAGAGAAATGACCTGGATATTGATTCCTGCCATTCTCGGGGCCCTTCTCCATCTCTGCCTGTCTCAGGGGGAAATGGATCGGTGCTTGTTGGAGACTAGCTTGACCAGCCTGGCGCGGATGGACAGATTTATGCTGGCAGGTGGAGGAGAGGTTTCCTGGCCATGCTTGTAGAGGAAGAGATGGGGATGATGCGTGACTGGCAAACCAAGACCCTCATTCTGGAAGTCCTGACTCTGCAAACCACAATGCACCATATCCAATGCAGATTGCATAAACATGGACGTGTGTGTGTGTGTGTGTGTGTGTGTGTGTGTGTGTGTGTGTGTGTGTGTGTGTGTGTGTGTGTGTGTGTGTGTGTGTGTGTGTGTGTGTGTGTGTGTGTGTGTGTGAATTTACCTTGTTTTTGTGACAGGTTGTCAAGCATTCATTTTGCCAACATCTCTCTAGTGTGGCTGTGTGTGTATATGTGCGTTTAAAAGCTGTAGCTAGGAGGAGAAACCACCTCTGCCGTGTCATTTCTGTAGTGCCTGCCTAGTGGGACGGTGCCCTGCAGAGAAGTGGCAAGAGATGCGCGTTGGCATCCTTCTCCCGCGTCCTGCCCCTTCCCCTCCTTCTCTCTCCCCTTCCCTCTCGAGCAATGCCCACAGGTGTCTCCGCCTGTCTTATCTCCGTGCCGTGAAAGAACAATTTCAAAGAATCCCTTTTTAAAGAACGAGTGTGTCTATCGCCGTGTTGAGAGGAGAAAGCGTTCAGGGTTGCCAAGCAGAGCTGGCTGTGGCCTCTTTCTGCAAGTTTTCCCCTAAGATCTTGTTAAAAACTACAAAAAGTTGGGTTTTCTTTTTGATGACGGAAAAATGGACCACGGATTCCTGATTTCAACTGTTTTTTCCTCTTCTCTCTGAAAGCAGGGGGATGGCACAGTGGCATCATTAAGCCTGAGCTTTTAGTGCTTTAAGTCCTGAAGATCTCCTGCCAAGCCCTGAATGTTTTATGATCCAAACAGAAGCAAAAATAAATCTCAAGTGTTTGTTGTTTGTTTGTATGTTTGTGTTGCTGTTGACACATTTGTCTTCCCCCTGCTGCCTAGAATACAAACAGCCCCCCCCCCCCCCCCCCCCCCCCCCCCTCTAATAGAGACTGCCGGCTCCAACGCAAACCTAAAGCACCCATTGGTAGTAGGGGTTGCTCTGAAGTAAATTGGGCCGTCATTTATACATCCCACACTGACAGGCATGTCACCCGGCTCCTCTGGTTAGTTAGTCCCACAGCCACTTCTTCTCTGAAAGCCCCTCTGAAAGCTGGCGCTGTCAGACTGCTGTAGCGACCGACTCCAGTAATGGCATGCATCCGCTGGCCTGGGGTGGATTCATGCTGCCTGTGCACAAGAGAAATCCCCACTTGGTGCCATTGCCTGATTATTTGAAACGAAAAAGATCCAATTACGAGCTTACATGTGATCTGACATGAAGGGAGCACTTACATTACAGACCTGTCATCTTTCTTTTTTTTCATTCTTTGCTATATTTTTTAATCCTGTAACAAGATTATCAGTTCCTTTCAGACATGTAGTCCATAAGAAAGACAGACAGAAATCAGTCTGGTTCAGCAAGACCCTAGATCAATTATGGTCACATGACTTTCAGCCTCATCCATATCTACAGGAGATGTACAGACCATAGCCATGACCTTCACATACGCTACACATAATCCGATCATGCACTTTAAGTAACTATGACATGAGGCTAAATATGCTACACCACTCGAACATGACAGATAACATTGGAATAGATTAAGAACTGGCTGATGCTTCAGAGTGAAATCCCTCAGTTTTCTCTAGGGCCGTCGCTACATCCACGGAGGGCACAATGTGCCTAGGGCACCAGGGGGCACCAAAAATACAATACCTAAGAATAAATGTAAAAAGAAAATGATAATTATAATAATAATAATCTACTATCTACTTTTCAGACTGCACCAGTAAATGAATATAGGCTATGCACTATATAATGTACCAAAGTATTATGAAAGATTGTGTGGTACCCCCATCTCTTTCCCTGAGGTTTGTTTTCATTGGGCCTGACTAACCTCGTAGTGATGATATGAAGGCTTTTGTCAGCCATTCACGAAAGACATGGTGTAAAAACAACCAGAATCGTGAGAAGAGAAGAGGAAAAGAAAAAATAAACACCAGGATGATACTATTGCATCTCTGGAATGTGTGTTTGAATGTGTTCATTCTTTTTTTAGAAACCCACCACTTTTCTAAGATCAGTACTTCCCAGAGCAGTCATATGCTTTATAGTACATATGCATTTAGCCATTTTAGCAACTATTTTAAAGAAACCATATCTGTATCATGACCAAGGTGTGTGCGTGCGTGTGTGTGTTTGTGTATGTAAGTGCAAGCCACTCTATTCTGTTCAGGCGAGGAGAATGCAGTGCTCAGCTGTTGTTCTCCTATGGCAGGTACTGCTGCAGAACCAATTGGATGGTGCAGTGGACTGTGAGTGCCTTGCCCTGTGTGTGCGTGTGCGTGTGCGTGGTAGGCAAAGCGGAGCAGACTAATGCCTGTAGGCATTGAGAATGCCAAGGCGGTTTGTTTTTACCTGAATGCCATCAGTTGTAAGGGCGTGAAGGTTTGTGTTGTATATGCTTTTGTGTGTGTCAGAACTAATGCTCGCAGAGAGAGGACAGGCTGTAGTGACTGGGGGTGATGAGCTTTTGTGTGTGTGTGTGTGTGTGTGTGTGTGTGTGTGTGTGTGTGTGTGTGTGTGTGTGTGTGTGTGTGTGTGTGTGTGTGTGTGTGTGTGTGTGTGTGTGTGGTGATGTGAGTGATTGTGTAGTGCTGAAGACATTTGCAAACAGATGGGGCAGCTGTCGTGGACCTCATCTGCTAGTACAGTCTGTTGTTTACTCCACACGGCCGAACCTGCCAGCAACCATATCTCTCCCTGTCAATTCATCCTCATTCTAGCAAATGCTTCTCCGCTGTCACTTTTGGACCCCTCTTCCCTCTCTCTCTCTCTCTCATCCCCTCTTCCCTCTCTCTCTTTCTCTCTTTCACCCCCTCTTTCCCTCTGTCACTCATTTTTCTCATTCTCTCTCTCCCTTTCTTTCCCTCTCACTCTCTCAGTCGCTCTAATTCTCTCTCTCTCTACCTCCCTCCCTCTCTCCCGGAGTGAGAATGCGCGGAAGACGCCTTGCAGACTTATCAGCATTTGATCTGCTCTGTCTTGTTATTATTCATCATTCTGTCTGAATGGAAATGTAATGGCGATTGGCAACTTTCCCCTCAATTATTCAGCTCCAGCTCCTCTCTAAATGGGCGATGCCCATCATCCAGCGCCCGTGACAGGCTCCTGTGTGGCAGGTTTGTTACGAGACGGCACGAGTGTGTCAGAGACTGTCAGGACATATGAACACACACACACTGCAACATGGTCTCAGCTGTCGTGTGTGTGTGTGTGTGTGTGTGTGTGTGTGTGTGTGTGTGTGTGTGTGTGTGTGTGTGTGTGTGTGTGTGTGTGTGTGTGTGTGTGTGTGTGTGTGAGAACACATCATTATGGGAGGGAACATCACCTCTCACTGTGGATTTATCAGACCCCTGTGGTGACTCTCAGCTCCAAGGTGACTCCTGAGTTCCCCAGTGTAGCCTCTCCTCTCTCCCTCTCCCTCTCTCCCTCTCTCCCCTCTCCCTCTTTCCTCTCCCTTTCGCTCAGAGCTCAGACACATGTCACAAGAGCTTTCTCTTCCTTTCTTTTTTCTCTTCTTTTCTTTTCCATGCCTTCCCTTTCTCTCTGGCCTCACTTTGTCTCTCTCATACTCATCTCTGTACTCAGAGTCACATATGCCATCTGCACAAGAGTGTTTCTCCTCTCTGTTGCTACTGGTGTGTGTGTGTGTGTGTGTGTGTGTGTGTGTGTCATACAGAGAGAGAGAGCCAGAGAATAAGGCCTCTTCACCCCGACACCTCACATTTTGCCACGTCATTATTCACCTCGTTTTTTTGTACCCAGAATTCCTCTGTTTGTCCATCTGCTTCCTGTTGTAGTTAGCCATGCCCGGATTCCGAGAGGAACAGGCATCATCGTCACGCCTGCCAGTCTGCCCCCCCTGGCACTTGCCAGCTTCTCTCATCCCTGAGCCAGTGAACTTTGAACCCGGAACAGGTGGCAGCGGTGACGTTCAAACGTTCTCTCTTCGCGGTCCCACAGGACCTGGACACGTGACCGGGACGAGTCGGGTAGAGAGAGGGATGACTCATTCAGTGTTATTCCCGTTCAGGCGTTCGCACGAAAAGAATATTTATTTGCTCTGAAGGGTTTGTCGTGTACAACAACATCCAGGGCTTGGAGGATGGATGCGGCCTGATTTTCTTCTTTTCTTGCCCCCTGTCTGAACTCTCGAGGTGACTGCAAGGGGAGGCTTTCTTCAGAGGCCTCACTCAGGCCGTCTCTAAACCGTCACGCAATACTGTCCCCTGGATGAGAGGGGTAGTTTAGAATTTCACAGAGTATAGCCGGCATATGGTGCAGCCACGACCACCAGAGAGGCTACGGGGAGATCGTGTTTTCCCGAGCAGAGGCCACCCAGGCTGGGCTTGCCAGGCTGTGGGGTTGGCTATGGAGCCATATGGCTCTCTCCCTTCAGGGGCCTGAGGCAGTCTTTTATTTGGAACCTCATCTTTTCTATGCTGTTCTCTGTTTTCCCGAGGGATTTTCATACATACAGTAGCGTGGTCCAGATAGTTGTGGCACCGCCAAGGACCTCTGGCACAAGGTCCCTGCAGGGATGTGTGATGCCTTACTGTGGTGATACTGGGGACTATTGTTTTATGAGTACTTTTTAATAAGAGAGTGGTTTTGATAGGACCCTGGTAACACAGGTGTGTTTTCTCGGAAAGTGAAAAGTTACCTTGTACCACAAAGTACTCAGCCATCAAAAAAAATAAAAATGTAAACCCATTCTTACTTTCAATCCTCTCTACGCTCTGTGGTTTTCTATACAGCACCATTAACAGATTGGCGCAGCGAGTTTTGGAGAGGTGGCAGGACATCGTCTCAGGTCACTGAGCCCACAGATTAAGGTCATGTTGCACATGATGAGGCTCCTGGGCTCTGAAAGGAGGCTTTGGATGGGAGATTTGCTGCTGCATCTCACGCCGCAGTCTCTCATTTCATTCCCCTTGCCATTCTGGGTACCGTGTCTGTCTGCGGTTGCTGCTGTTTCCATTTGTTGTTGTTGCTGCTGTTGTTGTTGTTGTTGCTGTTCTTTGTTGTTGTTGTTGTTGTAATTGCCCGTTTGTTGCTGTCAGTGGTGATGGTGATGGTGATGATGATAATTATAGAGATGATGGTGAAGAAGATGGTGATGATGGCTATGATTATGGTGGTGGTGGTGAGGCTGATGGCGTTGGTGATGATGATGATGAAATTGATGATATCGATGATGAAGAGGTTAGAGGTGGTTGCATCTAACTGAAGGAGGAGCTAGAGGGATAACATGGTGACTATGCCCTAGCTGTAATATGCTGACAGATGACCATCTCTCTCCATCAGTAGACAGCCAGCAGCAGCGGCTCATGGCCCAGTTTTGATTGGTCTGCTCTGTTCCTGGAGGTGTGTGATTGGTTTGCTCTGTGTCTTGAGGTGTGTGATTGGTCTGCTCTGTGTCTGGAGGTGTGTGATTGGTTTGCTCTGTGTCTTGAGGTGTGTGATTGGTCTGCTCTGTTCCTGGAGGTGTGTGATTGGTTTGCTCTGTGTCTTGAGGTGTGTGATTGGTCTGCTCTGTGTCTGGAGGTGTGTGATTGGTCTGCTCTGTGTCTGAAGGTGTATGATTGGTCTGTTCTGTGTCTGGAGTGGTGTGATTGGTCTGCTCTGTGTCTGGAGGTGTATGATTGGTCTGCTCTGTATCTGGAGGTGTATGATTGGTCAGCTCTGTGTCTGGAGGTGTATGATTGGTCTGCTCTGTGTCTGGAGGTGTATGATTGGCCTGCTCTGTGTCTGGAGGTGTGTAATTGGCCTGCTCTGTGTCTGGAGGTGTGTGATTGGTCCCTTGGTGCCTCCAGCACCTAAATTGGGGTAGAGTCAAAGCTCTTTCTGGCCACTAGCTCAACTGTTTTGCTAAAATGTATATTTTTATGGCAAATTGGCCCTTTAGGAGGCACATTACCCTAGCATCACAATTCCTATGTGGAGTGGCGCCACCCTGTGAATGTTGTTCAAAGAAAGAATCTATCAATTGTGATATTGTGATTGAAATTATTTGGTCTCACGCCAAATATCATGAAATTATGTTATGATGCACTGCAACTGACACATTTCAAGAACTGCTTAAAGCAAAAATGTTGAAATTTGGTATGCTTATACTTGGCTACATCTCCTTAAGTTCTATTCGCCTCCTTAACCAAATCAGCCAGTCCATTTATGTGTTCTTCTGCCATGGTTTGACTCCATCTTCAAAATACATGTTTTCTTTAAAATCCTTACGCAACATTTACAAAAGCGGTCAAATCAGTCTTTCACCACTTGTGGCAGTTCATACATTCTGCTTTAACCCAGAACATCGCTGCATGCAGCTATATTTAAACGTATTATTATGATCCCGTATACCCCTGTCCTGTCATAATGTTGATACTTGTAGGCCTATATGTGCCAGAAAGGTCATACAAGATAGAACACTTTTCCTGGAACGGAAAATATAACATAATATAAAATGTTATTTCACGTAATTCTTGCTCATTCTCACTTTATGCAGCGCTAGTTTTTCTGGTGGTCAAGTTATCTTCTTTTGTCCCCCTGATGTGATGGTTTGCTTGTTGCTGCCCTTGGGAGTGCAGTGATGGTGCAGAGCGAGTGGCGCTAGCTCTCTGTCTGGTGATGCCAGCAGTCCTTGTACACCATGAAGAGTCAAAGTCCCAGATGAACTCTGGTGTCCCCGCCCTGTGTCGCCCTCAGCCAGAGAGACACACACACACACACACACACACACACACCTGTGTCGTCAGCCCTGTGAAGCTGATGAAGATCTCTGTCTGGCAGTGCAAGCATCCTCCTTGCACCGCATCTAGCCTGAGCTTGAGCGAGTCCCAGATGACCCTCAAAGAACCCTGCTCTCCGGTTTGCCCTCAGACACACACCCCCGCACATACACACATCCCCTTTTAAAGTGGATGGGCAGTGGATTTCCCTGAAGGGTAGTGTGCTGTCGACTAAGCAGTCGGTCAGCGGCCCAACCGAGGCTCCCGGGCGCCTGCAGAGTCATGGTGATGGGGAGAAGAGGGGGTGGTGTGGGGTGAGGGGGGTGTTGGGAGTTGAAGGCTGTGACTGGCCCCCGGAGGGCGTCATTCATTATGCTGTGAAGTTTCAATTTCTGCCGAGCTGATGCAATTACCTGGGCCCCTGCCGGAGTCCCCCCCCCCCCCACCCCCCCACCCCCCCCCACCCCCCCCAACTCCCCTGCTGAACCCACTGCAGCCGGTGACACTGCTGTGAATGGACACAGCAGGAGAGGACAAGGAAGGATGAGTAGGTGGAAGAGAGCCTGAAACCTTGGGCCTAGCCCAGTGCTTGACTCTAGTCTGACATTTAAAATCACACTGCGCTGCAGTCCTCACTGCCCTCTTTCTTTTAATGCTTATTTTTTCGAGGTGATGTCATGTTTTTGTCGATGGCCTTTGGCTGCTTTTGTCATTGTTTCAGCCTCGCGCTGTAGCGCTACACGTTCCCACTTTAATTTTGCACAGACTCTTTTTCTTTTTTTCTTTTTCAGCAGGGCTCTGGGGAGCCGTTACGACTGTGCAGATTTTACTGCCTGGATAGGTCGTACATCTGTCCCACGGCTTTTAAGATATTGTGCCATTACTTTTTTGGTAGAAGTCGTGATATGAAACATCGCAGGCTGTTAAACCGTTCAACCATGGGGGAAACCGAGTGCTGAAAACCTCTTTTGTTGTTTTCCTTCGTGTCTTAGTCTTCATCCATATTCCTCCTCGTTTGAGGCGCGTATCACAAAAGTTGAGCTGAATTTCTCAATAATGGAGACGCTCATTGTCACGAACGGAGATGGTCTAAACAATGGAATAACACAAACCTCTGCCTCCCAATCCCATTTATAACTCAACAATGTGTGTGTGTGTGTGTGTGTGTGTGTGTGTGTGTGTGTGTGTGTGTGTGTGTGTGTGCCTTTGTGTGTGTGTGCATGCGTAGGAGTGCGGGGTGCAGAGAAAGCCTGCTCCTGTGCCTTTCCGCGCCGCCGTCTCCTCTGCCAGGAGCCTCGCTCAGAGGGAGGCAGCAGCAGTGGGAGCGTGCGGCGTGAGCAGGGAGGGCTTCGCAAGCCTCCGTCCGTCTCGTGTGTTGTGTGTGTGTGTGTGTGTGTGTCCGTCTCCAGTGTGTGCCGTGCCTGCCTGCACACTGGGTGGATGCTCCCAGGCAGGGCCATGTGAGGCTTGAAATGGCTGGCTAAAATAAGCAACACGTGTTGTGTGTGTGTGTGTGTGTGTGTGTGTGTGTGTGTGTGTGTGTGTGTGTGTGTGTGTGTGTGTGTGTGTGTGTGTGTGTGTGTGTGTGTGTGTGTGTGTGTGTGTGTGTGTGTGTTCGTGTGCGTGTGTTCCAGTTGCTTATGTGTGTGTGTATATATGAATATATATGTGTGTGTGTGTGCGTGTGTGGGTTCCAGGCGCTAACATATGTGTGTGTGTGTGTATGTATGTTGGTATACACAATAACAAAGAGTAAAGGCAAAACAGCCCACTATTCTGTTGTGCCTAAAGCTCAGGCAAAGACAACTGTGTGTGAAGAGTGAGATGTTGAGAAGAGAAGTAGTCCTTAACCACCCTGTTTCTATTTCTGAAAAAAACTGCCATGGGCCTCAATGGGTGATTGAGACTTTAGTCTTTAGATGTGATGAAGTCATATGAAAGTTTGTGTTCAACACTAACAGCTGGTTATTTGGAAACATACTAACCGACATTGTTTCAAACCTAACTGTGCATATTTGACACAAAAAATGACATTTGTCATCCTAATATGTCTCTCTTGAGACATTGAATAACAAAACAAAATGAAAATTGCTGCCATACATTTCAATTTTTGCCTTTTTGGCTGACAATTGTTGCTAACTGGAGAACATTCTTCTGACTGAAGTTCCAAATGTTCCGGAATGCTCTCCTTCCGTACCATGTTATCTGGTGTGTTTACGTTCTCTTCTGGTTCCCTCTACAGCGAGTGAGAACTGCCATGACTTCCACCCCATGTTCTTCACCCACGACCGGTCCTTCGAGGAGTTCTTCTGCATCTGCATACAGCTCCTCAACAAGACCTGGAAAGAAATGAGGGCCACATCAGAGGACTTCAACAAGGTACTGACAAACAACAAACCCATTACGCTACCTAGCACTGGACATGTTTTATTCAGGAGGCACCTTTTCTAAGAGACACTCAATCAGACACAACAGACTTGGTAACTGACACCGTGAAAAATGGCTGGTGCATCTAAGCCAACCTCATTAGTATCCTGTTGCATAACCTACTGGGGTGTCAAATCCTCTACTGCGGCACCGTGTTGTCCAGAGTTTTAACTAGTGTTCACTGAACCCCGACAAAGTGACGTAGATGGGGCCATCCATCTACATTTCTATACACGCTTGACCTCTCTGATCCACACGATAGCACTTGCACTGGTAGGATACACACACACAGTCACATACTCACTTACATACAGCTCGTCAGAACTGAGCACAGAAAATTCACTTGCCCAGACATTGTTTACACAGTTAATCAGTCTGCCTGTGGAACCCCTAATGAAAGCTTGAACTTTTTACAAAGAGTTTAATATTTGAGCTTAATTAGGATGCGTGGACATGAAATTGCATCTTTTAAATGCCTCCCCCGAGCACATTTCTCCCTGGTCACGCTGATCAAATTCATCATTGCCGTTGTCGTTCACAAAGGAAACTCACACGAGATATACCCCCGGCTCCCGTGAGTGTTTTCTTCTTATTTGCATTCTGTCCTCATTAAAAACAACTAAACGACATGAAGAAAAACACATGCACACACATACAAAGTGTCATCTGTTGATTTGGGGCGAGTTCCAAATTCCACGCCCCTGAAAATTGCATCTTCTCACCCCAACTTCCTGCTCCGACTCACGACTCCAAGCACAAAGGTCTTGCTTAGCTCTTGCTCACTCCAGATATTTCACTTCTTTGATTTTCCACAAGAGGCTCAGATTAGCAGAGAGAGAGAGAGAGAGAGAGTTGGGGAAAAGCTCATGAGCAGACGAGTGAATTACAAGCCCCGTTGTTTGGTGAATAATGAGCTGGCAGGGAGATGAATGCAGATTGAAAGTCGACACCGACAGCAGTGGCAGAAGCGGCGGCAACGAAGGGAGGGATGGGAGAATCCGTTTTGTCTGCTGGTCTCATTTACTAGCGGCTAATTCCATTACAAGGCCTTGGAAAAGAGAAATGGAGTCGGATTCAGAGGCTTGAAACGGCTGCGTTTGTTCATTTGTCTTGGCCAGATACACACACGAAAACAAAACAAATCTTGTCATATAATGAGGTGTTTGGATTCTAATTAAATTGGAATGTTCCGGTGACTTTTTCATAGAGGATAAGTGCCTGAAGTGGTAGAGCTGCTTATTTGAAAAGGTTATTTTGCGAATGTTTTGCTGCCAATTAATTGCGCTGTGCTTACCTGGAAAGCTGCCAGAGTCCCTGTCTCCACGTTACCATGTGCAGTCCGCACCACACCGCACCACACCGTACCACACCTAGTATAGTTTTGCAGGGGGGTCTGAAGGGGTTGGTAGCCAAGCAAACAATGTGGTAAGGCTGCCTTTGTCAACACTCAATGATAAAGACAGGGTAGTTGCCGGCCCCCCTCTGCAGTTAGAGAGTGGTGTGGAAGCACACCTCTATGCTGAGTGTGTGTTTGTGCGTGAGAGAGGGAGGGCGAGCGAGCCACTGCCTGAGCCAGTGCACAGCGCAGTGTTTTGTTGGGTGTACATTAACAACCCGGAGGTGACTGTCTAATTGAGAATAAATGCTAATTCAGCAGTGGGCAGCACTAGCCGCTCGCTCGCTTGCTCGGCCTGGCACTGCGCTTGGCCAAGGTGAGATGGGCCGATTTTTATGCTAGTTGACCGAGAGCCAGAGATGCCAGGCTCAACAATAGCAGCAGCAGGAGGGGCGGATGGGGTAACCCTGGACTGGAACATGTGGTGGCCAGCGGAGCAAAGCTGAAGAGTTGTCCAGTGGTGACGTGCAAGGAGTCGGCAGTGCTGCACTTTTGTGTTCGTGTTTTGTACCAATTTCTGAATGCAGGTGTCCGTAAGCCACCTTTCTAATGGTCATGTATGTAGTATGGAGTACAAAATAATTCAGCGTGTGTTTTAAAAGAGATTTATGGGACCTCTACCTCTCCAAGAATCCCTTTATGTTGGCCCTTGGTGACCGTCTGTATGTCTGTATTTAAAACTGCTATAAATCTGATTAACAAAAGCTTATAGCCCAGAGTTCTGGGTGGAGCACTGTAAGGGTACTATTATAATAATTGACAGAACCCCTTAAAGGTAAGGTTCCCAATTGCATTCTTGCATTCTTGGTTTGATGAGAAGAACCAATTGGGTGGATCGCGTTGGGTGGTTGACCTTAATGGCACCCCTGGAACTGTTGCACCTTGAGGCTGATATAATGTTTTATTTTACACCGCCTTCGCTTTACAATGCGCGCAGCAACTGTTGTGTCTGAAAGTGATAAGCCCAAGCGCCGTGCTTTTACAGAGTGTAATTTAGTCCGAAATAAAAATAGGTGCCTGTTGACCTTAATAACACCATCAGGCCACTTGCTGTGACAGCAGAAGGGCGACTCTCTTGACCTTATTAGAGGCGTATTTCAGACTGTAGCGGAGAACAAAGATGAATCGACCACAGCAGCAGCAGCAGCGCTGGCTCTGGTACACAAGCACAAATTGCAATGCTACCCTGCAAAATTTTAAATAAGATGTAGCTTATCATTAAAGTCATCACAAAGTAGGCCAGCTACGTTTCTAGGATTTAGGGGATGCACAAGGCCAAGCCGTATCTCTTCTTGGCGATGGGGTTGAAACGTCTATGGTATGTTTTATTAATGAAAGCAGGCTTGCATGACAGCTCGAGGGTTCATGAGTAGCGTGGATAATCAGGTTGTCATGTCTGGCGGGCTTGGCTGGGCCGGGCTAGGTTCATCTGCAACTGTTGCTGGATGAGTCCCAGACACCTCTGGGCCAAGAACTGCTAACACAGAAGGGGGGGTGGGGGGTTCATGATGGAAATTGAGGGATAAAATGCCCCCACCACACACACACACACACACACACACACATACACTAAACAAAACAAAACACACACACGCACAATACACAGTCAGTCATCCACATGCATAGACATGCTGTTTACCAAGCAAACAAAATGAACAACACTTAATTGCCCACGGCCGAGCAAAGAAATACACACCAGATCAATCCAAAGCACGCACAAGCTTGCATTCACTCGAAATTTAGAGCACACAGTGTCACACACACACACGTACACACACACACACACACGCACACACACGTACACACACGTACACACACGTACACACACGTACACACACGTACACACACACACACACGCACACACACACACACACACACACACAAGAGGAGAGATGCTCTGTGACACACTCCTCACTCCCCCTTTATTTGCGTGGGAGGTGGAGCCTGAGGACTGGAAAAGCCAATTCAATTAGAGCCCCTGCTCCGTCATGCACTGTCACCCGCGGTAGCAGGACAGCCTATCAGCCGCCGCGGTGCGTCGCGCATATGCCACCGCCACTACCGCTGCTGCCGGCGCCGTGCTTTACATTGGCTTCAATACATCTGCAGTGTGGTGGCAGCGGCTAAAAATACCCCCAATTACAGGAGCCGGTTGAACAAGCGGAGTGACATTTAGGGCCGAGCTACTAGCCTGCTGACGCTGACTATAAGATGGTGATGTAAATACATGATGCACATGTATGGCTGTAATGAAGAATGACGTATGAATTGTTTGATATTTGGGGTTTGATGTTTTTGGCAGAAACTATTTCTACCTTCGATTGATATATTTAATGTGTGTGTGTTTCTTATGTAGTGGATGAGATATGTGTGTTGAATAGATTTAGATATGAAGTGTTCTTTTTTTGAAGCCATGTCACAGTATGATTGTACTGTGCTGTAGTGTTCACAGTGTAGCATGTTGAGTAACTATGGGTAGCAGCATATGGATGTGTTATTCTTGCAGTTATAAAACTCTGTGGTTAAAATTGGTCGAAGATGCCATTGGGTCATTGTGTAGTTACACAGATCAGTCACTGTGTTATCCGTACAGTTTGTCAAGGACTGAGGTAGTGTCACAATTGTTTTCATTTTGGCTACAATATGCACTGAAATCTATGCACTGCCCTTACCAACACAGGCACACATACATACAAATATGCCAATATGTCGTTCTGTTCCCTACATGCACCTGTACTCAACCTTTCTTTCTCCACACACACACACACACACACACACACACACACACACACACAAAAAAACTTCTCAGACTCACACCCAAACAATGCATCATAAAATGATTAGGTTCGACTTAAAAAGACCAGCTAGGCGGATGTCATATTTCCCATCGTGTGTGTGTGTGTGTGTGTGTGTGTGTGTGTGTAGGGTGTGCTAGTCAGTGCTGGGGAGAAGAAGAGGAAGGTCTGACGCTGCTGCTCCTAGGGCAAAAAATTCTGAGAGAAAAAAAAACAGGTTTTGCCTGTTGCCATGGTTACCATCTTTCAGTCTCTGCTGCCCCTGCCTCTGCACGACAAGATGGAACGTCTGGTGTGTGCGTGTGCGTGTGTGTGTGTGTGTGTGTGTGTGTGTGTGTGTGTGTGTGTATGTGCGTGTTTGAGCCTGGATGGGCATGACCTCTGACAAATGCCTCATTCACTTCCCACATGCCCCAAAATGACAAGCCTGGGGCTAGGATGAGGTTCCTGTGCCCCCACACCCCTACACCGTCCCCACCCAGCCACAGTGGAGTGGAGCAGCATCCAGAGCTCAGCACAGAGCTCAACTCCCATCCAAGCACTGCTCTCTCGGCCTCCGCTGCCGCCGTTGCTGCCTCCCCTCCCCCTTCTGAACCACTCTCCCCTCCCCTTGCCTCCCTCCCTCCCGCTTCTCCCTCCACCCAGCCCCATGTGTGATCCCTCCTCCAGCGCATCTGATTGGCCAGGGCTGCGGACGCATCTGCCCAATCGCGGCTTAAACTCGCAGATCAACATAAGCAGAGCAGCCTCGCCGATCCCTTCTCCCAGACAGCGATTCTCTGAGAGCCAAAGCAGCCAGAGAAAAAGGAAGAGAGGGAGAGAGAGAGGGAGAGAAAGAGAGTGAGAATTGCGCGCAGGAGGGATGAGCTGAGGGGAGACCGCACGCTCTCTCCCAGGCTGTTGCTTTTCCCCCCCACCTCTGCTGTTTCAATCTCTCTCTCTCTTTCTTTTTTACATTTATTTTTTGCTCCGGTACAAAGCGCAGAGCTTCATCTGCCTCTGCTCGCGAGAGACTCCGCTAGCTTCGTTACCGTGCGTGCGTGTGAGTTAGCCAGCGTTAGCTCCCACGGTAGCCACCCCCGGCGCTTCCCTCCCTCCCCCCCAGCCTCCCTGCTCTCCTCCCTGCCGACGGCCGCCAGCGGAGTGGAGTGGAGTGGAGTGCAGCTGCTCGCAACCATGGAGGTGACCATTCCATGTGAGTACCACGGGGAGTTCTCCTCAGAGAACAGAGGAAGAGGGAAACAGAGGGGAAGGAGAGGAAGGAAGGAAAGAAAATCAAGCCATGTGCCATCAGCCCTGAAAGGATGGAGAGGTAGAATTAGAGAGAGAAGTAGTGAAGAGGGGAGAGAAGGGAAAGCATGAGCTGTGTGTGTGTGTGTGTGTGTGTGTGTGTGTGTGTGTGTTTGTGGGTGTGGGTGTGTGTGTGTGTGTGCATGCATGCGTTTGACTGGGGGTGGTGGCTGGTTGGTGATGCGAGCGAGTGAGTGAGTGAGTGAAGCTGAGAGGAAAGATGTCAGAGGAAGAGAAAAAGAGGTTGTTGTTGTTTGTGCCGTTGCCTGAGATGTGGTCGGGGCTTTGCGTTGGCTTGAGAGGCGAGATGAGGTGCAGGCAGACAGATGGAGCTCTTGGCGGAAGGCAGCCAGGGCGTCCAGGCTTTGTGTGTACTCAGCCACCCCCCACCCCCCCTCCCCAACCCTAATCAGGTTAGGGGCAGATTTTCAGACAGCCCCCAGCGATTAAAACGGCAGCACACTCAGCGGACACACACACACATACACACACACGCACAATCGTACGCATGCACGCACAATTTCACCTCACACCAGGACAGCACTGGGTAGAAATCTTCTGAATGAGGGGTTCCTGGTGTCCCTTAGTGCTTGTGTGAAGCAGACTGATAAACCTAGTGAAGGTACCTACTGCTACTTACCCACATCAGTGTGCTTGCATTTGCCATACATTTCTGTCTTTGGTTCTATGCAGTCTTTGATTTTATACATCTCATTGTAGCCCTAATAGCACAGGTAATCCTCTTTTTCTGGTTTCTTGACTGAACGTGCATATGGCCTTGGTGAAATGTTAGACAGATATTTGTGCACCTGTAAGACTCAAGATTGGATTATATTGGACCCATTTCAGTTTCTGTCTGTTTGTGTGTGTGTGTGTGTGTGTGTGTGTGTGTGTGTGTGTGTGTATATGGAGTGGAGGGGCTGTCCATCTTGTGGTTGGTGGAAATTACTTTGAATTGCCGGGGTAAGGAGGGAGTGCTGCTCAATTCATTGATCGCTGCTTTCTAAGATATTTCAGCATCAGAGGGAGGAGGAGGGCAAGAAAGGGAGAGGGGAGGGAGCGAGTGAGTGAGAGAGAGAGAGAGAGAGAAAATGCACTGTCTTGCCTTCTGCACACACAGACACACACTTAAACACACACTCTCTTGCTCGCTCTCATTCTTTCACACACAATTTGTTTCACACTCTCTCTCTGTCTCACATACACACTCTCTCTCTCTGTCACACACTCACACACACACACTCTCGCACACAATTTATTTCACCTCAATTTATTTCACCTCTCCACCTCAGCCTCCCCATTACAAACACCCTCCCTCTGACAAACCAGCTACTGCTCAGTCTGTGTTGGATCACCATCCCTCCCTCTTTCTCTCTCTGTCAGACTGTCTCTCTCTCACACACACACACACACACACACACACACACACACACACACACACACACACACATTCTCTGCTTGTGTTTATCTGACGTTGAACATGGTCTTAGTAGCATCACGTCATATGCTGTGTTGCCAGAGCCTGAAATGACAATGAAAAAAAATGACTTTTTTTAAAGAAACAGCTGTAAGACAAGTAGTGGAAGAATGACCATGCAGGTAAGCAAGGACACTCCATAATCACACACTCTTTACCGACATACACTCCACAATCACACACTCTTTATCCCTGTACACTCTTTAATCACACACACTTTACCCACATACACTCCACAATCACACACTCTTTATCCACATACACTCCACAATCACACACTCTTTACCCACGTACACTCCACAATCACACACTCTTTACCCACGTACACTCCACAATCACACACTCTTTATCCCTGTACACTCTTTAATCACACACACTTTACCCACATACACTCCACAATCACACACTCTTTATCCACATACACTCCACAATCACACACTCTTTATCCACATACACTCTCGTGCTGCTGTGTCCTTGCCACTCACGGTGTCCCTCTCCGGCCATGGCTTCCTGCAAAGCCGCTGGGTAGCTGGAAGCACAGCATGCCTATCTCTCTCTCTCTCTCTCTCTCTCTCTCTCTCTCTCTCTCTCTCTCTCTCTCTCTCTCTCTCTCTCTCTCTCTCTCTCTCTCTCTCTCTCTCTCTCTTTCTCTTTCTCTTTCTCTCTCTCTCTCTCTTTCTCTCTCTCTCTGCTGGAGAGGCTGGCTGCCCGTGCCAATCAATACATGGAAAATCGTGATCAGGCGTAAGAATCTCTCGAAATACAATTTGATTGGATTTTGCACAGGGTCTCTCTCAGACGAGTTATTTATAACCCTCCTCTTCCTCCTCATCTGGCTTGCTTTGGCCCCCCCAGGCCTGTTTGTAGGGGCTGTGCACACTTGTTTATGCATGTGTGCATACATGCGTGTTTGTGTGTGTGCATGTCTGGTGTTTGTATGGTTGTTTCTGTGTGTGTGTGTGTGTGTGTGTGTGTGTGTGTGTGTGTGTGTGTGTGTGTGTGTGTGTGTGTGTGTGTGTGTGTGTGTGTGTGTGTGTGTGTGTGTGTGTGTGTGTGTGTGTGTGTGTGTGTGTGTGTGTGTGTGTGTGTGTGTGTGTGTGTGTGTGTGCGCATCCTTGAAAGTATCCTTACGGTCGGATCGTTCCACATGGGTGTGCAGGTGGGTGTGCAATGGCTTGTGTTGATGATGGAGTCAATGCAGACGAAGAGGGATGGGCCTCTTTGCCTTCTGCCGGAGGCATATTTAAGAATATGATCTCAGTAATTTTGCATTTCATCACGTGAGAGAATGATAACTTGTCTGCCTCTATTTTTAGTGACATTTCCATTATATTTGTTTAGCAGACACTTCAATTTAAAACCAAAATTCCGTATCAAATCTGTTTGCCCTATGGAAGTCAAACCAATGGTTGTGTGTGTGTGTGTGTGTGTGTGTGTGTGTGTGTGTGTGTGTGTGTGTGTGTGTGTGTGTGTGTGTGTGTGTGTGTGTGTGTGTGTGTGTGTGTGAGGGAGAGTGAGGAGCTGCCTGAGCTGTCTATATAGCACTGCACCCAGCTACCAGGGCCCGCAGGCCTCGCAGAGCTTTTACGGGAAAGAGCTCCATAAAGCTGTCTGTGTGTAAGTGTGTGTCTGGTTTCATTGTGCGTGTGTTTGTGTGTATTTGTAGTTCTGGACATTAGTGTGTGTGTGTGTGATGCTGAAAGAGGCAATTGTTTGTGTGTATGTTTTGTGTGGCAGAAAAATCTGCTTAGTGTGTACCCCTTGTTCATAATGTGTGTGATAGGGGGACCTCAGGTGTATGTGTGTGTGTGTGTGTGTATGTTTGTGCTTGAGAATGGGTGCTCAAATCAAGTCACGATGTGTGTCTTTTCTGTGTGTGCGAGAGAGAGAGAGAGTGTGTGTCATTCTTTAGAAGTAGATATAGTCTGTATACTCGTCCCCTCCTGTCAATAGCTTCCCTCATGCGTCCAGGGCTTCCATTTGTCTGAGACCACTCACAATATGCCAGCTTCCTCTCAATAATACCCTGAAGGACAAATATATTTTGAGTCTGCACACAGAGCCACAACCACGCGTCTAAAAATGGCAGTGACTGCCTCACAACTCAACCCCCTGCGGTAGCAGCCGCCGACACCCACAGGAGCTCACAGATGCTATCCCATGCCAGCTGAGAGCTCGCCTGAGCACGGGCACGCTCAGTAACCAGTCCCTGGGGACCGGCTGAGAGAGAGGGAGAGAGAGAGAGAGAGGGAGAGAAAGAGCCAGAGAGAGAAAGAGCCAGAGAGAGAAAGAGCCAGAGAGAGAGAGATAGAGAGAGAAAGAGCCAGAGAGAGAGAGCCAGAGAGAGAGAGATAGAGAGCGAGAGAGAGAGACAGAGAGAGGGTGAGAGAGAGGGAAAGAGAGACAGAGTGACAAAGAGGGTGGGAGAGAGAGAGACAGAGAGAGGGTGGGAGAGAGAGAGAAAGAGAGACAGACAGAGAGAATGAGAGAGAGGGAAGAAAGGAAGTAATTTTTTTTCAAGAAACTACTTTAAGTGTGAGTGGGATAAAGAGATTGGAAAAGAGAAAAAGAGGGAGCGTGAAGGAATAGAGAGAGAAGAAGAAATGGAGAATGTTGTGTAATCTGACAAGAGAGCTTCTGTCAAAGAGCTGACCAAAGGTGATCACCACCATGGTCTATCGATCAGGGTCACATATAGTGCTTGTTAGTCCAATTACCCTGTATGTAGCACCCGTCGCTAACTCCCAACACCCACGCACTCACGCACTCACACAATGCTGACCAGTAGTGTTGGAGCACTTTCTCATTTGCACGCAAGTCATTACTAATTAAATCAATTAATGGGGGAACTGAAAATCCCTCATTATTGTATTTTTTTTTGTCAATGAACTGAGGAGAATATTCAGTCCTCTTTTTTCTTAACTTCATCTGTGCATAAAAATAGCACCTTACAGCTCCCCTGCTTGATGTGTGTGTGTGTGTGTGTGTTTGCATGCGTGTGTGCGTACGTGAGTCTTTTCGTTCCTCGCTAATGGTTCCGCTTCCTGAACTTTGAAGTGAGCCGTTGTTAATTGACAGCGGAGGCTGTGGGTGAGGGTGGTATTTTTGTATTTATTAAAAAAAAAAAAGGAAGTTGATAAGCATATCAGCGAGCTAGAGAATGAGCGAGTGGTTGGGCGCCCTGAGTCGGGAAGCCGCCGCTTTCCTCCTCGCTTCGCACCTGATTAAGCCACAGCAGCACACTCAGGCAAGTAGGCAGCCAGCTGTGTGAGTCACCACCACCAGCAGCAGCAGCTGTATGGAGACCAGAGGATGGAGGAGGAGAGAAAGAAAGAGGAGTAGAAGAATAGAATGGGGATAGAGAAGATAGAAAGACCTAGTGGAAAAGAAAGACAAGAATGAGAGAGAAACCAAGAAAAAAGACAGAAAAGACAGGGGGACGGTATGGAGAGCAAAGAGAAGAAAGAAAGAGAGGAAGAATGAAAGAACAGGATGGAGAGGGTGAAAGTATGACTAAAAGAGGGGAAGGATGGTTGTCTTAAGGGGAACCTCAGGGGACACACATTAAGCAGACTCAGGTATTTTTGATCTGGCTGTTACACACTTGACGATTCCACCCGTTGGCGTGAATGGGAGAGATGATAGGGATGAGGGTTAGTGTGGGAGTTTGAGTTTGAGTGCCCCCCCCCACCACCCACCCCCCCCTCCCGGACACTGCTTGCTCACCCACATGGATGATTGACAGCAAGTGGCACGGCGCAGTGCGGTGAGTGCCAGCCTCTGGATGGAACTGCACTGATCACTGATTGGACTTGAAGGAGGGAAGTGTGTGTGTACGTGTGTGTGTGTGTGTGTGCGTGTGTGTATGTGTGTGACAACATGGGGGTGTTGATTTTTGAGAGTTTCTCCTCATCAGCCATGGTTTGTCTGAAATCAGGGCAGGTGCTCTGGAGTGCCTTCATCAAGGACACAGGCAGGGGGTGAGCTAGAGCACATCCCCCTGGAGGAAGTGCACTGCTAAGAGTCACATTCCTTTAATTATTCTACTGTTATGTGCGGGTTTGTATTGGTATCCGTTTACATGCCATACCATCTAACACGCCACTTTTTAGTACCATAGCCCCTATCTAATTCTTCTATTTAATATTATGTCTTGTGATGTGTTGTATACAAACTCATATATGACTGGCGGGAGCTGTGGGGTGGTGAAGGCGGGTGTGCTGTTGAGTGATGTGTGTTGGCACGGGTTTGTCATTTCAGTCTCCTGAGTTGTTGGTATGGAGCAAAGTCACGCCAAAGTCACCACTGTCCTTCAGTAAATAATGAACCCTCCCCTACCAGCTCCAGATGATAGACTTTTAGTAACCGTAGGAGGAGAATAATGCCAGTGTTAATCATGTGTGTGTGAGGCTGTGTCCCCCATGTGTGTGAATTTATGATGGATAGCAGAGCCCCGCTATAATTAAAACCAAAAAAAAAGAGAGAAAGACGTGAGACTCGTGCGATAAATCTTGCACGCCCTGATTGCCATGGGCGACAGCATGCTGATTGGTTATCAGGTGTGATTGGCAGCCCGGAGCAAGAGGGGAGGGGATCGCTGAGAATGCTAAACGCTTAACGCTAAACACTCGCTCAGATACATAGACTGGATTGGAAGAGCGCTTTCTTTTTTCTTTTCTTTTTTGATTAAACATCTAGCTCAAGACTGCCAAACGAAATAGTTCCTGCACATCTCCAAATTCCAGTCTTAAATCCTGTGTAAAACACCTTCCAACCAAATGGAACATAGCCATAAGTGGCCACTTAACACTTAACATTTTAAATTGCCAAAGTCTGGTGACTTGAATTCATGGTAACATTATACAGTGTCTGCAGTCTTGTTTTTTTTTTTCTTTCTAAGATGAGCCAGACAAGGCGGGTGCAGTTTAACGATAAGGTGGTCAGTAGTGAGTTTCCCATGAGTGTAGGGCTTTTGGTTACCGTGGACATTACTGGCTTGGTTCTGTCAGGACTGGATGAACCCAGGAAGAGGGATGTCAAAAGGTGGGAGCGTCAATCTCTCTCCATACAGATTGCCTCCTACTGAAAAAGTATCTGTCTGCTCAGACGTGTGGAGAAAATGTAATTTTACCACAGCCTTTTTTTGTCTCGGGCTCATTAAATGTAAACAAACTGGCTATCGATGAGCACGTTCCACTGTCTGTCAGTCAGCCTACTGTGTGTTTGCCCCGAGGTCACTCTGTGTGTGTGTGTGTGTGTGTGAGAGAGATAACGTTTCAAGCTTAATGACATGTTTTGGATGAAGCTGTGTAATCAGACGTGAAATCCTGATCCGTGGGGTGGCTTCAGCAATGCAGCGTGGCTCAGTAGCTGTGTGTGTGTGTGTGTGTGTGTGTGTGTCTGTGTCTCTGTGTGTCTGTGTATGTAGGGGGTTTATGGATATGAGCCATGTTTCTACGGCCTTGTGGTGGTGGTAGCAGCTTCCCCTGTTTCTTGCTTAAGGGGCTATCTCTCTCTCTCTCTCTCCCTCTCTCTCTCTCCCTCTCTCTCTCTCCCTCTCTCTCTCTCTCCTGTTTGTTCCTGGTGTATTGACCCTGGGGATTATCCAAAGCCATTACTTAAAGCTTTTTTTTGGGTGGGTGGATTGTATCCCCCCCCCCCCCCCCCCCTCCCTCATCCTCACATTTGGGCTCATCTTCTTCAGTAATAGATGTGATGACACCCTGTAATAACCACACAAACCCTCGAGTCGGCTCTGCTCTGCCAGCAGGACCAGACTTGATGGGAGGCGACAGACAGCATTGTGCTGTGTGTGTGTGTGTTTGTGTGTGTGTGTGTGTGTGTGTGTGTCTGTGTGTGTGTGTGTGTGTGTCTGTGTGTGTGTGTGTGTGTGTGTGACCATCACAGTAGTTTAGACAGGAAGGTACCCATTGTGTGTGTTTGTGTGTGACCATCGCTGTAGTTTAGACAGGAAGGTACTCATTGTGTGTGTGTGTGTGTGTGTGTGTGTGTGTGTGTGTGTGTGTGTGTGTGTGTGTGTGTGTGAGTGACCATCGCTGTAGTTTAGACAGGAAGGTACTCATTGTGTGTGTGTGTGTGTGTGTGTGTGTGTGTGTTGAATGTGGAGATGGAGAATGTGCTGGTGGAAAGGACTCCAGAGAGGGAAGCCATGAGGAGGCTGATTGCTGATTGAGCCAGAATGGATACGCTGACAGACGCTGGTCGATATCTCTGTGTACCTTTGCGTTTGTGAAAAGGAGGAGTAGAGGGAGAGTGGTGTGTGTGTGTGTGTGTTGGATGTGGAGATGGAGAATGCGCTGTTGGATAGGACTCCAGAGAGTGAAGCCATGAGGAGGCTGGTTGAGCCAGAATGGATAAGCTGACAGACGCTGGTCGAAGTCTGAACCAGTGGTCTGCTGAGTGCCAGTAGCAGCAGCACCACCCTCTGTGTCTGGGGAGGCCTTCTTCTTCATCTTCTTCATCTTCATCTTTTAAACAAAGACATGTTGCATGCGTCACCAGAAGCACAGTTCCGCACACAAGAGATCAATGGACTTGCACACAGGAGATCGATGTGCCCTCAAGGAGGCGTTGGGCAGTTTACTTACACCACAACTCTGTAATACACTGCCTACCATAACAGAGGCATTCACACACACACACACACGCACACAAAAAGGCAGGAACAACTCTGTGTTTGTATGCACTCTGGAATGATATAAAATGGCGGTGGTGATGGTTGGCCTTGTTCCCAGTTCATTGATGCTGGTGGTGGATGGAAGTAGTGGGGCCACTCTTCCTGTCCTCAGCAGAGGTGGAATGCTGAATCTTAGACTTCCTAATGTCTTTCCACCATCTGCCTTGCCTCTCCCAGTCAGCCTGGGCTTAGCCAGTTTAGCTTGGAGCGCCACAGAGCTCCTCCAGCTGCCTCCAAGTTTACGCACGAAGCCATTAGCGTAGCCGTTAGCCACACACCACCGCCGTCCTCACAAGAAAGACGTCTCTCAACAAACATTTCAAAGCCGCGGTAGTGGGGTTTTAGAGGCTGAAAGGGGTTTTTGCTGAAAATGAATTCTCAGTGTATCTGCAAAGAGTGATATTTCCCATTGTAAAATGTATTTGGCTATGTTGACATCCAAACAGCTCATTATAATATCAACACTGTGGCCTGTGGTTGCTAAGCAATGCTGAGGAGTGTCTCTCAGCGAAATGAAAGCTGACAGAAACTTCGCAGTCAGTTTGTGTGTAGGTGAAAGTATTCACTGAGTGGGAAAAAAACCTAAAAACAACTAAATGAACGAAATGAATATAGAAAACAGGAACGAGTGAATGGAAGGAACAGACGAGCGTATGAAAGAATGATGCTGTGCTGGAGAGAAGAGAAGCTGTTGTGAGGGGGAGGCTTGGCTGGGGACAGGAAATAGGAGAGGAACTGAGCACCTGTAGCTCCTGGAGGGATAAAGAGAGAGTGATATTGACTTACATGATTACCATAGTCGGCCCAGGCCTTCATCAATCATGTCAGCATGCCATTCGTTGAGGCAGATTGTAGTTATTAGAAAGCAGGCTCTGAGCCCTCGCATTTCTTTCTGTCCTCCCTCCCTCCCTCTGTCTCTGTCAAAGGTGATGCAGGTGGTGAGAGAGCAGATTATGCGAGCGCTGACGGTCAAGCCTAACTCCCTGGACCAGTTCAAGACCCGTCTACAAAACCTCAGCTACACCGAGATCCTCAAGATCCGCCAATCCGAGAGGATGAACCAGGAGGACTTCCAGTCGCGGCCCATCCTGTAAGTCACACACACACGCAAGCACACACACTCACACAGATGCACACGCAGACACATGGACACACACAAACACACAGACAGACACACACACACATAAACACACACACACAGAGACACACGCACGCAAGCACACACACACACACACCAGCACACACACACACAGACACACAGATGCGCGCACATCAAACACACACACTAACACATACATACCTTGTCATTTTTTAAACATGTTCTCTCAAAACAAAGCATATCAGTGTACATACATCTTCTTGGTTCCCATGTATTGTAATGTATACATTCTGTATTTATGGCTCTGCATCAACCTCAATTCCCATACATGAAAGTATATAGCACTCTCTCCCACAGTCGATGAATCTGGAACAACTCCATTCCTGCCCGCTACCATCTGGTTAGTAAGAGAGGAATGATTTTATTCAGCCGCGTCCAAACCAGCCTGGGGCTAAACCCCCTGTTGGATAGTCAGCAGCTATCTCCCATTGGCTATCCGACCCTAGCAGCTATCTCCCATTGGATAGTCAGCAGCTATCTCCCATTGGCTATCCAACCCTAGCAGTGGCACACCTTGGAGCACATTTCGCCTAACTCTTCCAAACGCAGCGTAAAATGGAGCCAGTGGGCCTCAGCAGGCTGAGCGGGAAAGGTGTGCCTCTTCAGATCAGCACATATCCTCACACTGCACCTGCATCCCTCTGCTCCTGACTAGAGATGGATATGGAGATGGAGATGGGCAATAAACTAAAATACCCCCCCTTGCTCCAAATTGCGTTGCCCACTCCTGCTTCCTCAACTACCCCAGTCACATTACACTAAGAGGAGTCTCCATTACTATTACTCCAGCTGGGTTATTGGGATGTCTTCTCCAGACTCTACGGCTCAGGGGTAATCATTTAAGCACTTACTCGCTTACTTACAGCCCTCAGAGATACCCACTGGACATCAAGGGAAGCGCTACGACTCTCAGATTTACAATACGCAACCCATCAAAGATAATCAATACCCAACCTTTTTAGATCATTTGGTATTTTGGATGTGACATTTCAAAGCCATGTCTGACCTTCAGTAAACGATGTCCTTCAAGACGATGAATGATGTACTTAGTGTGAAATGGGAAAAGCGTGCCTCATTTATGGGGAAATTGTCCCCCCCCAGGAAAAATTAGATAGCACTTGTATCCGTTTTATAGGGGCTGGATGTTATGAGAGGAAGTGCCCCATTTGATATAATGATATTTTAAAGAACAGTCAGCGGCTGTCATTTTCTAACTCGCTTCCCAGTGATGGCGTATGACGATACGAGAGAAGAAGAAGAAAAAAAAAACAGAGCGGCCCGCTAAAGCTCCAAAAATCCTGACGCGAATTGCAGCGTTTAATGAGGACGTCGCGTGATACGTGAAACGAGCCTTTCCCCGCGCTCTCATTAACGATGTGGGGATAAGGAAGCAGAAAGAGATGAGCAATAGAAGACTCCGGAAAGATGAAAGGGGTTTTATGGGAGTGTCAGCTTTCATGCGATGCCCATTAATGACCGAAACGCTGTTACCCAGCCGTGACTTGTTAGGAAGGCTATGCATAATTCAGCTTTAGAAGAGCCCCTACAAGCATCATTGCACACATACATATATTGATGCATTCAGATACAAATATACATATGTATATGTACATATGTATGTGCATATATTATGCACGCATGTCATTGTGCTTATCTTAGTGTTACTTGACAACAAGAGACAGTTGGTCTGCCCACATGTCAAGATAAAAACTTTAGCGCTAAGATCATTTAGGACTTCCTGCTGTGCTCAGCTTCAGTGGGTCTGTATGTTTGAGAACACCATGTTCACTTGAAGTTTCAAGTCCAGCTTCCTGCATGAACAGAATACAAATAACGGTAGGAAGAAGAAGTACTGTAATGCCATAATGTATTCAGAGATGAAATTAGTTTTGTCCGTGCTGGGGGGCAGAATGCACTGCGGTGAATGCAAAGAGGTGTGCATATCTCTGTGTACCTTTGCGCTTGTGAAAGGGAGGAGTAGAGGGAGAGTACTGTGTGTGTGTGTTTGGGTCTGTGTGTCTGTGTGTCTGTGTGTCTGTGTGTCTGTGTGCCTGTGTGTCTGTGTGCCTGTGTGTCTGTGTGTGTGTGTGTGTGTGTGTGTGTGTGTGTGTGTGTGTGTGTGTGTGTGTGTGAGTGTGTGTGTGTGAGTGTGTCCGAGAGAGAGAGTGACCATCTCACCTTTTGTCTCCATGTGCAGTGAACTCCGGGAGAAGATCCAGCCGGAGATCATGGAGCTGATCAAGCAGCAGCGCCTCAACCGCCTATGTGACGGCACCTGCTTCAGGAAGATCAGCAGCCGCAGGAGGCAAGGTACGCATACAGCTCCATCCCTCTCTCACGCTCTCTCTCCCTCCATCCCTCTTACAGTCTCTGTGTGTCCCTCGCTCCCTCCCCTCTCCACCTCCTCCTCCTCATTATCTCCATCCCCCCCTCTCTCCCCACCTCTTTCTCTCCCATTCTATCCCACTGGGTATTTTTCCCTTTCTTTCCTCTGTTTCCCTTTCTCAATGCTTGCCCCCTCTCACTTTCTCCAACACTCTTTCTGTATTCTCATCACCTCGCCTTGTGTGTGCCTCTTACTCTGCTACACTGTTCGTTTGCTCATCTCCGTCTCACAGCACTCTCTTCTCCTCACTACTTCCCTCACTCTTTGTCTATTTTCCGCCCTTCACTTTCTCCAGCCTCTGCCTCTGTCTTTCTCTTTATAGATCCGTCTTTGTTAGCCCGCTGAGGTAGCACAGCTAGCGGAGCGCTGCTCTTACGGCTCTGGGCTCCCTAATTGCAAAGATGGCTTCTTCCATCTTCCTGTCTCGTGTCTTTATGGGTGCACAGACTAAGCCTCTTCAGAATGGTGCACACATCTTTGTTCAGCCAAGCTCTGTCTCTCTCACTCTCTCGCTCTCTCTCTCTCTATCTCTTTCACTCCCTTTCTCTTGCTCTTTCTTTCTGTAGAGGCCTCCAACGGGCTTTCGTTGCTCTGAAGCACGTGAATCGATCCCAGTAATGGGAGGGGGTGGAGGAGGGGTGGAGGGCTTAATTCTATTCCCCCATCTTCTGAAAGCATTGCCTCTCCTCTCTTCTTGTCAGCGAACAGAACAGAACAGAAGTAACAGAACGTCAGCCAGGCTGTGACTCTTTCACAGTGAAGGGAACCGTCACAAAGCCTCTGATTGTGCGGCTGTTGCCTTGAAGCGATGGCGAGGCACAAGGAGGGTCGTCGGCCTCTGTCACGTCCAGACGACAATTATGGGCGAACGAGGGGTTGAAGAGATTGCGCAAGCTTGGGGCTACTGTTCCATTCTGCGTTGCACGAGTGTCCTTCGCTGTGAAAGCAAAAGGCTTTCGCTGTTCCGCTGAATAACAGGCTTTTAAAATTGATGCGGCGCGCAGTAGCTCTCTTTATGGCTTCTATTATTAAGCCTAGCCAGAGGAGGAGGTTGAGGGGGTGGGTGGGTGGGGGGGGGGGTGTAGAGGAGTCGGTGAATGTTTAAAGTGCCCTTCTCTGAGTGTGGGGCATGATGACATTCAGGAGTGGCTGGATGGATAGAGGGTGAAGCTTTAACAGGTTTGTGCGGGAGTCTTTTGGGGGGGCAGGCGTGGCCTCATATCCTCTTTAACACAAGCGGAGGGGAGAGAGGACAGACGACAGGCGGACAGGGAGAGATAGCTGCTCTGCTATCTCAGCTAGCTGCTCTCCCCTCCGAGTCAGGACAGGATTAAATCATTCAAGGACCCAAACGTCTCTTTTTTTTATTCCCTTCCTGTACTTTCTCTCTTTCTCTCTTTCTCTCTCTCTCTCTTTCTACTTTATGCTTTTCCTCCTATGCGAACTCCTCTCTTTTTCATTCCCTTTCTCTCCTGTTGAAGTAACATGAATTCCAATTCCAAGTCAGTCATTCTTCATTCTTTCCCTATAATGCGTCCTTTCGAAAATGTATGTCTCATTCTTTTGCCACCTCGCTCTTTCGCCCTCCATATTTTCAGTTTAGTGCGTTTGCCCGTACGAGCATCAAACCATTTTCCAGAAGCTTATCGTGTATCATCATTACCATCTTAAAAGCTAGCCGAGTTGAGTGAAATCAAAACTGACACGTTGCCTTCTCTGCGCTTTTTCATGGTGATGAAGGACATGGGGGGGGGGGGGGGGGGAATCGCCCACTTCAAAATCAAAAGCAATTGTCTAATCTCAAATCTCCAGTCTTGTAAGTCAAATGAGGTAATGAATTGGCTATAAGGCTGGAAGCGAGTAGCCAGCCTGCTTGAAGCGCCAAGTGGAATGGCCTCGAATGGCATTTTGAGAGGATTGTTTGTTCAGTCAGTGGTGCACTCACACTGCAGAGGCACACACTCACATACACACAGACACAGACACAGACACAGACACAGACACAGACACAGACACAGACACAGACACAGACACAGACACAGACACAGACACAGACACAGACACAGACACAGACACAGACACACAGACACACAGACACACAGACACACAGACACACAGACACACAGACACACAGACACACAGACACACAGACACACAGACACACAGACACACAGACACACAGACACAAACTGCAGAGGCTCACACACACTCACATACACACACACACAAACACACACATACACACACACACAGACTCACACTGTCAAGCATCAGTGAATATGGGGGAGGAGGGTGTGTTGGGCAAAGTGTGCGTGTTGTTTTTGCGTTTTGCTTTTATTTTGGTGTGTGTGCGTGGATGTGTGGTGATACATCCAGACATGGCAGCTTGTTACAGCGCCACACCACGCGCCTCTCTGTTTACGGACGCTCGGCGAAGGCTCACGCGTGTTGATATACCATAGTCTCCTTGCCTGTTTTTACAGCTGATATGCTTTAAATATCTCCGACTACGACGGCGGCTGAGGAACGCGTATCTCCCCCGTACTTTATTAGTCACTCGATTCCTATTCACACTGACTGTGGATCAGTTCCAGCCATGTGGAGACGGCAGCTGGTGTCCTCTGGATGATATTGCTTGCTAAGGGGCTCACAGTTCTTGAAAAGCTTTAAAATGAAAAACTTTCCTTTTTTAATTGTCTGTAACTGCTCCTCTCCTCTCCCGTGCTGATTTCTCACTGAGTGAATGTGTGAGCTTGGCTCTTCCTTCCAAAGCAGCAGCATCAGTTTGAGATGACACACTGTCAGCCTCTAGTTCCGTGAGGTCTCGATGCTCGGGTAAGTCATCGCTGTGTGGGCATCCAAGATGCGGGTCACGTGCCTGTGAATTGCTCTCGCTTTTTTTGCTGTTTCTGTGGACCGTCCTCAGTGCTGTCATGAGTGTGAAAAAATAAATGCCCATACTTACTTCCATCCTAGCACAACGTCAGACATCCACACAGACGTGTGTGTGTGTGTGTGTGTGTGTGTGTGTGTGTGTGTGTGTGTGTATGTAAGTAAGTCATGAACCTGCACATCACTCTGGACTCACTTAAGATCATAAATATGCATCAAGCCAATTCGCACAGACTTACTAGTCCTTAGACTTAAGGGTATGTTTGTGTATTTGGACCATACATATCATGTATTATTATCCGAAGGAGATTTTCAGGTGAAATTTGTGACACTTGAATGAAGGGCACATTTTCCCAAAATCTCTCTAAAACCTAGGGTGTTGCTATGTCCCCTGTTTTCTGCGGGTTTGTTTTTTTGCAAAAACAGGCACACTTTTTTTTGTACCTGTAAGCTGTAGGTTTAACTCAACCAGGGCCCAAATGATTAAATGTATCAAGTACTGCCCAGAATCAGGCAGGCCATTTTTCTAGGCTGTCTAGCCTGTGGGAGCCTGTAGCTCTGGGCAGTCCCCTGTCTGGAGCAGCTACAATGTTGCTGGAGTGCCTTGGGGCCAATCACAGAGGCACCGGCCAGCGGCTGGCTAACGGCTAGCTTGCAGGCAGCCATTTTGTAAAGTGGCCTTGCCCGAGGAGCCGCCACTCGGTCCTATCCAATTATCTCTGCTCATCAAATATTCATCCGTCACCCCCACGTCATTCCCCTGACCCGCTTGGCCTGGTAAGGTAACTCATTTTTGCTATCATGGAAGTTCCCCGAACGCCTCCATCAAAAAGAAGGTGGAGATGAATGTAAAAGCATGAGAGCATAGAGCGGTCTTTCGATGAGCGGTTCCTGATGGGCAGTAATGTGTGCAGCGGTCGTGTGTGTGTGTGTGTGTGTGTGCATGCGCATGTGTGGCGTGTGTTTAATGATTCATTCTAGCGATGTGTGCGAGGCTGTGAACGGCATGTACAGATGGTGGGGCTGCAGAGCTGGGCAGAGCGCTTCGGCACGAGCACGTCCGTTTGGTAAATAAACCAGCCTCATTCGGCTGTGGCGGGAGGACTAGTGGCTAATGAACAAGCTGTCTCATTACACCAACCGCTCCCCCCCCCCCCCCCCCCCCCCCAACAAAATACTCCGTCAGTCTGTCACTTGTTATTTCTGTTTAAAATCGTCCTTTATTTAATGCTTTCTTCCATCCTTCTCCTCGCTGCGTCTGTCATGCCATCTTTTTTTGGCCGTTATACTGTCCCATATGTACATATAATAACTTATCACTTTCTCTCGCTCTCTCTCTCTCTCTCTCTCACACACACACACACACACACACACACACACACACACACACACACACACACACACAAACACACACGCTGTGCTGCCAGGCATCTATTTTCAACAATTATGTATTGGATCGGTCGCTTGTGTACAGGGCATGCCAGCCAAGGCTCTAGGGCCTGGCCTGGCCCGGTCTGCTCTGTGCTGTGCTGTGCTGTGCTGTGCTGTGCTGTGCTGTGTTGTGCAGTGTGGTACGGTGCCAGGCCTGAGCCCCCTGTAGTGGCACGCCAGCAGGCAGCACGGGGGCCCTGAGACGTGGGCCCAGACACGGCAGCCTTAGTTTCTAAGACGGGGACACAGAAGTGACTGGGCTGTTTTTGAGGAATGGGAGCAAGTTTGTCATCTAATAGTAGTATCGCCAACTAAATCATTGAGTTCTGCTCTATGTATAACCGAGTTACTGGGTACAGCTGATTTATGTGGGTTTGCATTCTGACTTTGTTATAACTGTCTTCGTCCTCTTGCTTCTGTGTCTCTCTGTAGATAAGTTCTGGTACTGTCGCCTGTCTCCTAATCATAAAGTCCTGCACTATGGTGATCTGGAGGAGAGCCCCCAGGGAGAGGTGCCCCATGATTCGCTGCAGGAGAAGCGTAAGTGTCCCTGCCTGCCTGCCACACACACACTCCCTCTGTTTGCATTCAATACATAGCCTTTGCCCTCACCATAGAGCAATGATCTCTGTGATGCTCGGTAATGTTGGTCTCAGAAGGGTAATGTCTCTCTGTGTGTGTGTGTGTGTGTGTGTGTGTGTGTGTGTGTGTGTGTATGTGTGTGTGTGTGTGTGTGTGTGTGTGTGTGTCTGTGACTGTCTGTGACTGTTTCTGTATGTGATGGTTAATCTGTGTAACTACTCTGCTCTTGTCTCTCTTCCTTTGCAGTACCCGTGGCTGACATCAAAGCTGTCGTCACAGGCAAGGACTGCCCTCACATGAAGGAGAAAGGAGCTCTCAAGCAGAACAAGGTATGTGATCATTGTCTCTGATGTGTGTGTGTGTGTGTGTGTGTGTGCCACCTCCAGACAAAGGTGTCCTCCAGCGTTGATGTTCTCCTGACAGGAACATCAGCTCCAATCATCCCTTGTCTGTCTCCCTCACGAGTAACACCACCCCCACCCCCCCCACCCCCCCCCCCACCCCCCCCCCCCCTACATGCACACATACCTCTCCCCCAACAAACACACAACAGGATGCTATCTTACCCGTTGCCATGGTGCCCGTGACTGCAAAGAGGAAGTGGGATGGAGCGAATGGTTTGAGGCTAGACAGCAGTGGGTTTCAATGAATCAATTGACATCAGTCAGTCATTTCCTAGGCAGTGTGTTCTTCTCCGCCTATGTTTTTATCTTGTTTGTCAACAATTTCCACGGAAGTTGTTGTTTTTTGGTGGTGGTAAGGAGTTGCCTCCCTGTGGTTTTAGCGGCGCTTCAAAGCCACAAATCCCCTCTGTAGCGCTTCGCCTCAGAGCTCAGATGTTGACGGATGAGGGGTAGGGGGTAAATATAGAGGGGAAGATAAAAGACCGCTGCGCCTTACTTCTCCTGGCCGACTTTTATTAGTTTGCCGATAAAACGGAAGAAACGACGGGCTGAAGGAGAAGGAGGCTGACATGGAAAGACGACATGGAGGGCTTGGCGGCCTGGCATGCGTCCTCGATCGGTCTTTCTTTTTTAAATGTTTTCGGGGCAGCGGTTGGAAATGTGCCGACGCGCGGGCAGCCAGCGGCACCATCGCTCATGGCAGAGGACGAAGGGGAAGGTCCAGCCGTCTGGAGCGGTGCCTCAGCCCGGGTCCACAGGGACCCTCACATGTGCCAGCTTCACTGCTGCCCGTGACAACGCCACTACAGCTGGTCCATAAGGCACGGCCTGTTTTATTCAGTCTTTCTTTTCATCAGGGATGGAGGAAGGGAAGTGAAAGTCAACCGAGGTGACGTGAATAGATAGATGTGAATAGATAGGGTCATCAGAGCGAATGTGAGGAGGATGATCTTAGAATTGAATTAGAATTGTATTTACAGGATGGCCTTTTTGTTCAGGAGAACACAACGCACCTTTTAAATGCACTGGTATGAAGGAGAAAGTGAAGTGCAGTACTTGGACAAGAGCAGGATGAGTCAGTAAAGGGGAAGTGAGCAGATGCAGTGGATGTGTAGTCATGCGTAGTCCATCATCAATAAATGTATGGATGTTATCGTAAAGAAATGGAAGTGCATCTACGACGTAACTTAGACATGGCTCTTAGCTCTGCTTTTGTCACATTGTCAGTGTGTCAATGGGACATGTTTTACTACAGGCAACAGCACAATTATAGCTCCTTTAGGAAAACTGTGCACTGCCTCAGTCTTAGCTTGTGTACGGTGTCCTCTGACAGAACTGTTCCGCGTGCTTTTCCCTGGCCTGTCAAAGAACCGAGTTAGTCCTGAAGTCTGGGGCTGTTGCTGTCCCCCAGGCCTGCTGTCCTGTCCCATCACCGTCCCCTTGAGCCCGGCAGAGGAGCGTTGAGCGCGCGACAGCCAGCCATCTGCTCTGCAAATCTGTGCAGGGGGAGAAGGGTGGCAGGCAGCTTGGCGGGAGGGAGGAACACAGACACAGCTGACTCATTAACGTTCTATTGACAATCTCTCTCTCTCCCTTTCTCTATCCCCCTCTCCTCAACAGGAAGTGCTAGAGCTGGCCTTCTCCGTCCTCTACGAGTCCGATGAGTACTTAAACTTCATTGCCCCTGACAAACACGAGGTAAGTTGGAGGCAGAGTCAGGCCTTCAGTGCAACGGGCCTTCAAAATGAATCATGGCTTTCTACTTGCTAATATGCTAAATCTATCTATCTATCTATCTATCTATCTATCAATCTATCTCTATGTAAATATTTATGAAAATCTTTTCCTCCTGCTTGTCTTGCAGTACTGTGTGTGGACTGATGGGCTGAATGCCCTGCTAGGGAAGGAGATGACCAGCGAGTTTACCAAGAGCGACCTGGACACCCTCCTCAACATGGAGATGAAACTCCGCCTCCTGGACCTGGAGAACATCCAGATCCCAGAGGCTCCGCCCCCCATTCCCAAGGAGCCTAGCAACTATGACTTTGTCTATGACTGTAACTGAACACAGAACAAATACCCACTGGACCAATATTTCCTTTTTTTTTCTCTCTGAAAAAAATTGTTACTGGAAGTTTTAAATGAAAAAAAAACTTTAAGACAAACTGTTGCAATGGAAAATGAAAAAAAAAAGATTTCACTTTTTTCTTCGCTAAAGCTGTCTTTAAAAAAAAGAAAAGCAAGCTTCTCAATAGGTGCACTGACTTTTGACCATAAATACGAACTCAGCCTTGGGGAACCTGCCACTAATGCCACACGCGACAATGGAGGAGACACCAACCAACACCTGACTCCATCCATCCATCCAACCTCCCCCTCCAATGCTCCCTGTCCTCACTTGTTCCTCCTTCGTCCCCACAGATACACCCAGGGTCTTCTGAGAAAGTCGCCCAGTTCTCATAGAAATGCTGTATTCTTGAGCTCAGTCATGGTGTTTCCCAGTTAAGCTTTCATGTCGTTCTTAGGCTGTTGTAACCCTAGGGTCCTCACTGGCATTGCGGTGAGGGAGAGTGTGTAGGTGAAGTGGTGTGGTAGGGAAACTGCTACTGAACTGTTGGTCACCAATACGCCACCCATCCCACACAAGTGGCAGCTAAAGTCTGGAAAGGGTATGAGAAGAGGGTTTGGGGGGGGGGGGGGGGGGGGGGGGGTGAAGGATGGGGTGAAGGGAAGTGTAAGAAGGGAAAGAGTGTTGTATTATCTGGTGTCTCTTTTTTTGTTTTGTTCCTCCTCTGCTTTCACGTACCTGTAGACTGTTATTAACCGGGCTGTGGTCACTGAGCACTGCCTCCTTTACAACCGTATATCAACACGTCGTCATGACTACACCTACAGTGCTTAATCATTCTTGCCCAATCTGCTTGCTTTCCTTTTTCTTTCATTCTTTTTCCTGTTTTTCTTTTTTTTTGTCTCACGGTGTCTTTCTCCTGTTCCTGGTCATGCATACTGGTTCATGGCAAAGACTGCTGGATCGTTCCAGAGCAATACCGAGCTTTCCACTCGTGTGATTTTGTAAGCTGGTCTGACTCTTCTGTAATGGTTGTGAAGCTGCCAAGTAGTCAGTGTTATGGGGGGTCATCGTATGTATGTACATTTGTCAGTAAAGGGAAGACATTTATTTCGTTTTTTTAGGTATTTTAGATTTGTTTTCATCCTGGGACCATGACACCTTTTGGAAATTCCTATTTAATTTAATTGAAAAAAAATATTATGGTTATTACTTGTAGAATTTTATTTTCACCCATTGTTATTGGCTGAGTCCATCAATCTGCTGTTTACATTAAAAATTGATTAAATGAAAAATCTCTGTGACATTTACTCCACTGCATCGCGTGAACATTTTCGTTAAATTGTGTCTCAGAAATCCTTGAGGAAACACGACCGTGTTGAACATTTTTGAGTTGTGACCAGACAAGACCTGCAATTGTGATAATTCCGCCAACATTCTATTGACAATCTCTCTCTCTCTCTCTCCCTTTCTCTATCCTCCTCTCCTCAACAGGAAGTGCTAGAGCTGGCCTTCTAAATCAGGCTGAATCTGTCAGGAGTTTGATACTAGCTTTCCCACAGGGAACATTTATTAAAGTCTTTAGAGAGTAGGTTTAACGTACGTGAGTGTGAGTAAGAGGTGTGTGTAGCTCCCTCACGGGTGAGCTGTGTGAAAGGCACAGATGGGTAGAGTCAGCACAGGAAAACTAAAAGCTGTCCTTCATAAAGAATTGAAAAGAATTCTTAGTTTGGCAAAGTCCAAGATGAAAGTATATTTCTCAGTGTGAACAAGGGCCTTTTAACCTGAGGCCAAAAAAAAGAGAGAGCGCAAGAGAGAGGGAAGGTGAACGCAGTGTGAATACACACATAACAGAAAGACTAAATGAAAGAGAGGAGAGGAGGAGATGGGGAAGGGGGGGAGGTCACACAGGCCTTCACCTCCTGCGTTTCCCATTACATGGCTGGCTGTGTCACACTGCGGGTACGACTCCACAGGCACGACCCCTCTCTGCTCCTCCTCACACACCTGCAGGGATTGGGCTGAGGACACGGCCCGTACACAGCACTCAACAACAAACAAGAGGGAAAATGTGTGTGTGTTATGGAAAACATGCCCTTCTCTGGACAGAAAACCTCTCATATTTGAGGGTATATCTGTCTATATATATATATATATATTCACACACACACACACACACACACACAGATAAGGGGGTCACCACTTATCAGGGCAGACACCTACACACAAATGCACAAGTTTCTCAAACAGTATGCTAGTTCTGGCAGTGATCATGCTGCTTCTATAGTAGGCCCTTCAGTAGATTACTCACCCTGCCTGCTGTGTGTGTGTTTGTGATAATGCCTGTGTGTGTGGTCTAGCTTCATGCCAAAGCTGCTAAAGCAGGTTGCAGTTCTCCACTGCACAGAACTGCACAAACCATGGGTCAAGTCAGTACCGCAGCTCTGAGGGCTGCAAGAGACTGTGGAAAGAGGAGATAAGGTAAGTGAGCAAGGGGAAGTGCTTTGTAAAAGTAAAAAAAAGGTGAACTCACGTTGATTCGCCTAAAAGCAGCTCTGCATAGCACCGACACAGCAGGGCTTTCAGAAGTCACGCAGGGCCGTGAGCTCAATATGAAGTCACCAGTGCGGGGAAATATGACCATCATTTCATCAGTGTGTTGGGAGGGATATGTGTCTGTGCGTTTGTATGTAAGGGTGTTTGTGTGTGTGTGTGTGTGTAATATGGTGCAGTTACCCAAACAGTGAAGCTGAAACCGCACTAAACTCCTGTGCCTGACTATCTCCCCACCCCCATCACACCCCCTGCCCCAACCCCCTGCTGCGCTGCACCCTGCTGGGCTGATCTGTCAAAGTTTGGGGGCAAAGGCAAAGTCACGGCAGCCAGCGAGAGTGGAATGCGATGCAGAGCCCGAGGTCTTCTTAGACTGCCTGCTCTCTCGGGAGCCGACGCAAGAGAACAACCGCGCACGCTAGGCAAAGCTAGGGGAGGAGAGAGGAAGCAGAGAGAAGAGAAGAGAAGAGGGTAAAGAAAGGGAGGGAGGATGGGGATAAATAATGCAGAAGACCTTCCGTTGGGCCTTGTGAGACACCGCCCCACCCCCCCCCAAAAAAAATCTAAAACCTGAGCACAGAGGCCTGGGGTGGAGAACAGTGAGAGGCAGAGGACCTGAGCCCTGGGAGCAGCAGCAGTATACAAGCTCGAGCTTCTAACATCTAGGCTTCGGCATGCTGGGTGAACATGATCCGAGGCAGAGATGGGGGGCTCTGTACGCACGCCTCTCGTTAACCACATCACGATCACAATGGTCCCATCACATTCGCTTACACACTCCTTCACCTCTCATGCTCCATGCACAGCACAGCATAGCACAGCACAGTGCCAAATAGCGCGCGCAATAATAATGAACCCTGAGCAGTCACAGCATCTATTAATAGCACACATCTCATGGCATCACCATGGATTTATCTCAAGTCCCACAAACTGACAATCGATAATCTGCACACAAAATGTACAAGCATAATGAATATCCCAAGGACAACGCAATACCACAGAGTTTACAAGATGCATGGCCCTGTAAGAAACTTTACACGTGAAAAACATCAACACTGAATATCCCCTGGTGGTTTGCCTTCTTTTGTGAGGGAAAACGTTTACGAGAATGAACCAGAAAAAAGCAGCATGGATGTCCACTGCTTCCTTACAGCTGCTTCCACCCAACCGAATCTCTCCCTCTCTCTCTCTCTCTCGCTCTCTCTCTCTCTCTCTCTCTCTCTCTCTCTCTCTCTCTCTCTCTCTCACTCTCTCTCTCTCTCGCTCTCTCGCTCTGTCTCGTTATCACTCTCTCTCTCACACACGCATACAGCCATCACAGAGGCCAAGAGAACGGAAGAATAGATACTCTATGAGATGACAAAGAGCGTTGACTTTCTTCCTGACAGAGTGCTTGTTCTCTTCATCAGCTCCATCACGAAGCCAGGCACAGTGAAGCGGAAGCTATTTCAGCCTCAGGAAAGGCACCAGATTGCATTTGTATGGATGATAATCACAGATCTTGCATTCAAATCCACAGACACACAGCACTGCCTCACCCCCCCAACCTGCCCTCTGTATATTGGCTTCATTAATAATTGGGTACCTTGGTATTGATTTCTGCCTCTTAGTGTTATAAATCACAAGAAGCACCTCAGTTCCTAACAATCACTCTCTCTCTCTCTCTCTCTCTCTCTCTCTCTCTCTCTCTCTCAAACACACACACACAAACACATATTGACACTCAAACAAAACACACAGACACGAACTCTTCACTGAAACTCAAACACTCAAGTTTGAAACCACAGCTTAAATATTAGGTCACAATGCCCTCCCGAACACCAACTATGTAATGTTAGGATGTTTATTTTTGATTACATCATGCCCTTAAGGAGAAGCAATAACAAACTTGGATTTGAGAGACAAATTTGCATGACAATTAGACGAGATGATGGAGACACCTTCACACAAGTGAGTTGCTGCGCCACGCTGCCTCCAGCAAGGAATTAACAGGGGAGAATTATTTCATTATCGAAGATAGAACTCCTCCTTATCATGCTGTCACTTCATTAATTGGTACATTTATTCTGCTTAAAGATGACAAAGATAAACGGATGGAGTTTCATTTAGTAAGGTCGGGGTTCTTATTTTTTAGCCCTCTTTATTTTTTTTTCGCCTCGTTTTGTTCTACAGTTTGATTTTGCACAAACGAAACAAGAAGTCACACAAGAGCTGCTTGTCTGCTGGGATTTACAGCGACATTTATCACCGAGTCCCCAGCACAGCAGGGAACATATTAAAATACAGTGCTGTAAATGGAAGAGCTGGAAGTCTTTAGGCACTCACTTATGCACTCACTGGTGCGCTCTTCTATTCCTTCAGCTCTCAGTGACCACGCCATGCCTAGGAATGAGACTGAGGCCACACGCGCAAGGATGCGGATCTCGGATATAAGTCCCTACACAGAGCAGTGGACGCAGTTGACTCTCGATGTCATCTCAGTTTGAGATGCCACCAGCTAAGCTCAAATAAACATCTCTTGCTCTGAGGGAAAGCTTACATAAGCAGGCAAGTGTCACCATAGAAATGGCACATCCCACTTATATTCCATATGTATATATATATATATTCAAAACACACACACACACATACATATATATACAGCCGCGGAAAAAATTAAGAGACCACTTCAAAATTATCAGTTTCTCTGGTTTTACTATTTATTGGTATGTGTTAAAGTAAAATGTACATTTTAGTTTTATTCTATAACCTACTGGCAACATTCCTACCAAATTTCAAATAAAAATATTGTCATTTAGATCATTTATTTGCAGAAAAATGACAATTGGTCAAAATAGCAAAAAAGATGCAGTGTCTTCAGATCTCGAATAATGCAAAGAAAACAAGCTCATATTCATTTTAAACTACACAATACTAATGCTTACACTTAGGAAGAGTTCAGAAATCAATATTTGGTGGAAAAACCTTGATTTAAAATCACAACTTTCATGTGTCTTGGCATGCTCTCCACCAGTCTTTCACATTGCCGTTGGGTGACTTTATGCTACTCCTGGTGCAAGAATTCAAGCAGCTCGGCTTCTTTTCATGGCTTGTGACCATCCATCTTCCTCTTGATCACATTTCAGAGGTTTTTGATGGGATTCAGGTCTCGAAATTGGGCTGGCCATGACAGGGTCCTGATCTGGTGGTACTCCATCCACACCTTTACTGGCCTGGCTGTGTGGCATGGAGCATTGCCCTGCTGGAAAAACCATTTCTCAGAGTTGGGGAACATTGTCAGAGCTAAAGGAAGCAAGTTTTTCTTCCGGGACAACGTTGTACTTTGCCTGGCTGAGGTTTGTAAAAGACCATAAGGATTGAAAAAAGCGGACTGGAGGGTCTTCTAGTTCGTCTTCTCTGATGAGTCCAATTTTCAGCTTTGCCCAACACATGGTCGTCTGATGGTTAGACGGAGACCTGGAGAGGCCTACAAGCCAGAGAGTCTTGCACCTACTGTGAAATCGGACTCATCAGAGAAGACGAACTTAGAAGAACCTCCAGTCCGCTTTTTCAATCCTTATGGTCTTTTACAAACCTCAGCCAGGCAAAGTACAACGTTGTCCCGGAAGAAAAACTTGCTTCCTTTTGCTCTGACAATGTTCCCCAACTCTGAGAAGTGTTTTTTCCAGCAGGGCAATGCTCCATGCCACACAGCCAGGCCAGTAAAGGTGTGGATGGAGTACCACCAGATCAGGACCCTGTCATGGCCAGCCCAATTTCGAGACCTGAATCCCATCAAAAACCTCTGAAATGTGATCAAGAGGAAGATGGATGGTCACAAGCCATGAAAAGAAGCCGAGCTGCTTGAATTCTTGCGCCAGGAGTAGCATAAAGTCACCCAACGGCAATGTGAAAGACTGGTGGAGAGCATGCCAAGACACATGAAAGTTGTGATTTTTAAATCAAGGTTATTCCACCAAACATTGATTTCTGAACTCTTCCTAAGTGTAAGCATTAGTATTGTGTAGTTTAAAAATGAATATGAGCTTGTTTTCTTTGCATTATTCGAGATCTGAAGACACTGCATCAATTTTGCTATTTTGACCAATTGTCATTTTTCTGCAAATAAATGACCTAAATGACAATATTTTTATTTGAAATTTGGTAGGAATGTTGCCAGTAGGTTATAGAATAAAACTAAAATGTACATTTTACTTTAACACATACCAATAAATAGTAAAACCAGAGAAACTGATAATTTTGAAGTGGTCTCTTAATTTTTTCCGCGGCTGTATATACATACAGTCATGGACGAAAATGTTGGCACCCTTGCAATTCTGTCAGATAATGCACCACTACTCCCAGAAAAGAGTTGCAATTACAAATGCTTTTGTATTCACATGTTTATTTACTTAGTTTGCATTGGTAAAACACAAAAAATCTGACAAATAATGCCAAATCTGACTTTATTCCACATAAAACTCAAAAAAGGGCCGGACAAAATTGTTGGCACCCTTAAAGGCACCCAGTGCAACTTTATGTAAACATTCAATGAAAAATAAACATTCAATTTCTAGTCTTTTTTACACGTAGTAAGTTGCAATAACTCCATACCATTACATATCGACATTCAAGATGAGACGTCGTTGTGTGGTGAGAACTGATAGAAAATCATAAACAACAACAATCGCCGGTGGGGAGAAGCCATTTTTCCATTGACTGGAAGCCTGCTTTATTTATTGTAGGTTACAAAAAATAAAGAAAATGGCGGCGATTGTTGTTGTTATCGATTTTCTATCAGTTCTCACCACACAACGACGTCTCATCTTTGGTGCTTGAATGTCGGTATGTAATGGTATGGAGTTATTGAAACTTACTACGTGTAAAAAAGACTAGAAATTGAATGTTTATTTTTAAGCCTTGAAAGTTGCACTGGGTGCCTTTAAGAAATAATTGTATTTTAGGCATATAATTCTCCTTTAATCTTTATTTAAACTCATCTGTGGCGAGCCACAAATGCTGGTAATACAGAAATCACATTTGCAACCAGTTCAAATGGAGCAAAGTTGACTCAACCTTTGTGTTGTGTGTCTGTGTATACCGCGCTGAGCATGGGGAAAAGAAAGAAGAGCAAAAAATTGTCTGAGGATTTGAGAACCAAAATTGTAGAAAAGCATGGACAATCTCAAGGCTACAAGTCCATCTCCAGAGATGTTAATGTTCCTGTGTCCACTGTGCGCAGTGTCATCAACAAGTTTACAGCCCATGGCATTGTCACTAACCTCCCTGGATGTGGAAGGAAGAGAAAAATTGATGACAGAATGCAACAAAAGATTGTTTGAATGGTGGATAAATAACCTAGAACAACTTCCAAATAAATTCAAGCTACCCTGCAGACAAAGGGTACAACGGTGTCAGCTTGCACTATCCGTCGCCATTTGAATGAAATGGGATGCTATGGTAGGAGACCCAGAGGACCCCACTGCTGACACAGAGACCTAAAAAAGCCAGACTTGAGTTTGACAAAACTTTCTTGGGGAAGCCAAAATCATTCTGGGAGAACGTCCTGTAGATAGATGAGACCAAAGTAGAACTTTTTGGTAAAGTAGTTTACAGACAACGAAATGAGGCCTTCAAAGAAAAGAACACGGTCCCTACAGGCTAATATGGTGGAGCTGGACCAATGTTTTGGAGTTGCTTTGCTGCTTCTGGAACCTGATGCCTTGACTATGTGCATAGCATCAGGAAATCTGAGGACTACCAAATCATTTTTGGGCGCAATATAGGGCCCAGTGTCAGAAAGTTGGGTCTCCGTCAGAGGACATGGGTCTTCCAGCAGGACAATGACCCATAGCACACTTCAAAAAGTACCCAGAAATGATTAAGACAAAGCACTGGAGAGTTCTGAAGTGTCCGAGATGACTCCAGATCTTAATCCCATAGCACAACTGGGGCATGATCTCAAATCAGTAGTTGGCAGAAGGCACCCTTCAAATGTGAGAGACCTGGAGCAGTTGGCAAAAGAAGAGTGGTCCGAAATTCCAGTAGAGAGGTGTAAGACACCTCATTAATGGTTACAGGAAGCAATTGATTTCAGATATTTGTATTTCTTTATTTTTAAGGGTGTTCTCCCCATTATAAAGTTGAGGGTGCCAATAATTTTGTCCGGCCCTTTTTTGAGTTTTATGTGGAATAAAGTCAGATTGGGCATTATTTCTCAGATTTTTTTATGTTTTTCCAATGCAAACTAAGTAAATAAACATGTAAATGCAAAAACATTTGTAATTGCAACACTTTTCTGGGAGTAGTGGTGCATTATCTGACAAAAGTGCAAGGGTGCCAACATTTTCGTCCATGACTGTATATACAGCCGCGGAAAAAATTAAGAGACCACTTCAAAATTATCAGTTTCTCTGGTTTTACTATTTATTGGTATGTGTTAAAGTAAAATGTACATTTTAGTTTTATTCTATAACCTACTGGCAACATTCCTACCAAATTTCAAATAAAAATATAGTCATTTAGATCATTCATTTGCAGAAAAATGACAATTGGTCAAATTAACAAAAAAGATGCAGTGTCTTCAGACCTTGAATAATGCAAAGAAAACAAGCTCATATTCATTTTTAAACTACACAATACTAATGCTTTAACTTAGGAAGAGTTCAGAAATCAATATTTGGTGGAATAACCTTGATTTGAAATCACAACTTTCATGTGTCTTGGCATGCTCTCCAACAGTCTTTCACATTGCCGTTGGGTGACTTTATGCTACTCCTGGCGCAAGAATTCAAGCAGCTCGGCTTCTTTTCATGGCTTGTGACCATCCATCTTCCTCTTGATCACATTTCAGAGTTTTTTTTATGGGATTCAGGTCTCGAAATTGGGCTGGCCATGACAGGGTCCTGATCTGGTGATACTCCATCCACACCTTTACTGGCCTGGCTGTGTGGCATGGAGCATTGCCCTGCTGGAAAAAACACTTCTCAGAGTTGGGGAACATTGTCAGAGCAAAAGGAAGCAAGTTTTTCTTCCGGGACAACGTTGTACTTTGCCTGGCTGAGGTTTGTAAAAGACCATAAGGATTGAACCAAAGCGGACTGGAGGGTCTCCTAGTTCGTCTTCTCTGATGAGTCCAATTTTCAGCTTTGCCCAACACATGGTCGTCTGATGGTTAGACGGAGACCTGGAGAGGCCTACAAGCCACAGAGTCTTGCACCTACTGTGAAATTGGACTCATCAGAGAAGACGAACTAGGAGACCCTCCAGTCGGCTTTGGTTCAATCCTTATGGTCTTTTACAAACCTCAGCCAGGCAAAGTACAACGTTGTCCCGGAAGAAAAACTTGCTTCCTTTTGCTCTGACAATGTTCCCCAACTCTGAGAAGTGTTTTTTCCAGCAGGGCAATGCTCCATGCCACACAGCCAGGCCAGTAAAGGTGTGGATGGAGTATCACCAGATCAGGACCCTGTCATGGGCAGCCCAATTTCGAGACCTGAATCCAATTAAAAAAACTCTGAAATGTGATCAAGAGGAAGATGGATGGTCACAAGCCATGAAAAGAAGCCGAGCTGCTTGAATTCTTGCGCCAGGAGTAGCATAAAGTCACCCAACGGCAATGTGAAAGACTGGTGGAGAGCATGCCAAGACACATGAAAGTTGTGATTTTAAATCAAGGTTATTCCACCAAATATTGATTTCTGAACTCTTCCTAAGTTAAAGCATTAGTATTGTGTAGTTTAAAAATGAATATGAGCTTGTTTTCTTTGCATTATTCGAGATCTGAAGACACTGCATCTTTTCTGCTATTTTGACCAATTGTCATTTTTCTGCAAATAAATGATCTAAATGACTATATTTTTATTTGAAATTTGGTAGGAATGTTGCCAGTAGGTTATAGAATAAAACTAAAATGTACATTTTACTTTAACACATACCAATAAATAGTAAAACCAGAGAAACTGATCATTTTGAAGTGGTCTCTTAATTTTTTCCGCGGCTGTATATATATATATATATATTCTTATTATTCTTGTTAGTCTAAAAATACACACAGATGGTGGGATTTGTTTTAGTCCCTGTTCAGCTCTTAGTATTTGTCATAGCAAACTGTCCCAGGCAGCACGGGCACTCTTGTGCCGTTTCATTTCTTTGTCAGCTCCACTCTACGATCATCTCTCCTGAGCGAGCACTGTTCTGTCACGACCAGTCCCAGCACGGAACGACTGTTTTTGTTAAAAGATCTGAAGACGTCCTCCGAATGAACCCACTGTTTTTTCCAGGGCTCAGAGCAGGTTATTTATCGAAGACATTTTATTATTTTGGTTGTATTTCTTCTTTTTAGTTGTGGCCGTTTGTTCTCCCTCTTTTCGGCTGGCTTCTGATGATTTATCACGCAGGCGTGTCACTGCCTCTGTGCATCTGTCTCCTTGTGACAGTGAAGACAACTAAAGTGCAATTTTTTCACCCCCACCCTCCCTCTCTCCACATCTCAGAAGTAAATTTGGCATCTTTGCTCCTTTTGTTTTTTCAGTCGGTTTGTGTTCTTCACAAAGCGGTGAGATGGGCTGAGGGTGGTCGACTGATCCGGGGAGACTGACAGCTGCGGTGTTCTCCACAAAGGCCAGTGGGATGGTGGGTGGTGAGTGGTGGAGGGGCTCTGAGGAGCCAGGAGGATGAGGTGCATGCTGAAGCCTTTGTGTGGGAATGGACCCTGTTGCTGCCGCTAGTCTTCTTGGGGGGGGGGAAGTCCTCATTTATTTGAAGTCCTCATTTTTCTGGTTTCGTGTTTTTTTTCCTGATATCTCTTTCTTCTGTCTGTTTCCTCACTCCTTTCATCCAGCACATCTTTGTTTCAAACTAAGGTACTTCTGGGGCCACATGTGAACAACACTTGCGGTGTGTGCAATTAAATATGAAATATGGTTTCAAAATTATATTATATTATCAATTATTATTTAAATATACTCCCATTCACACTCAAGGAAGAAAGAAAGAAAAAAACGAGTTCAACAGAAAATCAAGAATGGAGAAAGAGAGAGAGGGAGAGAAAGTATAACTCACTCCCTGGTTGACGTTGCAGGGCTACTGAATTGGCATGTTGGGAGTAATGGCTGCACATAAGCATCTAAGCAGGCAGGGCCTCTTGAATATGTATTTGGCTCGCTTCTTTCTCTCTCTGTTTCCTCTTCCTCCCTTCCAGTTCTCGTGTGGACCAGAATGCTCTTGTGGGTTCTACTGATCTATTTTTGCCATTCTTCAAACCACCCACTCTTCTTTTTCTGCACGTGCATCTGGCTCATGAGTGTGCAGTGGTGTATCTCCAAAACTGTTTGTGTGTGTGTGAGGGGAGGGGGGTGTGTGTGTGTGTGTGTGTGTGTGTGTGTGTGTGTGTGTGAGTGTGTCTGTTGTTTGAGTGTGTGTGTGTGTGTGTGTGTGTGTGTTGTGTGTGCCAACACACGCCTATGCACTGACACCCAGGACATGAACAAGAGCATTGGCTGAGACTCCAGGTAGCTCAGACCCCCCCACCCCCCATGTGACTGTGGTGTGTGTGGGCAGAGGAGCATCTTCCGATCACAGTGTGAAGTCAGGAGAAATAAGCCCCTGCAGCCTCTCTCTGCAACACTGCCAAGTCAGGAGGGAGTGGAGGAGAGAGGGAGAGAGAGACAGAGAAACTGGATAGGAACTACTTCAAAGCACTCAACCGTCCCTCACAGGCTAGTTCCCTCTTTCTCTATCTCTCTCTCTCTTCCTCTCTCTCTCTGTCTGTCCTTCCACACACCAGGGCTGATGGGGATTTCATGCTGACCAGGTCTAGCGCTCGAGTAGGCTTGAACTGCAGGCCACAGGCACAGCTGGCTTGTTCTGTGTTGAAGCCAAAAAGTCAAACTTTAAGTTTGTGTTGTTCAGTCCATTTGGTGAAGCTGGGGAGTACACTGTGATAATATCGCCCTCTCCTGGTGGGAGGAATGTTTTTTACCTGTAGTTTTATTATCTGGGCAAAGGTGCTTCACAAAAACTCCAAAACACAAAATGTCATTATGAAATATTTTAATTAATTCAAGTATCTAGTGTTTGAAAACACCACAATTAAATTGTTCACATTTTGACAAATCATTTTTGTCATTTTTTTATTGTTTACATTATATACAGTATTGGTAACACAATATTGTTACATTTTCTTTTATACACTGTTCATGTGCAAACACTGAAAAGAGTTACTGTTCGACAGTCATTACCTTCATTGTGTGTGTGTGTGTGTGTGTGTGTGTGTGTGTGTGTGTGTGTGTGTGTGTGTGTGTGTGACACTATGCCAGTGTCACTCTTTGGCCTGGTCTGAATGCAGCCAAATTCTGAGTCTTGGGCTCTCGAGATGCTCCAAAAGATTCATACCTGCAAAAAAAAAAAAAGTCAATACTTAGGCCTACTAATTCAAACTTCCACTTATACACACTCTCTCTTTCTCTCTCTCTCTCTCTCTCTCTCTCTCTCTCTCTCTCTCTCTCTCTCACACACACACACACACACACACACACACACACACACACACACACACACACACACACACACACACACACACACACACAAAATAGAATGGGTGGTACTATTCACATCTATCAACACAGCATCCCATTAAGAAAATCTGATCCAGACATTGATGAAACATTTTATATCATTGATAAATGTACTCTTCATTGACACCACTGTTGTTATTGATACATGTGTGTGTTTGTGTGTGTGTGTGTGTGTGTGTGTGTGTGTGTGTGTGTGTGTGTGTGTGTGTGTGTGTGTGTGTGTGTGTGTGTGTGTGTGAATGGCTCGTTGCAAGCACCAGTCCAACTTACATCTCAGTATATCTCCTCCACTCCTCCCTGTCGACAGAGGGCCGGGTGCTGGCCAGCGCTGCAGTCAGGTTGGCCTGGCAGAGCAGCAGGGTCATCTTACTGGGCCCGGCAGGCTGGACAATCACAGGGTCCTCCTGGAAGAGACAGAACCACAGGAGAGGTAAAACACACGTGATGGACGGCTGGTAACTGGTTGTGATGCATGACACATTGACCGTAGTCTCGTGCGAACTATTTACAGAGCACATATGAGAGACATATGAGAGAGTTATACTGCGTGGATTAAATACAATGATCTGGGATGGAGCACTGCTGAGGAAGAGTGTGAGAAGAGAAGAGTGTGTAGATTAGTTTCGTAGAGAAGATACAGGGGACAGTCCTATGGCAGTGAGTAGGTAGGATACTGCACTCTAGCGATGGCTTGTTAGTGAACTGCATGCACTGCTGTTTCTGCCGCTCTTCATCTAGAACTCTGGAAACTTGGAGTGTCTTACTGCTGTCCCTCCTGCATAAGTGTGGTCGGGGTTCATGCGTGTGTGTGTGTGGTACTGACGGCTGTCCTGCGGTAGTTGCTCTTGAGCGTGCTGATGTCGGCGTGCAGCTGCTCCGCCTGCCCTGGGCTCAGCTCCTGGAAGCCCTGCTGCAGGGAGGCCATGAAGGCCGGCATGGGGGACGAGCCTGCCTCCCTCACCAGCGCCCCCGTCAGGTCGTTGGTGGTGGAGTTGGGCCCTGAAGGGCCGAGGGAATTCTGGGGAAAACGGTGGGAGAAAAATGGTATTAGTGGACAGGAGAAAATGGAATTAAGGGTACGGAGTGCTGTATGGCATTGCAAGATCATGTCTTTGTCCTGTTTGGGTTCATTTGAAGGGTCTCAGTGTGAGTGGTACAGTGGTCTCAGTCCTGCAGCTGAATACATTTGTTTTAATAAAAGAAAATTAACTATAGGCTACAGGTTACCCCCATATATAAATAACATGGAGTCCTCCATGTCTGAATCCTCATTGTGTGATCCCTATCTGTGTTACCACAAATTTGGCCCTGCATCTGGTATCAAAACTGGCCCCAACGTCTGGAGTCATTAACTAAACAGGGTATTTAAGGAGAAGATAGCAAAAAGCACCCTGACATCCATGAGACTCCCTCTGAGCAGCCAGGTATGTTCATAACCTCTGAATGTTTGAAGTCTTTCCTTAGATATTTGTAAGTCTTATGATTATTAAGATAATGTTCATTTCAGATTATTCATTTTAGATTTGTTTGAATGTGTAACTGAATTAGCAACTTGCACCTGACACTGTCTCCTCTGCTGACATTATTAACAAGAGAAGTATTACTCGGATACAGTGTTTCTGCAACGCAGGACTAGGATTAGTGTCAAACCAAAAGGCAGCGATGGAACTTTTGAGGTGCCTGGCTAATCACCTGTGTTGTACATGCTGCTGCAGAACTGTTACATTGTATTATACGGCGGTGGATTGCCTTGCAGACTCTGCACTGAACTGAATGGTTATACTGAGCTTGCGCAGCTGCCTGGCACTCAGTCCCAGAACTGTTTTCCAGCTATTCCCCAGAACTAGTAACAGGTTTTGTCTGTGAAATACACCTAAATCTAGCAATATCCTGAGCGACACTGTTCCTTGAAGAAACAAGATAATAAAAAGTAAGAGAGGTATTCATCATAACAGATTGTAGGCATAGAGAAGAAATGACCCCAGGTCAGCCTACCTAACGGGTAATAATATTGCATTAAAAGAACAGGGCCTAAGGCTGGGTTCTTAAATTGAGTGGAGTCAAATTAATTAGGTTTACCAAGATATGGTCCTTAAATAAAGATAATGTTCCTATAAATTATATATTGTAATTTAGCAAAGCCCAGACAAACGAACATGCAGAAACCTTCTCCTACTCCCAGTTCAATCGTTGGAGTCAGATTAATTAGGTTTACCAATATATGGTCCTTATATAAAAACAATGGGGACTTATCGATAAAAGCATATGACACATGGGTGAAAGAGGCTGTTTTAGTATGAGACAACTTGATCAGCTAAAACGAAAGACTCAGAAAGCTCTGCTCAATGTCTTCAAAAACAAGCCGGACTCCGCCCCACCCATCAACCACAACCACCGACACCCCTGAGAGAAATTCCACCAGCATCTCCGACGCACACGAGAACAGGAACCAGATATGGAATAAGACAAATAAAGACCCCAACAACCCCAATTCTCGGCGGACTACAAAATGTGTTAGACCAACTTACAGCTGTGTCAGGAGGGGTGTGTGTCATGGAAGCAGACACATGCTGCCCATACATCCCTGAGAACGATGATGATGGTCACAAAATATGTAAGGGCATACAGGATTTAAACCAATTAGTTAAAAATCTCCAGGAGCGACATAATGTGAGTGATGACTGGTTGGCTGAACTCTCCCCAGCAGCAAAGGCATGGATAATAAGGTTACTGTGGTAATAGTATACCTGTTGCTGTGTGACTCCATGCGTTAGGGCAATGATAGACTCAATGGTAAAGAAAAAGTTTGGCCAGTACGTCAAAATGACTCATGAGGAGGACATTGATGACTGGCAACCCCCTGGGATACATGATGATGATTATGTGCAAGCTAAATGTCTGATGTAAAGATTAGAGTAAAACTTGGCTTGGCTTGCTAATATCTGGATGCCTTTGTTCATACAAACCAGCAGATGCTTTCCTGATAACAAAGACACAACGAAGGTAGAGTTTGAACCTAAAGGGATTACTTACTGGATGATAACCATCTGTTGCAATGAAAACATTTATGATATAGTGATAAAAAGCGGGGGAATGTATTAGAAAATATGCAAATTGCAAGTGTGTAAAGCATACCATGTGAAATATTAAGGAGAACTAGGGTGATTGTTTTTTCTTGTCCTTGATAATATAGTGTGCTGGAAGAGAGTGATACTCCCTGTTCTTCTTACCTCTGTAACCCTGTGAAATAGACACTGCCTGACTGTAAGAGAATACATCCGATTATCACAGGTTGCTTGCTGTTTACTCTGTGGGTTTCTGATCCTTATGCAGAAGTCCAGTAAACGTATTACTAATATCCAATTACAAGACTGATCACGCATTAGACTGGTATTTATCAGATTTCCACCACAGTCTGGAAAGTAGTCCCTTACAGCAGTGGTCCCCAACCACCGGGCCGCCACCACCACACAGAAAACATCTTTGGAGAGCTTCTTTGCAAAGGTGAAAAGGCCAACTAAGGAGCCAGAAGAGGAGCCTACGACCTCAAAAACAGAAAGCTTCTTTCAACAGACAATACCAGGAGTCATACTTAAAATACGGGTTTATCGCAACAGGTGATTCTCACGCACCAATAATCGCTCTGTTTAATATGTGGCGACCTATGAAGCCTTTAAAACTGCTTCGGCACATGGAGACCAAGCACTGAATCAGAGTTTTGGTGAGTTGTATTTTTCATGCACTTAACGTTCGTAATACAATGGTATTGGCAGCAAATTAACTCCACCTAACGTTAATGTTAGCTTTTGTGTATGAGCAGACCGGGCTTCATTCTATCAAATTTGCGCTTGCCTCACGGGTGCAATTGAATGATTCACATCAATATGAATGGATGACGTGTAAAATGACACCTTGAAGTCGGTCCGTGAAAAAAAATCCCTACATTAAACCGGTCCGTGGTGCAAAAAAGGTTGGGGACCCCTGCCTTACAGTATCCCAAATACCTCCTCAGATCACTTTGATACCTCAACATTTAACAGCACAAGAATAAAACTGTGCCCTCAGCAAATCCATGTTGTCATAAGATTAAGTACATAATTACAGTGGGGAAAATAAGTATTTGACCCCTGCCGATTTAGCAAGTTTGGCCCCTTGCAAAGAAATACATGATCTATAATTGTAATGGTAGGTCTATTTTAACAGTGAGAGACAGAATATCAACAAACACATCCAGAAAACTGCATTTTATAACAGTTAAGAATTGATTTGCAATTGATCGCCGGATATACGTATTTTATCCCCTACCAAACAGCAAGAATTCTGGCTCCCATAGACCAGTTATGTGCCCACGAGGCACACAGATTAGTCCTCATTAGGCCTAACAAAATACACCTGATCTCAACAGGTGACGTGTATAAAAGAAACCTGTCCAAAGAATCATACTTCACACCTTCAACCTCACCACCATGGGCAAGACCAAAGAGTTGTCCAAGGACGTCTGATATAAGATTGTAGACCTGCACAAGGCTGGAATGGGCTAAAAAAACATCAGCAAACAGCTTATGGAGGGGGAAGAATGCTGAATATGACCCCAAGAACACCATCCCCACCGTCAAGCATGGAGGTGGAAACATTATACTTTGGGGCTGTTTCTCTGGGTACAGGACGACTCCACCGCATCGAGGGGACTATAGATGGGGCTATGTACCGTGGAATCATAGGTTGAGATAAGGACTTGGAGAAGATCTGCAAAGAGGAGTGGACCAAAATCCCTCCTGATATGTGTGTAAACCTGGTGACCAACTCCAAAAAACGTCTGACGTCAGTGCTTGCCAGCAAGGGTTACTCCACCAAGTACTAAGTCATGTTTTGCCAAGGGGTCAAATACTTATCTCCCGCAATCAATTGCAAATCAGTTTTCTGGATGTTTTTGTTGATATTCTGTTTCTAACTGATAAAATACACCTACCATTACAATTATAGATCATGCATTTTTTTGCAAGGGGCCAAACTTGCTAAATCTGCAGGGTGTCAAATACTTATATTTTCCCCACTGTAATTACAGTGCATGAAATGCCCTGTATTGTTATTCCTAGGCTTCTTCTTCTTCTTCTTCTTCTTATTCTTGTTACCTTTTTCTGCGATTAATTCAGCCCGAACCGCTTAACGTCGAAACTTCATTCAAACTTTGTCGCGTAGGTCTTGTAAAGGACACTTATGCTATGTATTTTTCACTTTTCTAAACTTTATACTTTTTAAGATATTAAATAAAAACGAATCTAAATTTTCCCATTGACTTACATTGGGCCATTATGACATCATAATAGGGTCTTTAAACTGGCTTGCACCTGTGCTTCACTGACAGCTGCACCAAATCAAAGAAACCTCTTCTCTGTCCCTCTCAATTTAACTCTAACTAGGAACATTAAGACACCTTCCATTCTCTACTTTTTTTTCTCTCCATCTCTCCATCTTTCTCTCTATCCCTCTCAGTCTACTTTCTCTCACACTCAATCTCTCTTCTTCACTCCATTTTTATCTCCTTTTTTCAATATTTTCACTCTCTTTTTCTCTTCCACTCTTCTTTCCTTCTTCCACTCTTCTTTCCTTCTTTCACTTTTCTTTCCTTTCTTCACTCTCCTTTCTTCTTTCCTTCTTTCACTCTTCTTTCCTTTCTTCTTTCCTTCTTCAACTATTATTTCCTTCTTTCACTCTTCTTTCCTTTCTTCACTCTGGTTTCTTTTCTTCTTCCACTCTTCTTTCCTTTCTTCACTCTTCTCTCTTTTCTTCTTTCCTTCTTTCACTCTTCTTTCCTTCATCCTCTCTTCTCTCCTTTCTTCACTCTTCTTTCCTTTCTTCTTTCCTTCTCCCACTCTTCTTTCCTTTCTTATTTCCTTCTTTCACTCTTCTTTCTTTTCTTCTTCCTTTCCTAACTTTTGCATTTCATGCACTGGTATTTCCTTCAGGAAATGCATTTTCTAGTTATGTATTTGATCTTGTTGCAACATATATTTGCTGAAGGCACAGTTTTATTCTTATGCTGTTGATATTCTGTCTCTCACTGTTAAAATAGACCTACCATTACAATTATAGATCACGCATTTCTTTGGAAGTGGGTAAACTTGCGAAATCGGTAGGGGGTCAAATACTTATTTTCCCCACTCTAACTGTAGAAATATAGCCTACACACCAATAAAAACCACAGCAAAAAAAAGCCAATTCACATTTCTGAGTCATAAAGAGATACACGAAAGTACAAATGTAACCAGGAACAAATATGTAATACAAACAAATATAAGAGGCTGTAACTGACCAGGTCAGGGGGGGAGGGGTTGTCCAGCTCGGACTCGTAGGAACTGCCAAAGTAGAGTCTCCACATGTTGGGGTGGGGCACCTCGTGTGGCGTGTCACTGGAGTCGAGCTGCACTGCAGGCGGGTCCAGCCCACCGTCAGCCTCCCCGGCCGAGTCGTCCGACCCGCTGCTGTGGTTCAGGAAGATCATGGAGGAGAGGCTGCCGTCACTGTCTGAGCCAGAGCCCAGATCCTAGTGGGGAATGGAGGGGTGAGAAGAAAAGTGTGTCTGTCTGTCTCTCTGTCTGTCTGTCTGTCTGTCTGTCTGTCTGTCTGTCTGTCTGCCTGCCTGCCTGCCTGCCTGCCTGCCTGCCTGTCTGCCTGCCTGTCGGTGTGTGTGTGTGTGTGTGTGTGTGTGTGTGAGTGTGTGTGCATGTGTGCATGTGTGGCACACTTGCCCCAAAAAAGAAGTGACTGCCCACAGCTTTGTGTGTGTTTGTGTGTGTGTGGGTGAGTGTATGTGCGTGCGTGCGTGCGTGCGTGCGTGCGTGCGTGCGTGCGTGCGTGCGTGTGTTTGTATGTGTGCGTGTGTGTGTGGGGGGTGCTGGGGTCTCACATGCAGCAGGCTGGCCCCAGGGCTGGAGTGGATGGCCTCCAGCTGGGCGTTATACAGAAGAGCCTTCAGGTCGGCTCCCGTGAACGAGTCCGTCGCCGCCGCCAGCTCCTCCAGGTCCACATCCGGTCCCAGCGGAAACAACCGGGTCAGAACCCTGAGGATCTCCAAACGGGCCACCTGAAACCACCACCACCACACAGAATTTAGAGGTATGTCTTCAACGGTTAACTTTAAGCAAGCTTTGTGAAGATTTGCTAAATAAATACGGTCACATAAACCTTACACACTAGCTTCAGACACCAGAATACAACAGACGACCATAGCCCTCAACTAATTAGTGTGATTGACTGTATAAAATAAACATAACCTCACGTGCTTGGTGGACACTGACCTGGTCTGGCGGAGGGCAGTACAGGGACTTATCCAGGCGCCCTGGCCTCAGCAGGGCTGGGTCAATCAGGTCAGGACGGCTGGTGGCAGCCAACACATACACCCCTGCAGCCGTTACACAGACAGTCAGTGGCACACTCCAAAGATTTACATCTCAGATACTTTAGAATATGAAGATTTTGTGACCTCTCCTCTAAGTCCATTAACCCTTGACATTAAGAGCTTATAACAAACATAGCTGCAAGTATGTTCAAAATTCACTTTAGAGTATTCTTTATGACCAACCCGCTCTCACGTGTAATACTATGCTAGCTGGCATGTTAAGCCTGTGACATGCTGTGATCACAGAGGGCTTGGATTAAAAAGGCTTGGGGATTTACAGATTATTCTTTTGAAAGGACTCCTACCCATTCTAACTCCTAATTACAACTCACTCCTAACTATAATCCTTACACCTACGACAGTCAGCATTTTAAAAGTATAAATTTTTCCTGGGTCTGCACATGCACATGTGTGCAACCATATGTGTGCATTCCTGCGTATGTACACAAATGACAGGTATGAATGTAAACACATATGCATGAGTCATCCGTACCCTGCAGGCCCTCCACCCCGTCTAGCTGTGTGAGCAGCTGGTTGACCACGCGGTCAGTGACCCCCGTGCTGTCGTGACCTCTGCGGGGGGCCAGCGAGTCGAACTCATCGAAGAAGAGAATGCAGGGCTTTGCAGCCTGGGCTCTGAAACAGGACAAAGACATGGTCCAGCCATCCGTCATCAGTCATCATCACCTCTCATCCCTTACTCAGCCTCGGCTCTCATACATCACAGTCACAGCATCACATCACAGTCACAGCATCACATCACAGTCACAGACTCGACATCTATATCATACACTCGTCAAGAGAATAAATGTTTAAGGCCTCTTTCAGAGGACATCTTGGGACTTGCAGGTGAAAGATGGTGCTCTTGAGGCATAAAAAAGCAGACTGACCTTTGAAACACATCCCGGACGGACTGCTCACTTGCGCCAATGTACTTGCTGAGAAGTTCAGGGCCCTGTGCAAGAGAGAGACAGAAAGAGAGAGAGAGAGAGAGAGAGAGAGAGAGAGAGACAGACAGACAGACAGAAAGAGAGAGAGAGTTAGTTCATATAAAACACCATCAGTAGATTATAGCATTTTATGAGTGCGCCATTGAATAATCATAAACTCTCCCACCCAAACGCAATTACATTTCATTGATATTAACGGTGCCAGGTGGCAAATGAACCCATTCATCATGGCTCTAGGATTGGGCTTTATTGGTGTTTGCCTTCCCCCCGCAGTGCAGTAGATGAGAAAAATCCACAGGAAGAGTCTGTGAGCGATGAGGCCAGATGTGCTTTAGTATAAATGCTGATAAAGTTCATAACAGCCTTCTTTATGACTCCAGACACTAAGCAATACACTATGAGACTACAACACAGGTGTCTGCCTCCGCTGTCTGAAGCACTGTGGTGGAAAATGGGTCTAGCTTTACATTTTAAGATGAACTTATTGATCCAGTTATTGTCGACACTGAATGAAAATGTAATTTTGGTTAAAATGGTCAGTATTCCTCAGAATGTTTGTAACATGATTTAACATACAAGGTGGTTTGTTTCATTAGTTTTTTTAAATTGTCAGGCCCTGAAGAATTTAACAGCAAATTATCCAAAGAAGTCCACAATTTGTATTCAAACTGAACATTCAATGCATTAGTGTGAACCATCGGTTGGGAGGCTAGGCTCTGGAGCCCAGTGTGGTACCTTAATACTGATGAAGTTCATGCCGCTCTCTTTGGCCACGGCTCCAGCCAGGAGGGTCTTGCCCGTCCCCGGGGCTCCGTAGAGCAGCAGCCCGGTGCGCTGGCGGATCGGCAGCTTAGAGAACAGGATCGGGTACTGGAGAAAGAGAGAGGGGCGAGGAACTGCAGCAAGATTACATTGCATCACTATTCATCTCCTTACAGTGTTGGGAGAGCTTGGCTAAGACCTCGGGTGAGTTTAAATCCGGATATTGGACCCAGCAGTAAATGTACAGGGATATGTTTCTGTGATCGTTGAATGACAGAAAAATTACAGAATTTGCAGAGGAAATTCTCAAAAATTGCAATGATTATGACTAATCCTTGGTTTACTTCGACTATCCTTGGTTGCTTATCACTGTCCTTGGTGGATTACCACTAACCCTTGTTTGATTATCATCAATCCTTGGTGTCTGTGATTTGTACTGAACACAATACAATTCACAACAATTTACATACAATTTACAATCTCCTTTCACTGATACATAGTATTTATTTGTGTGATTCGATAGCTTGTCACAACAAACTGAAAAACACCTTTAGGTCCTTCCCAGATGTTGCTTTTCAAATATTACTAGATTATTATGCAATCTGTTCTGAAAAGTCCACAGATTTCCCTACCTTGGCTGGCAGTAGGATGGTGTCCATCAGCATTTGGCGAACCTGGTTCAGTCCTCCCACGCTCTCCATGCCAGCCACGCCAGGAGTCTGAAGCTGGGCACCCCACAGCGAGGGAGGCGTGAAGTCCCTTAGAGCGTGCACAAAGTCCTCCCAGGTCACACGCAAGTCTGTCAGGAAAGGAAACAGGACAATGAGAAGTAATATACGGGGCTGCAAACCTCAATTCACAACCTCAAAATCACTTAGGACTAAAGCACATGAGTTGCACTGTACACAGGAAAACAGACACCACTCTCTCGTCTTTCAGAACTTTAATTTCTGCATCTTTTCATATTTTGATACTGTGTCATTATTGTTCCTTTTGTAAAACCCAAAAATCTACTCTTCACAAAGAAGAACTGTCTAGAACTATTAGGTGTTACTCTAGTAGTGTGTAAAGTGTCTCTGAAAAAGTGAGGAACGCTAGATTAAATCCATCTAATTGTTTATTTGATGAGAACCCAGCACCTCCAGGCCTATCCAGAGCACCGCTGTAGCCCTTGTTGTTCACCACGCTGGCATGTACAGCCCTCTCCAGCAAGAGAGACAGGTCCCGAGGCAGATAACCCTCCGTCTGCTTGGCTACGGCCTCAAGGTCTAGCGGGTCGAGGCAGTCAGAAGACAAGCTGCTTTTCCTCAGCATGAGAGACCTCAGGATCTCCACCCTCTGGGCCTGGAAGCAAGGAGGTTTCATAGTAAGTGCACCCCAAGACACACTGGAATTTTACATTTCTTCATGACAACATAAAGGTCTTTGAAATGTAATTTCAACTAGCGTTGAATTATGGGAAATGTAGTCTTTGATGTTTACCTGATCTGGACTGTTGATGTGGGCAAAGCTCTGAAAGAAGTGGGAGCCCTGCACCTCTCTAAGGGATGAGTGTAAGGACTCCCGACTCTGGGCAGTGGCAACCAGGGCAACCAGACTGCCCCGCTCGATAACTTCATCTACAACATCTTTCAGACCTGAGCAAATAGCACACAGATGGACATCATCTCATTCAGGTCAGGGTGCATAACAGCACTGTGATCTGAATAACTTCATAGAACATGACAGTGTACAGTAAAGGTGTGTATGAATTAGTACTCGCAGTACAGACATACTACTCCTTAACATCCTGTCCATCTCCCAAAACATTTGAAACTGTACAGACTACGGTTCAGATAAGCAGTTGATTTCCCATACAAGGGGTCAGAATCTTCTTTTTAGCAAAAAAAAATGTATACAGTCATGGACAAAAATATTGGCACCCCTGCACTTCTGTCAGATAATGCACCACTACTCCCAGGAAATTGTTGCAATTATTAATGCTTTTGTATTCACATGTTTATCTATTTAGATTGCATTGGAAAAACACAAAAAATCTGTGAAATAAAGACAAATCTGACTTTATTCCACACAAAACTCCAAAAATGGACTGGACAAAATGATTGGCACCCTCAACTTAATAATGGGTAGAAAAATATCTGAAATCAATTGCTTCCTGTTACCATGAATGAGGTGTCTTTCACCTCTCTACTGGAATTTTGGACCACTCTTCTTTTGCCAACTGCTCCAGGTCTCTCACATTTGAAGGGTGCCTTCTCCCAACTACTGATTTGAGATCATGCCCCAATTGTGCCATGGGTTTAAGATCTGGACTCATCTCGGACACTTCAGAACTCTCCAGTGCTTCGTCTTAACCATTTCTGGGTGCTTTTTGAAGTGTGATATGGGTCATTGTCCTGCTGGAAGACCCATGTCCTCTGACGGAGACCCAGCTTTCTGACACTGGGCCCTACATTGCGCCCAAAAATGATTTGGTAGTGCTCAGATTTCCTGATGCCATGCACACAGTCAAGCAGCAAAGCAACCCCGAAACATCGGTCCAGCTCCACCATATTTGCCTGTAGGGACCATGCTCTTTTCTTTGAAGGCCTCATTTCGTTGTCTGTAAACTGCTTGATTTTGGCTTCCCCCTGGATCTCCTACCATAGCATCCCATTTCATTCAAAAGGCGACAGATAGTTTGAGCTGATACCATTGTACCCTTTGTCCGCAGGGTATCTTGAATTGATTTGGAAGTTGTTCTAGGTTTTTTATCCACCATTCAAACAATCTTTTGTTGCATTCTGTCATCAATTTTTCTCTTCCTTCAACATCCAGGGATGTTAGTGACAATGCCATGGGCTTTAAACTTCTTGTTGCCACTGCCCACAGTGGACACAGGAGCATTAAGATCTCTGGAGATAGACCTGTAGCCTTGAGATTGTCCATGCTTTTCTACAATTTTGGTTCTCAAATCCTCAGACAATTCTTTGCTCTTCTTTCTTTTCTCCATGCTCAGTGCGGTATACACAGACACACAACACAAAGGTTGAGTCAACTTTGCTCCATTTTAACTGGTTGCAAATCTGATTTCTATATTACCAGCATCTGTAGCTTGCCACAGGTAGGTTTAAATAAAGATTAAAGGAGCATTGAATGCTTGAAATACAATTATTTCTTACAATTTTGAAAGGGTGCCAATCATTTTGTCCAGTCCACTTTTGGAGATTTGTGTGGAATAATGTCAGATTTGACTTGTCTTCTTAACTGCTTTTTTGCGTTGTTCCAAACAATAGAAATCAACATGTGAATACCAAAGCATTTGTAATTGCGATTTTTTTTCTGGGAGACTTGGTACATTATCTGACAGAAGTGCAGGGGTGCCAATATTTTTGTCCATGACTCTATAATATAGAAAGTGTTCTGATTTATGAGTGTTGTGAGGAATGATGTCATACTTTGGGCAATGTGCAGGTGAAGCAAAGCCTCTGGACCTTGCTCGTGCTCTGGAGAGGAGGCAGCCGCAGTCACCTGGTCCAGATCATCCAGAAGGACCACTGAGGGCTGTCTCCACACTGCCTGCTCAAAAACCTCCTCCAGCCGTTGCCTAACAGTTTCAGCTCGCTTCCCTAAATATAGAGGTAAGTGTCCAAACATGTCATACACTGGATATTATCAAATAGGACTTTGGATATCACAGAAGAAAGGAATGATTGACTGACCTTTCAGCATCTTACAATCTACAACTTCAATATGGGCATCTAAGTCATCTATGGCCTTCCGGCAAAGTGCCTTGGATAGAGAGGACTTTCCACTTCCCTGCGGATATAAGAATAAAACATGCTTATTACAACTGATTTTGTTGAAGCTATTTGCAATAATTATCTTAACATCAATTTAATTTCACTATGGCATGCCACAAGGTAACAGGTGGGATTTCTTCACTTAATACAGGTTAATTCACATGTCCCTAAGTAGTCTGTGAGTACATAGTCTCATAGCAGTCACAACTATACATTGAAGTTGCCTGCTCTTCCATTCTGAACCTCCCCAATGATATCCCTATGCTGTAGTGCACCTTGTGCATGTTGAACCACTTCTCGTGGATTCCACAGTGGCCTTGACTGCTGGATCCTTAGACTGTAACAAAGTCATCTACAGGCTGGTCTTAACACATTTCAACTCCTACACCAAGCTGGTCATTGGTAACTCCAAAATTCCTTTTCCAAACAATACTACAGTACTTAGAAAACGTTGCACCCCAAGCCATTTCCTAATGGCCTTATTCATGATTCCCTCAAATTTCTCCACCACTGAAATACCAACTCCAAACGCAGTCAAAGGCCTCCTAAAACAAAGCCTTGACCTCTTGTGTCACACAGCTTAAAGGTTACCTTGGCTCCAGTGATGAGCAAGGCTCCACTCCGCAGCCCAATCCCAGTGGCCACCAGCACCTGGGACAGTGGTCGTCCCATCAGGCTGTGGGAGATGTGCTCAAAAGCTGAGGCGCTCATCTCAGCCACAGCCCTGTTTAAGAGAGGAGGAGACAACCACACAATGAGACCAGTGAGTGGGTTCAGCATTTATCATTATTCATTTACCAGACGGCACAGTAAAGGGAGAGGTTTCATGGGGTTTTATTTGTGATTGCTCATTTTACAGGGGTTAAATATCAACACTCAGCTAATTTCAGCCCCCTATACTATGGCTGTGGCCACGGTGGTGATATTCTTTCTTACCCAAGATGACTGAGGGAGGGGAAATCCTCATGAATTTGATCTGGATCTTTCACAGGATCAGAAGAGTCTGGACTCACTGGCTCTAGGACAACCTAGATGAGGTCATGAGTGTGTCAAATTTTGGTAATTACAAAAATAAACTATCATGTTAATTAAGTATCACTAAAATGAAACACCTTACCCCAAACCTCTGTAACCAATACAATTAAAACCTGTTACCATTACAGAGGAATACCATAGTACCTGTATGTCTTTCTTCTGGAGCAAACTTGTTGTTAACAGGAAAAGCTCATTTGTATGCTTCTCAGAAGGCTCCGGTTTTAACACAGTCAAGGCAAATTCTGACTTTCCTGAGGAAACAGAGAAATATTGTGTTGAAGATAGTGAGATAACATGGGCTTTCAATCTGCAAACTAAATGGCATCTAGCTCAGGAATGGATCTGGCCAGACCTGTACCTACACCACACAGTGGTGTGTATTTTTCATTACAAATTCCTTTAGCAAATACCAGCTAACTAAGTATTATGAATACAACTTAGGTATCAGGTCCTGTATATGTAAGACAAACCTGTAACATGACCACTGCTTGCCTTTATGTAAAATCATATGACAAATATGAGGTATGCTTAATGTCATTAGTACTTTGTGAGGTGGCCCCCACCTTCATTCCAACAATAAGATAGATAGATAGATAGATAGATAGATGGATGGATACTTTATTAATCCCGAGGGAAATTCAAGAATAAATTGTTGTCTGTATTTTAACTAAGTAAGTTTAGCCACATCGGTGGATCTAGTCCTCATCCAGGAAAAGTTGGGGCCACACTTGTTCCAGTCTGCTAGTCTGTAGGAGGTACCTTCTCCATTTGGCAAGAGGATGAAGCTGGAGCGACCGGTGAGACAGGCGAGTGGCTCATGGCTCTGGGAGTGCAGCCACTCCAGGAAGCCAGTCCCCACTTCCTCCTCGCCCTCAGTCTGTGGCTGGGGGTCATCCAGGGGAAACAGTGGATGAAAGGCAAATAGATGAAACAACATAGATGTATTCCTGTACAGCTGAATAGACCCGAGATGGGACAGAAAAACAGCAACTACAGTGGAATAGAGGGGTCAAGTTTCAATGAATTTACTTTTGTTGCATTTCAACATACTTTTCTTGTGATCCCAAACATTTCATGATCTTGGGAAAGTACCACAAACCATCACTGCCTTTCCATTTCAACATTGTGTGGTGATGTTACAGAAGTCTATAGCACTTTAGAGGAGATATGTACTGTATGTCTGTGCGATAGAGGACATATTACCATCGGCTGTACTGGCTGTAGCCTTACAGACAAGGCCACTCTTGGAGTTGAATTCATAGGCTTCAACCGAACAGTTGAATGGAGGTCTATTTTTAACCTGTTCCTAAGAGCCTTCGGAATCTGGAGTGAATAAAGAACACACAAGCACAGAATTGAGGCCCATCCATGCATCCCCACTGAACAATACCGTAAAGGCAATACATGACAGAGCTTGTGACTCACCCACAGCCTTCCACTGTGGAGCTCGCCCCTTTGAAAAGATGCTTGATCTTCCAAGTTTTCATGATGACACTTCACCCTGACCAGTACGGAGTCTGTCTCCTGATCCTCCGCATCAACAGAGGCTTTAGCGTCACTCTTCCTCTTCTCCATAGCCTGCTTGGCCTTCTCTCGTGCCTCCTTTGGAGAGGCTACCTTGGAGAGTTTGCCATATGTTATCTCAGGCTGTCTCCCACTGAGGTAGTGCACCTCGTTTTGGGCCAACGGCAGCATGTGGACCTCCCCATAAATGGCACCCAGGTGACTGGCAAAACGAGGAGGGGTTCTGCACACTCTCAACATAGAGTCTGTGAAGACGACGGGGATCGTGGGAACAGGTGGGGCATCTTTGGCTGGATCCAAGCTCCCTGTGAGCATGTACCTCAGCAGGCTTTTCAAATCAGGTATTCCACCCCACTGCTGCTGCTGCTGCAGCTGGTTAAGGTGGTTCTGGCTAACATCCAGCGGGTCACTAGGGGGCTCGTGAGACATGCTGCCCAATGAGGAGCTGGTGGAGCTGGTGGAGACGGCTTGATCAGAGGTTAGATGAGGTGTGTGGAGACTTTGGCTCGGGTTCAGATGTGCTGACCCCAAAGGGTTTCCTTGATCTCCACTCCTCATTTTGGGGGAGACGATCAACTCTGTGAACTGCTCCAGTCGACCATAAGGCACATTCGGTGATAAGGAGGCTGCAAGATAGAGAAAAAAAAAACAAATAATAAGTCTTCAAGCATATCTCCAAGCACAAATTCTTGAAGCACTTATATGATGTGCATTATTTAAACGCATGTCTTACTGCATATACAGTATATGGTAGCCATTATTAAAATTACAAACCAATTTTAATGTATATGGATGTTCGCTGGTCCACCCACACAGGAAAAATACCATCCTCGTACACAACTCGGATCTGATCAAGCAGCTGGTTTTCCAGGGCCATACTGTGAAGCTCCTAAAAGACAGAGGTCATTCAGACACAGGGACAGTACTAATGCTTGAAAATATATACAAAACACAATTTAAGCTTTGAAAAAGTTTGTTATTAAGAAAATTATAAAAACATTCAGTACAGCTTTATTTTATTTTCCAGCTCATTATTATGATTTCTGAGGCTCATGAACAGCTGGCACACTGAAACGGCATACACACCAGGATTTCCCAGTCATCCGAGGACAGTGGCTCCACAAACACCTGATGCACAGATTGTACATTTTGACAGGGTCGCAGAAAACCCTAGGAGAGCAACATACCACTGAGTTAACAAATGGTGGACGAATATATGAGCGTAACATGCTCAGCGTCAGGAGGCTATTATTTTGCAGAGAAACAAATGTGCGGGTTAAACCGTTTTGTTGTCAGTTCCAACGTTACCTGCTCTCCCTCCTTCAGTCCAAGTTTCTGCGCCAGTTGACGACTAAACTCGACATGATTCTCTTGAGATGGAGTGTGTCTGCCCCTTGTCCAGCTAAAGAAGACGGGGGGACTGCCATCCCAGGACAGCTCGAGGATCTGATTCTGCATTCAGTAATAAGAAAATAGTTACATGTGAACTTGTGTGTAACGTCGGCTACTTTGTAAGCAGTGCAAGTGGAAGGTCTCAATAGCTTAATAAACATGACAACTTGTTGTTAATAGCAGTTACCTCATGCAATGATAGTTTTGTGATCAAGTTCGGTGGCAAGTGCAGGAAACAGTTTTTTGCGTTGTTGAATGCAAGTGTGACGGGTTGAATCCCATGACTGCCCAACATTACTTCGTTTGATGCTGAAGATGCACTATGGTTTCCATAAATGCCTAAAATAAGTTATGTGCATTTGTTAGCTGATGTTGCCAGTTAGCCAAATAGTAATAGCATGGTCTGAAGAATGACAGTTTAAAGTCCAAGTCAGTCGTAATCAATCGCACATGCTCTTTGTTTCGGCAATATTATTGTAACGTTTTTTCTCTCAAACATTTTTCTCTTGGCGTGTCCATTGCTTTGGTATTCGTATTACACACAAAGCATAGTATACAACAAAAAGGTTCGTTGACACTGGTATGAGCATTGCAACTGGATCGGAAGAGGAAAATCGTACATATCTCGTTCGATTAGTTCAGACTACTTCCTGTCTATGGGTATTGTTGTTGTTGAGAAAACATGGCGACCTCCATGAAGGTTTCAGTTTGGGACACTCCGAAAGTGTATAAACACCATGAACAGCGACCTGTTTGTCACACACGACCAAAGTACAGAGATGGAAGGAGACCTAAGGCTGTCAAGGTGAGCATACTATGTCATCAGAGTCTACATTAGTCAAACGACGGTTAGAAAATCCAGTTACAGGCTAGGCTAAACATCTTGTATTGGCTAGGTTCTAATCTAGGGATTAAAATGTTCCGTTTTTTAATAAACTTCCGTGTCTTCATCTAGGTTTACACTATCAATCTTGAATCCCGTTACTTGCTGGTGCAAGGGGTGCAAGCGATTGGAGTAATGACAGAGTTGGTGCAGCTCCTCGCGCTGTATGGAGCTATAGAAGAATACCGTGTGCTTGACGAATATCCTGCCGAAGAGTTCACTGAAGTGTACCTTTTCAAATTTCAAAAGCTGACAAGTGCGAGGTGGGTTGTCCCTGTGAAATTTGTACAATCTTACTGTACAACCCTCAGTCGTTTATTAATATCTATCTTGTAATCATATCAACTGTGTTATTCTTTCAGGGCAGCAAAACGAAACACGGACGAGAAGAGCTTTTATGGAGGCTTGTTACACGTCTGTTACGCTCCTGAGTATGAGACTGTGGAGGACACCAGGCAGAAATTACAGGATAGAAGGAGATACGTGAACAGAGTGGCCCAAAGCAAAGGTATGACAGCCAATTTGCAAAGCAACCTTTAAAGTTAATAGAAATTAGGTTTTAACCGGGACAGTAACGCATCCTATTCTTTATTTGCAGAAAAGGCATACGTGCCAAAAAATGAGGAAAGAACATCAAGAACAACACGTCCATGGGATACATGTGAAGAGCCTATACCAGAGAATGTTCCAAAGGGGAAGAGTTCAACATACACAGACAATTACCAGGGCTTTCCTTTGCTACCTTTGCCTCCTCAAGAGAAGCTGTTTTGCCAACCTTCATATTCTGGTCAGTTACAGCAGGGAAGAACATTACCCGCTGAGGACAAGATGGGCTCTTTGCACCACTACGTCGATCCCACCAAAGACCCTAAGCTCCAAACAGCTATGATTCAAAGAGACAGTGAAAAGAATAGCAGGGTGACCAGGGACACATCTTCACATGCACGATTTGTACCAAGACCTGCTCTCTTAGACAGTAGAAAACGTAAAGCAGAGGAGACGATCAGTCAGACATCAAGGGGTAACAGTGATGAAGGTGGATGTCTAATTGGACCACAGTTACCTGAAAAGCCAAAGACGGATTTAGAAGATGCTTCATTAAATATCACAGCTAACATAATAAGGAGCACAATGGCAAAGGTATGAGTACTCATTACAGTATGATGTTGTCTTGACAAAACATGATAGACATTATGCTTAAAATGTGTGAATAATCAGGTATTGGCTATTGAACCAGATGAGTTAAAGTAAAACTGTTGCTTGTTTGAACAACAAAACAGAATTGCACAATGTGCTATTTCACCATGTTTGAGTGAACGTAGTTATTATATGTAAGTCATTTGAGAATGTAGTTATTATACAGCTGCAAGGCAGCCTTTGGATTCCTATTTTCAAATGCTGCATTGAAGAAGTATGCCATGTCTACTTCTGGATTATTATGTTGGCAAATTTCATTGGTGCGGCCCACAAGCTGTTTTTACAACCAGTGAATCCCAGTTTGCAAATGGTGGACCAATTATTAGGCAGTGTAGTATGTAGCTAACCTAAAAGGTTCTAGCCAACAGAGCAGTGACAATGGCTGTTTCCCAAAGTCAAGAAAGGATCCTTGATGACTGCATTTCAAGGATGCTATGTCATCGAATCTCGCCGAAGGACTGTTCCGATGTGAAGGATCCTTTAAAATCTACCAAGGATCTAGTCCTTCATTCAGAGAATTTTCAAAAAGGAAGTTGGAGTGCCCTCTGCATTCTTAAAGTACCCACAATCCTATGCACACTTCCCGGGCTTTTTTAGTAGCATGGAATTTGTCTTGCCTAGAGTATTGCCTAGCCTCTAAAGGACCTGACTTGGAAGGACTCGAAAGGACCTGTCTAACCAAGGAAGCATGCTTGACTTTGAAAAACACCCAATTACTCAATGTTGCCTTGCTATCAAAAATAAGTTGGTCAAACAAGGTAAACATTTACTTGTTTTTTCCAAGTTCTGGTGAGGTAGCCACTCCAGTATTGGTGGAGGTGGATTAAATGCATTAAATCCATTTTGTTCTTGTAATTGTTTTTCCCACATCTGGTGAAGTAGCCACTTCAGGAATGGTGGAGGTGGATAAAATGCATTAAAATCCATTTTGTCTCTTTTTTTAGATTGCCTCAGTTCCAGAACCAAAGCCCCCAGTGGCCACTGCTAAACCAAGGCGAAGAATTTAACAATTTCATTCCTTTGTATTTCTGTTAGAATCTAGCTCATCTTAATGTTATAGTAAAATAAATGCGTTGAAAAATACATTACTTTATTTATGTGTTTATATAGTTGATATGACTTTCAGTACCCAAAAAAAATCCATTTCAAATGAAAAATGGTTTGTCAGCATTCAAGTGGTTCCTGGAATGCATGTTGCTCAAATGCCTGTATACTCTGTGAAAGAGAGAAAGACAGAGGTGATTTATAATAGTTTCACTGTATCAACTGCTAAAAAAATGAAAACATCAGTCTGTCAAAAAGGTTACCTTTGCATCGGGGAGACATGTTCCAAAAGCTTCTAGGAGTAGGTTTTCTTCTCTCACTGCCTTCTCGAAGTCTGCATAGGAAAGCCTGCCATCATGGTCATGGTCCTGTAGGGAGAAGTTTCGCTTTTAGTGAAAAATGTTCTGCCACAGAAAGACTTCTGTTTTAAACTGGACATTTAGGTTAGTATGCATTTTACTTGCCATTTTCTTCAAAGTGATCTCTACTAGGTCCTTAATTCCTTCATCAGGGTCCTCCTCTGTCGGTTGTCTTATTAAGCTGTTTTTCAGCATGTGGAACATCTCCTCTCTTGAAATGTATCCATCCCCATTAAGATCATAAACATCAAAGCAGTCTAGGAGTTAAATAGAAAATACGCAGTGTAAGAAAACAAGTATGCAGTTAAATGCTGGTTTTATGCGTTCAAACATGTCTGCCATTCTATATTACATTTTATTTTTTCATCCAGCGTGCCACGTAGAAAGACAGACAATCCCTCAATCCACTCCTTGACAGCCACGTAACTGTCATTGTCCTTGTCAAATGCGCGAAAGACTGGATGATAAAAAGAGAAGAATTACTTATACTGAACAATGCATACAGGATTATTCAAAGTCAAGCACAAACCTATGCAAATGCATTTAAACTATCATAAAGATAGGACAGAGAGTTTGCATCTGCTGGTCATTTACTAATATTTCACAAATAATTGCAGTTGATTTTAAATAAGATAGTATCTAACCTTGACTACCGGATTAGATTTTGGTGTTCATTCTTTCATTGTGAAATGTACCTCTATCCATGATCATATCATCAGTCATGCCAAATGTTTTGTGGAGTATATTCCTGAATTTGCCTCGATCCAATCCATTTCCTACCCGCCTGTCTGTTTGGTCTCCAAGCAGGCCATTAAAGAGGCGGATCAGGCATTCTGCCTCTGTCTTGTTAACTGCAAAAAGAAAGGCAAGTCATAACAATTTAGCCATGGTCATAGTTGACTCATTGAAAACATCCTGTTTGTATCAAATCTCACAAATTATCTTTGAATTATTTGTCATAAATATCATAAATCTAAGTAAATTGAGAAGGCATCATTCAGGTTTCCAACAACCTGCCATCCATCTGCCCAGGTAAAGTCTGAGATTAATCCTGAGTAGATGGTATAGAATTAAAAATATAGTCATCAGGTATTGTTTCCAGAAATTGAAGAAGAAAAAAAGAATCCCAGATTCTCTCAACGGATGACGACACTCTCTAATCCAGAGATGTAGCCTATCTATCCACGCCAATCTTTTGCAATGTGCTGAATCTGTAGATGCCTTTACAAAAATATGAATCTTACATTTAACAATGTCAATACACTTGAAGAAGCAATCAATACTACTTAAATAAGTGCAAAGATAAGAATACCTTTGATTGAAGTAAACTACGTTTTTTGTCAAAAATAAATAAATACATTGGTATGCCTATTAGCTAATATTCACGTAAATAGTCCGTAATCGACTTTACATGATGGAACCTATTTATCTGGGATTCAACCTAGATATTGTTGGCAAAGACGTGAAGGTATTTAACAGCATAAGATAGATGATGACGTTGTACTTTTTGCTAATAACATCTTTGTTTTCACAGAACATTTTGTTCATTTTCCATACGTTTAAAAGAACAAAGTGTGGCTGAAGATACGGTGATCAAAATGCAGCTAGGCTAACGTTATGCGATACGTTACATGGTAAAGGCAAACGCTGTATAAAGCTTACTGGAAAAGAACATACTTACAGTGTTTCACCTGTTTGGAAAGGGTTTCAGCTAGATTCTGAATCAATTTTCTGTTCATGGCTGACATTTCTGACATTGTAGCAAGCAGGTTTTGTTCAACTTTTAGAAAGGACTTTTACAAACTAATGTTGCGTCTAGGACTGTATATACACGTTGCTATAGTAACAGATCAATGCAGTCCAGGGGAAGTAGTCGACCACCGATGAGCCACAGCCATGTAGAGGAAAGAAGACCTTTCTCGAGTTAATCACTAAACAGTAAAGAGAGTCAGTAAACAGTTACATTCTTAAATATTATAAAATGTTAACAGTTATTAGTCCACTGCCTGATGCCGGTAGCCCGATGTGTTCTGCACATGTTCAAAAGTTGTCCCATGTGAAGAATTTAACTTCTTAACTTTTATGACACTGCTCAATCCATTCCATGCATTTTTATTCAGGTAGCCTAACCTGCAATTGCATTTCCTCATTTGTTGAGAAACCATTGGTAGTAATCATGAGATTCTTCAAAATGAGTCTCTCTATCATTTAACTGTGGAAGTTCTAATAATGCTTTCGGGAAACTGCTTTTCTACCTCTCTGGCTTAAATGTTAATGCATGGGCAAACAAAATACAATCCTCACAAGGGCCTTGTGTTACCATACACCTTTTATTTCTGTACTGATGGCCACATAGTCAATAAAGCTAGAGCAGTCGCGCTACCTTTCTGTGGTTATATGTTTACTAATCTCGGCCACGCCATACAATTAGGCCTACACAAATGTTGAACAACCTATGTAGGCTACATTATACATTGTGATTCAGAGTGTGAATGCACACGCATTTGCAGAACAGATTGGGCAGTGAAGTGTTTTTCAGTTCATAATTATAGTCATATTTTACCTCATGTCTAAGCTGATGGTCTCTGTCCCCCACTACTGACCGCGAAAACATCACTCGTTTGGCCAATCAGGTCGTTAGGCAATCAAACTTATTTTGAAGAAAATTACCCACAGGTTGTTCATATGTAACGTATAAGTGTACAGTATGATGGCATAGCAGGTCTCCTATAGTGATACAGGAGTGTGAGCACATTGCACAATTCACACATTCTCACTGACGTTCTTTTTAAAGTTCCATTTTATTAATTTGCAAGTAGAAATAACACTCCAACAACATGGAAGAAATTTGAGTTTTAACTGATACTTTTGATGATTCCTGGTAATTTAATAATTTAATGATTTTTCTTGATTTTGATGATTTAATTAAAAAATGTCAACCTTATTACCTCCAGCAAGGAGGTTATGCGATCGGGTCCGTTCATTTATTTATTTATTTATTTATTTATTTATTTGTCCGTTTGTCTGTCTGTGGTCAAGATTTCTCAGAAACTACTGGGCGGATCTGTCAGACCAGAGGTGAATCTTAGTCCTGGGACTTCCCCATTAAAATTTCAGGATGATCTGGATCCGGATTTGTGTACCTCCTTGCTGGAGGTCAGAAATCTCCGATTGCTCTTGTTTGAATTAATTTCACTTTGATTTTGGAGTTGAACAGTTAACCGTCTACATCCTAAACACTGATGGATGAAACCCCACTAATGTGGAATTATGCGCCAGACCGATAGTGGTGTTGCTGCATCAAAGTCGTTGTATCTTCCTCCTGGTAGCTGAAGGGATGGAGGTGTCTCCCTTCACACAGTTCGTAGAGTTTGAGTCACAGGTCCAATTGAACTCACAGCAGTGCTTGCCATCCTGGCAGCATTCGCCCTTTATGTGACAGCAAGAGATTAAGGGAATTAACTGTGCGCTCAGTGATGTGTGGTAAGCTTATAGGTAGATAGATAGATAAATGTTGAATGAATAATGCTTAAGAATAGCGCTGTAGAAAGTCACTGCGCTGTAGAAAGAAAGGACATTCTGTTGCGAGTGCAGGTCCTTTACCAGCGGGTATGGGCAGCATCCCCAGTCACCGGTGGGTGCTTTGCAGCAGGTGTTGCCAGCGGGGCAGTAGAAATGTCCGTCACAGCGTATGACCCCTTCCAGGGCCATGCTGCCATCTCCAGGGGCCTGCTCCACTGTGGCCCAGGGTACAGGTGGGGCCGAGTCTTTCACACAGGCCCTCAGCTCTCTGTCACAGTGGAATCCTAGCTGGCAGCAGCCTACCTCACTCAGACAGCACGGCTCCTGTTGGATGTATGCAAACTTCTGTTAATTTTTAGTATCAATGGGTAGGAGATTGAAACGTATTTTTTTTTTATAGCTATTTAATAGCCTTTACGGATCCTGGGTACAACATGCGGGATGTGTTGCGGCTGTCACCAGCTAGTGGTGCATTGCTGTTTTATCCTGCTGCTAAGGATCTATGGTTGGGCAGTTGTTATATTGGTTAAGCTAGATTGTTGGATCTGAGTACTTTTACACGATAGTGAGAGGATTAGCCGCTGTGGGCAGTCCCCAACCAATAGCGCAAGGAATGTAACATCTTTAATTGTTGTTGATACTTGGTAAGAATTACGGCTAATGAAATAAATATGAAATATGGTGTCTTTAGCCTGGAAATCTTTTTCTGCCACTGCCACAGCATATGTTATAAAGCAAATTATAAAAATGCCTCCCATTTACACTCACAAGTGTGAACTTGGCAGCATGGCAGCAGGACCAGGTACCATAAGGGTTTCTGCAACACGTTGTACCATCAGGGCAGACATGGCCGTTGGCACAGTGCACCACAGACACATCTGAAGACCTCTCCTGAATGGTGCTGCTATCAGATCTAGGAAGGGAGAGCTGGAAGGGAGTGGTCTCGGGTTCCTTGGCAGGCGTGTTCTTGAGCCACGGCAGTCTGTACCATGGCAGGCTGTCGCTCACACACAACTGGGACGCAGCATTGCAATAGTAGCCAGCTGGGCAACAGTGCAGCAGGTCAGAACAACAGACAGCCTTGAAAACATGAATATGATGTTAAGCCATGGTAACACTTGACAATCAAGATGTACACTATGAAACTCTAACATTTTTCACTTTACACCAAAGCCCTTTACAGCTGAAGGCACAGTGAGCAATGTTTTGGGAAACATTGTAAATCAACATGATCATCTTCGAAGTGTTTTCCTATATATACAGTATGTTGTGCTCCGTTATTTTTCATGTTTTTTGTAGATTTGTAAATTAATTTTTATTTGTATTTTTGCAGGATTTCTTTCATGATTCTTTTTACACTTTTACACCACAAAACAAATTCCTTCTGTGTGAAAACCTACTTCTCGGAATCAGAAGTATATTTATTGAGAAGTAGGTTTTCACACAGAAGGCATTTGTTTTGTGGTGTAAAAGTAATTTGAAAAAAATATATAAAATCCACTGGTTTCCTGAACTCACCGAGGGATAGATACAACAGCCATATCCTTCCTTAGTCAGGCAGCAGGTGTTCTTAAAGGGACACAGGTGTCCATTGGGACAGACGACTGTGGCGGAGACCCACGCTACACAGAGGGAAGCCAGCACAAGACGGGCCAACATCTGCACCAGAAGAAGAGGGAAGTGAAAGCCAGGACCTGCCTTGACACGGAGAATCTTTGTACTGTGATATGCAATACAATCCAGATATCCAGACTTTAGTTCAAGCTGTTTTTATAGTGAGTCATCTCTTGTGCACATCGATCAGTTGATCATCATCAATTGATCATTGGTCTTTATATGAACTATGTAGACTAAATAGACTCAACTAAATATTAACTTACTAAAATAAGTCTTGCACTATGTAGGTACATACTGTAGGTTTAAATATTTTAGATGGAGGTTGAGACTGAGATTTTACTATTTCTTACAAATGTCTGGCCCAGATAATACAATTGTCTTGTTACAATCTCTAGTGATCTGAATACTACAAAGTTGAGTCTATTGTAAGCCGTAGTGGACAGACGAGACTGTAACCAGCTGTGGTAGACATTCAAATCCCAAATCTCAAAACACAAATCACGACAAATCGAGACATGAAAATTTCAATATTTCTTTTTTAAACCCTTAAAATAGCATCAGCATACTCACCTTGCTTTCACAGCAGCTAAACCGTGGTGTTATTCTTTCCTTTCGCTTTTGTTACTTGTGCCACTACCAGTCTTCTGACTTAGGTGAATATATTTTTTGTAAACTTCCCCTTTCTCAAATAAAACAGGAACTTCAATTGAAGGAGTTCTACCTCAGTAATGCATGGGATGTATAAGCACTTGCAGTACGTCTTTTTTTTTAAATGACTTTAACAGTTAGTTGGATGGGAAACATCTGAATTATGAGCCTAACATCACTTAGATGACAATAGATGTAACTCTTACAATTTCATTCAATCATATGAATGTACATGAATCCAAGGGTATGACTGAATCTGACTAAATTCCATTAAGTCAGTGCAGTGTCAAGTTATGTGGACTACTACATTATAATGAACATAAATGTAACAAAGTTTACATTTGGGTCGTTCCATGTCATTTGAACTATGGGTATCCACCACACTCTCATCTCTTGGCTGATAATATTTTGTCTTGATGAATATACTCTGAGATGACATATCCACAAAAGTTTAGCTTCCAACTCCCATAGTGTTTCCTTTAGAAAACTATAAGGAAGCATATTTTTCAGTTCTGAAATGTTGCATGCTGATTCAATATTTCCTGTAGGTAGAGGACCAAACATGGTCACAAAAGATGTCTGAACCATATTTAGAGGTATAAAAAAAAAATGTACAGACCTTATTTTTAGCAGTTTTTCACACATGTATAGACATTAGTGTAGGTATAGTGTCAAACCTAAAAAAAATAAAAAATGTCATGCATTTTGTGACAAGGTTAATTTCACCTTGTAGTCGATGTCTGATTTATTTACATTTTTAGGGAACATTTCATGTATATCACAGGCAATACGCTCAAAATGTCAAGTCTGTGTTCGTTTTAGAATTAATTTAATGAGCTGCAGCTTAATTGTGACTTTTGAATTCATTTTAATTTGTTTAACCCTCCTACTATGCTTATAAATAATTACATTTGGTTTGGGCCTCTATATCTATTCAGCCATTCCATCCAGCATAGAACAAATTACAGTTTTGGAAGTATTGAATCAGAATGCCAAATTCCAGAACTCTTGTCATTTAAGGCCAGGTTAATAAGCTCAATTGTTCAGACTGAAAATGAATTAAATTTTTTCTTAAAGGTAGTATGAATTCAATTCTAACCAGACACATTTTGGAAGCTCACATTTTGGAATATGTCATATCAGAGTGTATTTGTCAAGGGAAAGAAATATCTGCCAATTCTGAGATGGTGTGGTGGAAAGATTTTCCCAATTTGGTTGAAATGACATGCAATGACCCATTTGTAAATCACATGACATTTATTTGTGAATTAAAAAACGAATCTGATAAGATTATTAATGATTAATCATATTCCATTAGATTTGCATTCCCAGTAAAAAAAATATTTTTATTCTGTCATTGAATAAATTAACATGATCAGGGGTTGTGTGGCCCTTCAATAATTTGGGATCCTGCATGATCTTCAACTCAACCTTTATAAAGTTTATTTATATAGCACAATTCATATATTTTGAAATAAGTTCTAGTGAACAGATAAACATAGAAAAAAAAACGAAGAAATTAAGAAATTAAAAAAAGGTTTAGGGCGGTACAACAGCTAAAAGAAAATAGGAGATTAAAAGATTGAAAATGAGGCTAAAACAACAAAGAAAGTAGATCAGTGCATTTGATCAGTTAACAAAATGCATCTGGGAACAGTTGGGTTTAAATTATAAAAAATTACAGATCCCAGGTACAACATGTGTCTGTCACTAGCCAGCTGTGCATTGTTAGGTTTCCTCCGGTAGGAGGTAACCTATTGTATCTGTTAGTATTATTCTTGTTCCATGGGAGTCAATGGCAGCCCCTAGAACCATATGGTAACTTTTTGTGAAATTTGGCACACTCATTAAGGACAGTCCCTTCTTCATTCACACCAATTTTCATGGCTCTCATTAGACCACTCTAGCGCCACCAACAGGTCAAAGTTGGAGTTTTGTAACACACGCAACTTTTGAACCGTATGACCGATTTTCAAAAATGAGGTACCATTGGATTCCCTGGATCAAGACGAATTAAACCCACCCCTTGGCGTCCATTTCCGGTTATATAGATTTTCCGCTATTTCCGGTTTTATCAAAAACCTTTGAAAGCCTACTCCTCCTACAATTTTTGGCAAATCTTCTTCAAAATCACCAGAGATGATCTTCAGACCTAGCCTCACAAAAGTTACTTCTTAGAATTTTGATCCTCACAACCGTTTGTCCGGTACAGCCACTCAAATTCAGCAGAAAAGTCGCCAAACAGGAAGTGAGGTCATATCTTGGCAAATCTTTGACAAATCAACACCAAACTTGATATGTCACTGGAAGACACTACAACATGTTGCCATGTGCAAAGGCAACTTCATATCTTGAAAAATGATTGATATAAATCAAATTGGATAGATTGTTAACGCTAAAACAATGCTTTACACATCAACAGGTTAAAAAGTGATACTCTGATTGAATCACAAGTTCATGTGAAGACACTTGAGAATGTTTAGAACACAAATCTGAAAAAAATTTGACTGTAAGATGAAAAGTAGATTTTTGGTGAATATTTGAAATACGCATGCTTGGCTAATTGCTAGGGTGTTTCTCAAGTCTGCCTCTCTGCCCCTGCCCCTCTGGTCTTGCGCGCGTGTGCGCTCCAGATTCTCTCTCACACACACACACACACACACACACACACACACACACACACACAGGGACAGGGACAGGCTCCTTTGACACGCGCAAGCACACACACACATCATTTAAGGAAATTTAGGGATGACCACACCCCTTCTCACTCTTAGCTTGAAGCCATGGCCCTTGAGGATCTTCAAATTAATGCATTTGAAATGTAATATCCCATTGGCAAGTCTGCAGCATGGATTTTTCTATACAGTTACAAATTGTCACAAAAATACATTTTTCCCTGGTTCGCAATGTCTGGAGGAGGAAACCGCCATCGCTGCTTGCAGCTATATTTGTTGTTGTTTTTGTTGTATCCTGCTTCTCAGGTTCTATGGTTGGCCAGTCATGTTGTGGTGCAGTTGTGGGCTACAGACAGCGCATGTTGTACTCTGAAGGAGGGATCCCGGGTACAAAATGTGTCGCCTGTTGCGGTTGTCACCAGCTAGTTATGTGTTGTTGTCGTATCCTGCTGCTCAGGATATATGGTTGGGCAGTTGCTGTATTGGCAAGGCTAGGTTGTTAGGTATGTGCATGTTGCATCTGACAGTGAGAGGATTGGCCACTGTGGGAAGTCCCCAACCAATAGCAGGGATTTGACGTCTCTAAACATCTAATTTCTTGTGTATAACATCTAACAACTTTACAGCTTTTCTTTTGTGTAACTAAAAAACAAAAAAAAAAAACATTAGAAACATAAAAATTAGAGCACCGTTGATCTCATGAGGAAGTTGGTTCCAGAGCAGCTTGGCTTGTTTGGTTCTGAGAGTAGGTATTATTATTAGTAGGAGAGATCTAGCAGGTGTGTAATGCTGAAACATATCTGAGAGGTATTTCAGTGCTGTCCAATTTAGTGATTTATAAACCAGTAACAGTCAATTCTGTGACTGACTTGAAGCCAGTGTAAGGACTTAAGCATTTGAGTAATATATTCAATAATTTTTGTTTTCATAAGACCATTGCATATATAGTCAATAATCAACCCTGCTGGAGATTTAGAAATACATTAAATTATGTTTTGAGTTTATCATGCTTTGACATAAGGCTATGTTTGGCTATATGATATGAGATGGTAGCCTGTAACGCTGATTTAGTTACTGTTCAAACTGAGATCTTAATCGATGAAGACATTTAGGTTATTACAGGGTCCTTTGGTATCAAGATCAGTAGCAATCCCTATGTCTGTCCTAATTTTTCTCAAATAAGATTATTTCAGTTTTGTCTAAAAAAAGGAAATTTTGAGACATCCAGACATCAAGTTAATCTAGTCAATGCATTGACAAAGAGATTCTTAAGGAGCACAGTCGTTTGGTGAGAGGGCTAAGAAAAGAGTAAAAAAAAAAGTCTTGTCTTTGTCTGATCGTCTCTTGTCTCTCTTGCAAGTGCCTTTTCTTCTTTGCAGTTCTCTTACGTGTGAAACGAAAATAGAGAGAGGTCAGAATCGAACCTATTTGTGCTGCAGTTTTTCACTTCCCACTACTGTAAAATGTTTTATTTTCAGACATGTGACTTTGAGTCAGTACTGCCATGTCATTATGATTTTATACCCTGGCGATATAATCTTTGTGTTTCAACAAGTTAGGGTGTGTGTGTGTGTGTGTGTGTGTGTGTGTGTGTGTGTGTGTGTGTGTGTGTGTGTGTGTGTGTGTGTGTGTGTGTGTGTGTGTGTGTGTGTGTGTGTGTGTGTGTGTGTGTGTGTGTGTGTGTGTGTGTGTGTTAGTGTGTGTGTGGGCGGCATGTTCCTATTATTAAAGTGTATTTTCTGTTTTAGGAGACCCATGAAATTACATTAATGAAATAAAACAACACTCATTACCAAATTGTGTTCCCCTTTAAACAATACCTGAAACCATACTGAAGCTGGAAAACTGAAGCTGAAATACTGAAACTTGAATTACTTACTTAATCCTCTTCGTCCCTAATGGGACATAAGGCTTCAGAAGCTTGAATACTGAGTCAATAACAAAGGACCCTGTATGAAATGCATCGATGGAGTATTTACAGTCTCATGCCTTTTGAAACTTTAAAATTTGCAAGGTGGACAACTGAACTGGCCATGAAAAGATCAGAATAATAAAAGTCAGATTGCTGGCGCTTATGGCTGAAAACTGTTGTAATGCAAGGCCCCAATATATTCATCCTTCAGTTCATGCTAAAGTGTTGTTTCAAAGTTTTGGCTTTGATCAAATTTGGCTAAGCTTGTCTGTGCATTTCGATATCAGCTGGTTTTCAGAAGCTCTTTCCCCTCTTTCCCACACTGTTGTGCTGTTTTGTTTATACCTGTAGATGGCGACCTTCCTTTATCATGTTTGAAAAATGTCACTGTGCACATTCTTTATTTTGTGTATAGTGTGTGAAATTTATGTCAACTTTAAATATACAATATACTGCATGTACACACACACATGGCTGAGGTCCATTTACAGTAGATTACATATGATATTGCACAGTCCTGGATGCCTCTGAGAGTTTATGTGTCTGGACAAAATGTGTATGTCGATGCGTACTTGTGTCTGTTTAGTGTCTATGCTGTGCGTGTGTGTCCATGTGTTTATGTGTGTGTGCGCTTTGGGGTATTTTAAGACTCCTAAATGTTGCTGTCTGCCACGTGCTGTGACACTTCGTTGGCTGAGTTGCGTTTGGAGGCGGGGGGTTGAGGTTGCGTGGGGGTGAGGTGGGGGTGTGCATGGCGAGTGAGAGGCTTTGCTGCTGTTATTGCACTGACACTGAGCAGGATGGAAAGACCAGGTTGGAGCCAGCACAGCTCCGCTCAGTACAGCACAGCACAGCACAGCACAGCACAGCACAGCACAGCACAGAGCAGCACAATACAGTACAGTACAGCACAGCACAGCACAGCACAGCACAATACAGTACAGTACAGCTCCGCTCAGTACAGCACAGCACAGCACAGCACAGCACAGCACAGCACAGCACAATACAGCACAATACAGCACAGTACAGCACAGTACAGCACAGCACAGAGCAGCACAATACAGTACAGTACAGTACAGCACAGCTCCGCTCAGTACAGCACAGCACAGCACAGCACAGCACAATACAGCACAATACAGTACAGTACAGCACAGCACAGCACAGCACAATACAGTACAGTACAGTACAGCACAGCACAGCACAGCACAGCAAAGCACAGCACAGCACAGCACAGCACAGCACAGCACAGCACAGCACAATACAGTACAGTACAGCTCCGCTCAGTACAGCACAGCACAGCACAGCACAGCACAGCACAGCACAGCACAATACAGCACAATACAGCACAGTACAGCACAGTACAGCACAGCACAGAGCAGCACAATACAGTACAGTACAGTACAGCACAGCTCCGCTCAGTACAGCACAGCACAGCACAGCACAGCACAATACAGCACAATACAGTACAGTACAGCACAGCACAGCACAGCACAATACAGTACAGTACAGTACAGTACAGTACAGTACAGTACAGCACAGCACAGCAAAGCACAGCACAGCACAGCACAGCACAGCACAGCACAGCACAATACAGCACAGCACAGCACAGCACAGCACAATACAGTACAGTACAGTACAGCACAGAGCAGCACAATACAGTACAGTACAGCACAGCTCCGCTCAGTACAGCACAGCACAGCACAGCACAGCACAGCACAATACAGTACAGTACAGTACAGTACAGTACAGTACAGCACAGCACAGCACAGCACAGCAAAGCACAGCACAGCACAGCACAGCACAGCACAGCACAGCACAGCACAGCACAGCACAATACAGCACAGCACAGCACAGCACAGCACAGCACAATACAGTACAGCACAGTACAGCACAGTGCAGCACAATACAGCACAGCACAGCACAGCACAGCACAGCACAGTACAGCACAGCACAGTGCAGCACAATATAGTACAGTACAGCACAGTGCAGCACAATACAGCACAGCACAGTACAGCACAGCACAGCACAGCACAGCCCAGTACAGTACAGCACAGTGCAGCACAATACAGTACAGTACAGCACAGTACAGTACAGCACAGCACAGTACAGCACAGCACAGCACAGCACAGCCCAGTACAGTACAGCACAGTGCAGCACAATACAGTACAATACAGCACAGCACAGCACAGCACAGTACAGTACAGCACAATACAGCACAGCACAGCACAGCACAGCACAGCACAGTACAGTACAGTACAGCACAGTACAGCACAGCACAGTGCAGCACAATATAGTACAGCACAGCACAGCACAGCACAGCACAGCACAGCACAGCACAGCACAGCAAAGCACAGCACAGCACAGCACAGCACAGCACAGCACAGCACAGCCCAGCACAGCACAGCCCAGCCCATCCCAGCCCAGCACAGCACAGCACAGCACAGCACAGCACAGCACAGCACAGCCCATCCCAGCCCAGCCCAGCCCAGCCCAGCCCAGCCCAGCCCAGCCCAGCCCATCCCAGCCCAGCACAGCACAGCACAGCACAGCACAGCACAGCAACGCAACGCAACGCAACGCAACGCAACGAAAAGCAGAGCACAGCACAGCACAGCACAGCACAGCACAGCACAGCACAGCAAAGCACAGCACAGCACAGCACAGCACAGCACAGCACAGCACAGCACAGCACAGCAAAGCACAGCACAGCACAGCACAGCACAGCTCCTTTTGGCCTTGCAGCCGGACCATGCACATGAGCTCCACACACACACACACTCATTCATCAGCCCCTCAGGGCTTACTCAGCATTCTCCAACCCGCGGCACAACACACACACACCGCACCCTTTGGCTTTTCTGCCTGGTGCCGCCTGTGGACTAATTTGCCACGGTTGGCAAGCTAGTAGCTACGAGGGGATCTTGTAGCTCAACAAGTCAGGCAAGGTGCTTACAGCATCAAGGCCCTGGGTTCTAACTGAAGGAAGCACTAGGGACTACCGGATCATACATGCCTTTATTGCTTTAAAAAAAATCGCTTTGGATGAAAGCCTGTGATGTAATGCTCATGAGAAGTTGATTACATGAAACGCACATAGACCACCCAACAGGTGTGTGTATGTATGTGCATATGTTGAATTTGGCTCGTAGTTATGTTGGATAAGAGGGTTGGTGTTATGGGTAGAGAAGGATTTCAGCAGTTTGGTTTTATATGCAAACCTTCCCCTGAAATGCAGTGTTTGGAAGGGGAGGTTATGAGAGCTACTGGTGGCTCCCGTGATGCGAAGGCGACCATTTATTACTGTACCTCTGGCCACAATTTTTTCCCATGATGCTCTGTGTCACATTTTCCATCTCGAGCCTCCCTCCCGTCGCCCCCTCCGCTAACGGCTCCAGGGCCTTGGGTTGCAGCCGGCTCCGCTCAACAGAACCGCAGTTCCAGAATCCCACATCAAGGCCACCCCCTTGTGACAGTAGTATACCTCAGTTCGTCTGGAGTAGGCGAAGGCCGGAAAGTAGGTAATACTTGTCTGGAGAGGCCTCTGTCGTGTGGTAATAATGAGTGTTTCTTGGCCAACTTAGCCCCCCCCAAACACACACACACACACAAGCAGAGACAGACAGACACACACACACACACAAGCAGAGACAGACACACACACACGCACACACACACACACAAACACAGACAGCAGCCAACAATTCTCCAACTTGTGTGACCTCAAGATAATTCTCCCACGTGTTTCTCTCCCGACCCCTGGCCATGGGTTTGTGCCTGTCAACGTGTGCGCACCTCCTGGTGACTGAGGGAGGATTCACTTTGCTCTGCGCTCACTCCGTGCTTCGTCATCTTACCCTTCCCATCCGCTGCCTGCCACTGAGACCCCCAGGTACAGTTACTTCAGTTTGGCTGTCTGTGCATGAAAACCCCTAAAGTCCTCACTGTGCTGGTGGTGGTGATGTTGAGCAGATACTTGAGGTGGGGTGGGGGGGGGGGGGGGGGGGGGGTAGGGGTGGTGGCGGTGTAGGGGTCATAAGATGAGGAAATGACTCTTCCTTTCTCTCTGTTTCACTGTCTCTCTCCGTTCACTCTGGAGAGTGGAGGAGAGAGAAAAAAGAAAAGAGGAAGGGTCATTTATTTTTGGGCTTTCTGTGAGAAAGGTTGTGTCCTGCTGAGTTGCCAATGATGGACAGAAATGTGCTGTAAGGTCTGCACACGACATCCAATGATTGGTGTGCACTATGTGTTAACATACACACTGAAAGATAGATAGAGAGAGAAAGAGAGAGAGAGGGAAGAAGTGAATGGAGAGATACAGAGAGGAAAAAAGGAGTGATGAAGTGAATCAAGAGAAGAAATGAGGAAAGGAGAAGGACCCACATAGGGACCATCTAGCAGTTAGGTACACACACTCACACACACACACACACACACACACACACACACACACACACACACACACACACCCACACACACACACACACACACACACACACACACACACACACACACCCACACACACCCACACACACACACACACACTTACACACTAACACACAACAGAGCTGAGAGGAGCAGAAAGAAACACATAGGGAGAATATAGCAGTTAGGCAGTTTCCAGGCGAAAGAGGAAGGGGGCGGGTCCGTCTGCATGCTCTCCCAGTGAACTGATTGGTCGGCACACTTTCATTCATCCCACTAATGATTTATATGACTGGGAAACGCTTAACTGTGGCTTGCAGGAACAGGACGGCGCAATGTTTGCGAGCAGTGGTCGTGTTGTTTTTATCTGTTTTTTTCTTTCTGTATTTTCCTGTTGTTTAGAAAACACCAGTCTTTATGAGCTCTATCCTTTCTTCTCCCCTTCCTTTGCCTCTCCTGTTCTTCCTTCTTTTAGTCTCTCTGTGCATTTCAAATGCTCATATCCCCCGTAATGAGAAGGGTCAAGTCAGACACTGAGGTCTGGCAAATGTTTGCACGTCTGAGCGTGAGAATGCTTCAGCATTCTTCACTTCTCAGTGGCTGCAACAGCCAAAGCAGAACTGTGTACAGGGTACAGGGTTTGGTGTATACGTGTGTGTGTGTGTGTGGGGGGGGGGGGGGGGTGTGTGTGTGCGTGTGTGTGTGTGCCTGCAGCTCTGCCTCGCCCCTTTAACGCATTCCACTTTTGCTCAACTATCTCGCCCACGCACTCGGCATGTGACTGCCATTGACAGGAAATCAAGGATGTCAAATTCTGCTCCCTGCCTCTCTCCCTTCCAGTCCCATGCTACCTCTCCAGATCTGAACCTCTCCCCCAGTCTATCCTCCCTTCTCTCACCCTGAGAAAAGACACTGGAAAGGTTACCCCGAAAGTACCTATTCACACATCCGTGACGAATCATAGCTGGAGATTATATTCATTATTAAATCCTAGCACATAGACCTCACAGATATCCCCTGACTCATGACATAAAAACAAGATTCCTCTCCCTGACATAATATGGGCTTTGCATCATGCAGCCCTAAAGAGAAAGAGCGAGAGACTAGGTGGAGCTGAGGACGGCACACAATATTTTGTCTCTGAGCAATTTGTTGATGTCAGCTCTGCTTGGCTCCCAGCTCCCCTCCCTGCTGTGATAGACGGCGGATCGGCACGGCGTGGAGACGAGCCAGTGCGGCCTACATGCGGCAAGAGGGCCTGCGTGACGGTTGCTTGTTGACACAACCGAAGCCTCCGTGCTGCTTCAGGTCTCTCTACCTCTACCAGACGGTATCCATATCAAAACAGCTTTTGGGAGACCAATCCAAACATGTTTGTGTTGTGTGTTGTGTGTGTTCTGCGCACCCACCGGATACCTGTTGCAGCATGGGACAAAGTCAACAAAGTCAAACACAAAGAAACGTGCTGCTCGACTAGACCAGCAACTGACTCTTGTACCTAGTTCACTGCTATTCAAACTACGAGTAAACACTGGCATGGAAATGGAAATGTGAGCATTTAAATGTCAGTGTACCTTTCCCTTGTCTTGATTGGATTAACCTAAGCACCAGACAGAGATGACCTGGATTTGAAGTGGTGTTCTTAAAACCATGGGAGTGTGGAACAACTGGTGGCAATACGAAGACAGCATTGCTTGTCTCTGTGGGTACATAGGAACGGATTGTTAGTACCAGGGATGATGTCAGGTCAGAACAGGTCCACAGCCCTGGCCGGTGAATATTTTTGTCTGCATGCCGATAATAAAACAATTTTTGCTACGGAAAGTGCATTTTGATGACTGAGGCATATTTTAGTGCTTCACACACACACACACACACACACACACACACACACACACACACACACACACACACACACACACACACACACACACACACACACATATACACTCCTGCTCAATCATGCTTACCCCACCGCCACCATCCATCTGCCACACACACAGACACACAGACACACACACAGACCAGACACACACCCACATGCACACACAGCACATGAAGGAACACATACACAGCCTCCCACTCAAACAGAGCAAGCACACACCCATCCACACACCCATCCACAAACACCCTCAAACCGTCTCCCTGTTCCCCTCACGTGGCACCACTTTATCTCCTCCCCTATAGGCCCACCCGACTGGAAGAAATGTGTGTGCAAGTGTGCGTGTGTGCGTGCGTGCATGTGTGTGTCTATGTTTGTGTGTGTGAGTGTGTGTGCGTGTGCGTGTGCGTGTTCGTGTGCGCGTGTGTGTGTGTGCACGCATGTGTGTGTGCGCGCGCGCACGTGTGTGTGTGTGGCTGAAAAGACAGAGGGGAGGCCAGGCCAAGTTTTAAACTCAGATGATGTAATCTAAAGTAACATGTTTTTTTTCTGTCCTCACTGCTAACCCCCACCTCCACCACCTCCACCACCTCCTCCCAAATATGCAGCTCGCTATACAGACTCCTGCATTAGTGTCCAGACCCTGAGAGCTAGATGTGTTTTGGCTCTGTTGCATTCATCTGTCACCAGACTGTTTAAGCTATAAGAAAAGCCAGAGGAGATTTCTTTTGTCTCAGTCGATATACAGCTGTGCAGATGCACTTTAAACTCATATACAGTTTGCAGACACATACACAAACGCACGCTTTGAGCTGTCATTTCACTGTCTGACTGCCAAAAAAGGTGCGCAGAATCTGTGTCTATCCCTACATCCCTCTAACACATACTGCTGTGCACTGTTAAACATTTCCTGTAAAAGGCTACAGTTAAAGTTAAAGTTACTAGCAGCTACATGCCAGTTACATAGTTCTTTTCTAGTATTGTATAGTATTCACAGCAACAAGAAGTCAGCAGTAAAAATACAAAGTTAAAATCAAATCAATTCAGTTCAATTCAATTTTATTTTATGTAGTGCCAAAACAATAAAATTGTCTCAAGGCGCTTGAGTATATCTGTAAAGAAAGTAAACAGTAACTCACTGTAATACATGTTTAAGTGCTTTACTGTTTTTTTCCTACCTGAGGAATAACCCTACTATAAAAAGCAAAAAACATTATCTAAATTCTTGCAATGTTCTGTTGTTTAACACATTACATTACCAATAAGACTATTGTAATAGACAGAAAGGTTGAAATGATTGGACCTCCAGCCATGAGCTCTCACGGTGGTTCTACCTCAGTACACTTAGCTCAAGGACACACTTAGCTCGATCACAGTTTTTGGGTTTACAACGCAACTTATTAGTAAGTCTGGAGATTGTTTTTACTGTTCAACAAACGCCTTAAACAAGTCTTGAATCCTGTTATTGTACCGAAGAGCTTTGCACTCGGCCATCGTCACCACTCGGCTAGACAGCTCACACCTTTAGTGCTTTCACATTTGCTGGTAAACTTTAATTCTCCAATTGATTACTTTGGTACATCATGGGATATCTCATGTTGTGGTTATATCCATTCTGTCCACTGCACTTTTAATTGAGCATTGGAGCACATCACAGTCTTGTTTAGCATTATGGGAAAATGTGACTTACTCAGTGGGAATGTTGGAACCAATATGGAAATCAGTATCAAATAATCTATTTGAAAAGTGAGGCTTTTTAGGTGTGATAAGCATACAAGTTATAATGATTTTGTGGAAAATTACTACTTGTGGAATGGTGCAAGTACACTATGAATGACGATATAAAACTGTAGCAGATTCTTTATCCACAACATTTTGTCAGCATATGTATCCTGGTTATTGGATCCATGGTCGTGATTTTGCTGTCCCCCAACTCTACCAACTAAGCTACAGGAAAGCACACAGGTGAAACATACACGGAGAAATCTGCTTTTAGTACTACCGTAAAATGTATTCTAAAACATTAATTAAATCTTTGGAAATGTACTGTTAGCCTATGTTTAAGTTAACAATAAAAACAAGCTATGCCATTTTTCATTCTTTTTTATTTTAATGTAATAAGCCATTTCATTCTTTTGGATGGTTTTTGAGTAAATTAAATGTTATCTACCGATGCAAGGAATTTTGAATAGGTACAATCCAACTCTTTTTTTTGCAGCCTTTGTTGTGTAGTGTCATTAACTTTGCTTAATGTCTTAAGTGTGAACGCTTGTTTTTGTTTTGTAGTTCAAATAGTTTAGGGATGTGCATGATGGCCCCAGAGATCCCTTGATTTGAATCCAAGTGCATGCAGTTCAATAGAGATTATGGAATTAAACAGTCATACTGGGTTCCTCACTGAAGCCATGCGTACAGTAACTTCGAGACTTTAATGAAACTCTCTGAATGAATGGTTCTGGGAACTTAAGCAAAACTGAAACTGTCGGGAAACTTAAAATGAAGTGCCGTTTCCTGACTTGCATAGATAACTCAGCCTAGTTGTAATGTAAAACAAGATCCTGTAGGTGTTTATGACTGTATTACTTATCCATGGTGGTTGTTATGACCCAAAGGTTTAAGAATGGAGTTTGTCAAAGAAAGAAACCGCGGGAGGGACCCACCATATAAGTAAACGCAAATTATGTAAGTGCAGAAATAAAAGTATAAAATCTCTTTCTTGATCGTCTTTATGAACCGCTTTGATGATTTGAATGACCTTCAAATTACTACATAGACATTTTTACTGATAAGATTAGCATGCATTAGAGGCAAACTTGGAAATGAAAAGCACTCTTTGTCTCTTCTTCAGCATTATTAACTGTGATTAGTGATGTTGAGGCAGGCGGTGGGGTAATTAATGATGCTTTTATCCCAACCCCCCCCCCCCACACACACACACACACACACACACACACACATACACACACACACACATCCCCCTTCCACATCCCGCACGGAGAGTGGTTCATTTTAACATGAATGTGTGGAGCAGCTGCCACTTAACGTGAACAAATGGAGGAGAGAGAGAGAGAGAGAGAGAGAGCGAAAGAGAGAGAGAGGGAGAGAGAGGGGCCGATCCACTGGGGGCGGCTGGGGGGCCGGATAAGCGTCAGACAGCTGGAGCCGGACAATGTGCTCTCAGTTAATCATTAATGCTGTTAATGAACGCATTGGGCACCGGCAGGACGGCCGGACGCTTTGGGGACTTTCCATGGGCAGAGCAACAACAACAGCAGCAACAGCAGTGAGGCAGCATGTAGTGGGCAGTAGGTCCGGTCCCAGCCAGAGAGGTGCTGACCCCTGTGTGGCTCTCCATTTGCCGACAGCCCTCTGCACAGATGAGAGGACATGTGGGGGAGAAGGAGGGAGAGAGATGGACACAGGGAGGGAGAGGGAGGGAGAGAGAAAGAGAGAGACAGAGGGAGGAGAAGTAGGAGGAGGGAGGGGGAAGTGGCCTGGAACAGCCTTTTAAACAGTGACAGTTACGGGGAGCCAACTGAACATTTCATAAATTTGATACATTAATCCTCTTCAACTCGATATTGGATACGCTTGTTTTTAATGCCCCATATGGTGCCACAGGGGGTGGTTAACATGGCTTTGCCAAGACTGGGAAAGAAGGAGGATTTAAAAGAATTTTTTATTTTTTTTCTGGACCAAACCCTCTGAATTCCCTATATCACCAGCCCCAGACTACACGTCATTTTCACACAAACAATTTGAGTATTTTATGAAATAGTGGGCTACTTTTGACTGGCTGAATTGTATTTCTTCAAAATGGCTTGTTGACAAAAGTCAGTAACAGTCACAACCGTGACAATGCATTCATCATTTATTTACCTTCATCCTTCATGAAATTATGAAACCCTTTCGTCATTTTATTTGTTTCACATTATCTCTCAGAAAAGGACAAGCATTGACTCTGCAGTCATTTATGTCAATGAACAAATGGCTGTATAAGTCATAAATATGAAAACATGTATGTGTGTGTGTGTGTGTGTGTGTGTGTGTGTGTGTGTGTGTGTTGTTTGTGTGTGTGTGTGTGTTGTTTGTGTGTGTGTGTGTGTGTGTGTGTGTGAGTACGTGTGTGTTGGTGTCTCCATCTGCAGAGGTGGCAGGTGTTCCTCCTTTCTTCAAAGAGCAGGTTTTTTATGTCCCTCCTCAAGTTAGTTTCTGGGTTTCCATGGAAATGCCCAACAGAAAGAGTCTTGTCTTAGGGGGCCTGCACTGGGGGAGGCTTTCCTCGCTGCCTGTGCTGAACTAGAGCAAGGGAAGAAAGAGAGGGAGAGAGCGAGAGAAAGAGAGAGAGTGAGTGAGTGAGAGAGCCAGCCCTGAAAACAACCTAGCATTGTCTAGTAGTTTGATGTTCAGTTTAAATGCCGACGATCTCAGCGGATGTGGACTAAGATTCGGACACACATACAGACCCTCTTGTGTTGTAAGACTCCTCTTAGTTTGGTGGAAATCACAGCTGTCTGGCAACACAGGGTGGGCATATGGGCATTACCTTTTCAATGTGATGCACCACACACCGTCACTGAGAATAAATAAGTAAAGAGGCTTCCCCTTCAACCCGCAACAATTAGTTTGAGTTCAGACAGCACACACCGGGCGACAGTGGCTCCAAAAGGTCTTGTTGAGAGACATTGTTCCTATTTGACCTAAGTTTATTGGTATTGCCGGCGTCTGCCTTGTTCCCTGATTACCTTGGTTAAGCTGTCACTGGACAGAAGCAGCAGCAAGAAAAAGAGAGAGGGAGAGAGGGAGAGAGAGAGGGAGAGAGGGATAGAGAGGGAGAGAGAGAGAGACCGAGGGAAAGAAAGGGAGAGAGAGAGCGAGGGAGAGAGGGAGAGAGAGAGAGTAAGGGAGAGAGAAAGAGTAAAACAGAGAGAGCGGGAGAGAGAGGGGGCGAGAGAGAGAGTAAAGGAGAGAGAAAGAGCAAGACAGAGAGAGAGGGAGAGAGAGGGGGAGAAAGAGAGAAAGAGGGAGTAAGAGTGAGAGTGAGAGTGAGAAGAAAGGGCACACCCATGCGTAGGTGGTGGAGGCAAAAGGGCAGCACTTTATTGTTGGCTCTGCAGGTCTGCAGGTGTGAAAGGGGATCTGAGGTGCCGCCGCCTCCAATGCAACTGCTCCTTCAATCTGAGGCTCCTGGGGGGGGTCTGCAGACCAGGGAGGCAATCTGGCCCTACAAGGGGTGGAAAGGGGAGGGGTGGAGAGGTGAAAGACGGAGCAGGCCAGTCACCTGGCTCCCTTCTTTGTGCCAAGAGATAGTTTAGGTGTCTATCCCCCTGGGACGTGAGGGAGGCATCGGCCATTACCATCAGCCATTGCCATCTGCCATGCCGCGTTCTCAAGTATCCAGCCTGCCGTCTGCGCTTGCCTTGCCATAGCAAGAGAGGAGGACTTGTGGTGGTGGTGGGGTTGGGGGTGTTGGGTTTGTGGGCAACATGTTGCCTGACCTTTTCTCTCCACACGCCCATGGAGGCTGACACCTAATCAGTTGAACAGGTCCACAGATAAACCAACATGTGGCGGAGAGGGGACGGGAGACCTGCGCTGGGGATCAGGTGTCATTGGGAGCGGGGAGCAGAGTGGCCAAAGCCTGATGGCTTGTGCATATTAAAGGCACGGTTATTTGTAACCTCTACCTTCAGGACGGGATGAAGCGACGGGTGTGTGTTGGATGGGGGGTGAGGGGGAGGTGCTGCTCTGCCTGTTATCTTACCGTCTGGGCAAATGGTTCACTCACTGATATCGTTTTATCCGCTTGGCAGACGCGGAGTGACGGTGCAGAGCTTTATCAAGGCACAATTGGACGCACAGCCTTTCCATATCCATCTGCCTGGTTGGGGCTTATCAAAAACTGCCATTTCGCCTCATTCAGTGTAATGTCAACCAGGAGGTCAGGGGAAGCCGAAGTGGCGCATGAGGGGGGACTCACAAACAAGCCTATCTCTCCAGTTATTACAGCAGTTGACTTGTTACTCATTGTGAGAACACTCTGATTACTTACACGTTTCTGTGGAAAGTCTCTAGGGCAAAGTGGTGTCTTTGTGTGTGTTTAAATACTTCAATAAGGTGATAATTAACCTAACCACAAACAGTCCCTTTCATCTCTAACTGAGACCAAAACACGAAGACACAAGACTCAGCAAAAGCAGGCTGTTTGCCATTTTTAATTGTCTTCTGTTGCCAAGTTTATCTGTTGTCTGAGTGGCTATTATCATACCTGTTGTGGACAATTTCGTAACGGATAAAGGCGTTGTTATATTTTTACGATAGCAAGATTATGAAAGATTTTCAGATCGTCATGCTGTGTGTGTCTCATCAAGGTCTTTTTCTTGTGTGGCTCCTCATCTTTTCATAATCATGTCACAATTCTACAGCAGTTAAGCATCTCTCAGAATGACATTCACCTCTTGCCTGAGTATGGGTGTGTTAATATATAATCTAGAACATTCTTTGCACCAAGCTGATTTTAATTGGGTTGTTTTCTGGCAAAATCCAAATAAGGAGTATGCATACTAATGTATTCAGCCCGGCTAATGGCTATCAGCGCTCATTTGAAGGGAACAATAATGATGTGTAAATGTAAAGGAAAAAGGTTACAGTTATTGGTTGGGAGTACATTGTCTCTGCTGCATGCTTTGTGATGCTAATGTTGAAATGTGGGGTTGGTGAGAAAGGGGGGTGGGGGTACAGGGAAGGGGACTGTATTGCCACACAAACTTCAAAACTCATTCTGTTTGGTCCCCCCCCCCTTCAATACTGTTCTCACTGGTAGCAATTCTCTCGGGTTTCTATGCACCTCCAAGCCATAAAATTATATTTATGCAAACCACTCTGCAATGGCCCCCTCCACGACAATTTTGTTTAGGAAGCATCAGTTGAAATATTCTTCTCCTAATTTTCTGCCCTATCTTTCACACAGCTCCCCTACATAAAGCGATGGTAATGGGGCATGAAGAAATGCTTCTAATGAAAGCTTTATGAAGATAATCTGAAGGCAAGCCTTGTCATGTTTCTGACAAAAGTTTTAAATCATGCCCATGAAGAGATGTGGTAGAATAAAGAGCTGTCCACAGTCAAAGGTTTTTCTCAGATACATTTTTATATTTTTGATCTAAACATTTTTATGTTATTGATCTAGAAAATGTTTTGTTTTGATGTTACATTAAAAAGCATTTAATATCGATAGTTGGAATGTCATATATTATTTTCCTGATAATTCTCTGATATTGTTTTATTCAATTGATCTATAATTCAAAAATAATGAAAAGTTTACAGCAAAGAAAATATTGAACGTGAAAGTTATCTTATAGGACAAACAGTGATGGCAACTATTAGGTTGCACATCAAACATATTTCTTTGATATTCCAAATATTGTATTGCATAATCAAATGGATTTCTTGTTTAATTTGCATTATTAACTATTTCAGTTCAGCAACACCTGTAAACTAGATGATATTCATAAAACTAGAATAAGGCAGATCCTTGTATGTGTTATTTAGAAATCACTTCGGAATTTGACACAGCAGGCACATTTCAATATTTCACATTTAAGGATTTGAGGATATTTTGTACTGTACACACTGTCAATACCAATATTTGTTTTATGTTCTTACAAGTATTATAAGAACAATGTGTTTAAAACCACACTGTTTTAAGTTAACTTTACATAAAACTTGTCTTAAAAATGGGATGCACAGTCTAGAAATGTGCATTGAAAAAATGCATGCTTGAGTAGTTTGCAAAGGATCGACATATTGATTCAATATAGTTTTTTTATGACTTGAAAACAGTCAAGCATAAAATCATATCTGACACTAAATCATTGACGGTAGAGCATTGAACCTGCCCTTCAGGTACACAAGGATTGGCAGTATTGGGTTGACAGTCGTCACTCCCAACCTCGCATGGTTAACAAACTGCCTCCAGTACTCTTAAGTCGGCTATGGGTATCCAATAAACTTTTCCGCACTCCAACATTTTTTGAATGCTGTGACGATCCAGTTTTTGACATTTAAACAAAAAGCGAAAACTTTGAATGGTAAAGATCCGGGAGGCAGCAAAAGCAAAAGGAGGCGGTTTAGCCTTTGTAGTCAGCGAGGAATGCGGAAATGTTCCTGCCCTGTGTCAAACCTCTCTGAAGGGGGTCAAGGCACATTGAGCCAGCGTGGGAAAGCGTAGAGAAGACGGAGCTCACAGACAAGCATTGCATATTCTGGGATTGATGGGAAAACCATAATGGGGGGAGTAGAGACACAGTAACGCGAAGAATATATGCAGCTTCATACAGTGATCCCTTGAAAAAAAGCAAGAAAAAAACGCACTGCATAAGCTGCGCACACTGATTTGCGCGAGGAAAACGAACCCCCCTCACTCTCTCTTGGTAGTTGATCTATTTGAGTTGCAGTGGTGGTACCGCTGGAGGATGGGGCTCATGCGTGCACCATGTCTCTACCTGTGTGGCCCTGAAGACGGACAGTGAGAAATCTGTGCTGTGTTTGCAAACATCGGCTGCGAAGACACCGGTTCCTCATCGCGGTTTCCGACGCAACAAGTCATAGCGGAATTTTCACTAAATTTCAAAAAAGGTAAAAGTGATTTTGTGCTCTAGATGAATTGCAGAGCCTTTGTTGCATTAACATACACGTGCAGGTCCAGTAGGCTACAACAACTTTGGTGAACTGGGATTTTTGTATGGGAGTTGGTCTATAAAGCTTTAATTGTATGGTAAGCTATACCTTAACAAAAAGTTGTCCAAACAGTCTTATTTATTAGTGTTGCACATATTAAATGCAATTTTTAATGACACACTCTGCTACCGCACATGTGGTTTTAACAGACAATTTATTGATATGAAAAGTTCAAACAATGAAATCACTAGACAGCCACGTGCTCAGGACTGTATTAAAACAAACAAGACACTTTATTGCAATTAACCCACCGGAGCTAATGTTAACCAACAGAATGATGTTATACAATGCGCTGATGTCGAGTTTATTTCTTGGTTTAGTTTTTCGGAAACGTTTTTGTTTATATTTTTCTTTTGTTCACACTACAATGTATGTTTAATATTCGACAAAGCTCTAAGTTTATCTAGTCATTAGTTTGATATTTATATTTTGCCATGTGACTCCAGATGTTTTATGAGGAAACAGGACATGACTTGACATGGGTAATTGTTAAAAAAAAATGGGAGTGGAAGAAGGCAAACTCGAGGTTAACAGCGGACAGAGATGGTAAACAATCGTGTTAAGTCCTCCTGATATGCGGCGATTTGTGTTAAATCTGGTTATATTTGTGTTTACCTCTGCTTCCTTTGTGCTTGCTTCATACAGACTGTAGCCTACACGTGCCAGAGCCGTTTTCCCAATGATGCCCCTGTAAAGAATCTTCGTCGGGATTCCCCGCAGCAGGCTACATTGAACTGAGGAGCAAAACGTTTTTTAAGATGGACAAAGAAATAGTTGGTCAGTCCTATGAGCCCGTTGCCGAGATAGGTGAAGGTGCTTACGGAAAGGTATACAAGGCTCGGGATTTGAATAATGGGGGTCGCTTTGTAGCCCTAAAACGAGTGCGGGTCCAAACAGAGGAAGAAGGGATGCCTCTTTCGACCATTCGCGAGGTGGCAGTGCTGAGGCAACTGGAATCCTTTGAGCACCCCAACGTTGTCAGGTAAGGTGGGGGTACCCTGATAATGTGAATGGGGGGGGGGGGGGGGTGGCTTGGTGGTGTTACACTTTGCAGATTACTGTAGCTGTGTTTGGGGTATTGCGTGGTTCCTTCAGTCGGGCTTTCCCCAGAATGAGTTATAGTCTTGTGCAGGCTTAGCCTCAATTGAACTCAATGTTAGAGTTTTTTTTTATAAGGCCATGGAGCATCTATCTCTAACCATCGAACTATTTATTCCTAAATTGTCCCTCTTAAGGATAGGTATAATCCTACTCGCATACACTTAACCATATTCAGTATATTGTGTTAAACTATGGTATTGACAATTCACATCCTTGCCATTGACCATGCCATAGCCTGGGGGGGCGGGGGGGTCTTAGCCCAACAGTGTACCTTTAACTGGGGGTGTGGGGAACCCTTTTGGTTAAATGCAGACCTTTCTGGGTCTTTTCTCATTTGAAGTAAGCTGAAGGATTAGCCCCCAGCCCCACACGAAACACCGCTGCATTGAGATTTCCAACCTTGAATTGTTTTAGGGTTGACCTTTCAGAGCCCAACAGCCAGTGCACTTCCCATCTGCTGTGGAAAAGTACCTAAATGCTCAAGGGAGTACAATGTCACTCATGAAAGATGAATCTTGGCTGCTATAAGCTGCATGGTCTTCTACTAAGTCACCCTACAGTCAGAGGTTCTGTGTTGCCATTCAGCGCCATTGTAGAGCCTCATACTATTTTGGTGGGTTGAAAATAGATTGGCTGACCTGTTGCTCATCCATGGGCAGTGCAAAGCTGCAGACTAGATGATTCATTCTGAAGGACAAGTGATAGCACTTTCATTCAGTGTGTGGCGAGAGTGCGTCATACAGTGACCCTGCTCAAGGTCCAGCCTTGCCATTGGACGTAAATGGGAGAAGCAGGGGAGTTGACTGAAAAGTGTCTGATTGTACACATAATATTTATGTGGCAGGCAATGTCAAGTTAGGACAAGAGTTTTGATTTCAATTCACCAATGGCGTACATGCATATGTGGTCTGCAGTTCGAGCGTAACCTTGCATTGGTAAATTTCCATTTATTTTTACTTTTCTTTTCTCTTTTGGTACATCATAAAAGACAATGAAAGAAAATGCTGTGCACCAATGGGCTTCACATCCTTGAGAAATGCATTTGTGTGCTGCAAACAAGGCTGACTAGTTTTTTTCTTTTTCTATGCCTAAGACTAAAAAGAGACATTTTGGGTGGGTAAGAGTTACCCAAGAAGGAAGTTGTAATCTACACTAAATGGAGCCTCTGTTCCCTAATGCTAACCAGCATGGAGGCCCACAGATCCTTAAGTGCTGTGCGCTTTGGGCTGGCCTAATGTTACTACAGGCAACCCTTGGATGTTTCTAATGAGAACATTATTCATTCCATATGTTTTATGGAGGCTCCATTGTGCAGGAACAATTTGGTTCCTAGGAGTTCTTTTCCCCTTTTCTTTAACCCCATGTTTTCAAGTGGTAGCTCATTCCATGATGTCATAGCTAGTAAAGAGGGTTGACCATGAAAGAGTCTTTCTGTAGACCTGGTTTTGTGTGACCAAGTACTATATATTGAATGTGAAACTTAGATCAAGAGTTTTCCACTGAATGGCAAAGGTTATTTATCCTCTACCCAGTCTCTCCCACATATGTGACTTTCCTATTGAATGTATGTTTTGGTTCATATTAAAAATGTCATACTCATTTATTACATGTGTATAAACACTCACACAGTATTAACAGGTTGTGTTGTACAGTATGCATTACATATATCCAGATGTTGGGCACCATTAACTTTCAGGAATACCCCATTTTGGATTTATCATTTCTTTGGTAGTGATATTGATGTGAGTGTCATTGCTAGCTTTTAATCATAGGTAGAAATGAACTATACTGCATCTTAAAATGATGATGAGATTCCTTTTATCTGATGGATCGGTGCAAGAAACAGCTTTGCCTTTGGTCGCCATCACATACCCTACATGGGTTGCTACGGAACATTACAAGTTACCATGGTTTGAAAGAGGGAATTTCCTGGTTCTCAGACTGAGAAGAAGGCTCTAAATAGCTTTTACCCACAACACTCCACACTATCTTGATTCATGTAGTAAGTTATGAGTATGAGTTATATAATGATGACCATGTTCTCTTGCACAGCTATAGATATCAGAATACTCACCTGGAGGATTATAAGAACAGCATACCAATTGAAAACATGATGTCATTAACAAAGACATTCATGCCATTCTGTTGTCTATACACAAGGTACTAATTATGAAACAGTGGAAAGAGAGAACACCTTTCTTTAACAATGTTTCGCTGTTGGAAGTTAAGCAAAGCAGTTACTGCTTGAAACATCATGCCAAACCCAGTAGACTCCAGAAGGCTAAAGCTTTTGGGTCGTTAAAAAGAGTTGCATTCCTTACATAGTCTGCAAAGGTGTAAGTTAACTGGGATATGGAGGGGGGGGGGGGGGGTCCTGTAGCCAAGATGATGATCAGTCATGGGGGCTGAAGCAGCAGCTAATGATTGGCTCTTTTCATTTTGCCAACAAAGCCTCAGTATTTGAAGCATAGCGAGCATTCTTTCAAACCGTCAGCACAAACTAGTCTGGACAGTGATCTGACACAACCGACGTGCCTATTCTGTACAGTTAAAGTGGGTGATCAAAATCAACTGATTATTGAAATGAATTGAGGCCACATAGAAGTGAAGTGCTAGCATGATACGAGATGTTCCTTTTTAATCACATTTTTATCGTTTGAAGACCATCTCATAGGTGCTTTTTAGAAACAGCAATACCTACAACAATCCAACATGTATGTTATTCCACAGATCACCAGTGCCTTTTAAGCTCCTTTATGTTACAAAAATGTTATATTATATAAGTATTCGATGATAATTATTTTATATTCACGACACTGCCACTCTAGGACCATTACGTCTTCATTCCTACAGTGAAGGAGACGAAGGAGAAAATGGTGTCAGAATCCATTTAAGTTAACTACTCCACATAAAATGGTGTAAATAGCTCAGAAATGCCACTGCTTTCAATTCCTCTAGGCTCTTCGACGTGTGCACTGTATCCAGAACCGACCGAGAGACCAAACTAACTCTGGTGTTCGAGCATGTGGACCAAGACCTGACCACATACCTCGAGAAGGCGCCAGACCCAGGAGTGCCTCCAGAGACTATTAAGGTACTGCCCCGCTAAAGTCAATTTGTTATGCTAATGAACTTCAATAAATGCAAGAACTAACTTTCAAGACCTTAGTTTCTCCCGGAAAGTGCCTGAAGGTAGGCCTGGCTGAGATGTCGACGGCTGACTTTTGCAGGAGATTCCTTGGCTTAGCTCAAATAGGCAGATGCAGTATGGCTCTCCCACACATCAGAGTGAGCCTGGGCCTTTTGAAGGGCAGTCCATGTGGTAGATGGGCTGCTAATTAGAGGGCCAAGCCCTTGTATGCTTCTCTATTTTCATTCTGGCCTGTCTTTTTATTCAAACCATGGATTGGGCCGAGGAATGTTGTTTTAGTGTGTGTGTGTGTGTGTGTGTGTGTGTGTGTGTGTGTGTGTGTGTGTGAGTGAGTGTGTGTGTGTATGAGAGAGAGGGAGAGCGTTGGTGTGATTGTGTGTGTGTGTGTTTGTGTGTGTGAGGGTGTATGTGTATACGCCTTTTAGACGCTATCCCAGTAGCTCACATTTCATACTAAACAGAATAGTGTTAATGGAAAGACCTTCTGGCCCAAAGCTGGCACTTGGTAGCATTAATGCAGATGGACTGGAATTGCCATCAATCTATAAGGGAACCTGCCATGTGGCAAGTGACATAGAGATCACTTACAGGATCGCAAAACATACAGAGCGGAAGTGGTCCAAGTCCCTCCATCACCTAGAGTCACAAATGTCTATTTTTAATCGTTCCCACACTTTTCTGCTGCAGAGTCCTTTTTCCTTAACCTCAAGGCATGGGTGTTTGTTACACTCATCTATGGGAAAGGGTTCTCAGTGACCTTCTCCTCTCAAAATTGATTGTTGTAGTATGAATGTTGATTGAAAAGAAAATCCCCCTTTCTCTAGGAAAGTGGTGCTACATTTTGTAGCCTAAAATGGCATAAAACAGTGAACAAGGAAAATGAGTTACCTTTTTTGTGTACCATTTGTCTGTTTTATTACTTTTCTCTGTGCACACAGTCAACTATTTATAAAAGCTAAGACATTCTAAAAAACGTATTTAGTGTAAGGCCTGCATTTTAATCTGCGTTCTGTATTCTATTTTTATAAGAGATTAAGAGTATTACAGATATTCATGGCTGCAGTCACTGAAGGGAAATGGAAATGTCTCCCTTCCATTCCAAACAACCCTTGACACTTGGTCAGGAAATCAGTGATGTGGAAACGTGGACGAAAATGTTCTCTTGCTCGAGAATACAATAAGTCCTTCAAATGGAGAACAAGGGAACCTGCCCATATGGCAGGACCCTCTGGAACGGACCTGACGTGGCACTGGTTCCAGTGCCACTTCTTTTAACTGGAGGACAACTAAAACCGAGCACATATGTGCATCAGGGGAGTACACAAAAGCGCAACTTCAGAGTGCATTTAATGGAACATTGCAACAGGCCCTGCTCCTCATGCAGAATCACCTCCATGCCAGCAATTAGAAGGATGCAGTCCCCCCCCCGAGCAGTGCTGAATTAGCCGCATACGATCTGGTGCCACCGGACTGGTTCAGTGGTTCAGGGTTGCCCAAAGTGGCCACAGTGCATCCCCCTCCTCTTCCCCTAACCCTCCTTGACCCCCACCCCCCAAACCACACACACTCACACACACACACACACACCCATCGCTACCCTCACCCTCCCCAGTCGCCACAACTTCATTTAGAGAGGACACCAGATTGCAGAGGCCTTTACCCCCTACTGACATTAAACCCACCCCTTCTGCCCCCCACCTCCCTACCCACACCACCCATCCTGTCCCACTCCTGCCCCATTTCAGACCCACCGCATGGTAATTGATGAAAGAGGCCCCGGGAATGAAATGAGCTGGAAGGACATCAAGCGGCTCCCCCTGCCTTGGGGGAGTGCGGCTGGGGCCACGGTGGCCCCGCGCCTCGCAGGGCCCCGTCTCCAGGGTCATAAAGGGGAGCTTAATGAAGCGTGGGGAGGGAATTACACTAACGCTAACAGGCAGATGTCCCGCATTGTGCCTGGCCACAATAAACAATATGGCCGCCTCTCCAGTATTAGCATAAGAAAGAGTTTGTGCGGGGGGGGGGGAGTGCTTTCTCTCTCTTTCTCTCTCTCCCTTGCTGTCGCTCTCTCTGGAGGCTGTGTCTTGACTGCTTTTTTTAAAGTTTGGTTTGGATGGTGATACTGGAGGGAGTTGCTGGGGTGGGCAATGTTTTTTTTCTGCTTCGATTTCTTTGTGTTTCAGCCCACACCCGCTTCCTCACCCTCTCTCGCTCACTCTCTCCTTCCCTCGTTCTCTCTGGCGGGTTGGTGGGGGTGGCATGATCAACAGGTGTGACTTGGATCCCTCTTCTGTTCTAGTTTGGGGGGATGGAGAGGGAAGCACTCCTCCCCAACAGGATCCTTTCAGGTGGACACTCAAGTGTCAGGCAGCTGCATTCCTGCGTTGAATGGACACCGTTTGGGCCTCCAGTCGGCCAGTGCCCGCAGGCTACCCGCAATAGCCCTCTAAAGTGCTCCCGGTCTCCCCACAGCAAGGGGTGTTAGATTACACACACACACACACCCACACACACACACACACACACACACACACACACACACAGACACAGACACACACACACACACACACACACACACACACACACACACATACACACTTTAAATTGAGATGATCAGTGATATTATTACATTTATTGTGTTTATTTTTTCTCTCTTTTAAATGGAGTACAGGCATAAGTCAAAAAAGAGATTTCATTAGAAAGCAGCTCTCTCACTGTGTGTCATCGTCACTTTATAGGCCTCAGCAAATCTGCTCAGTCCAGCTGTCATGGGTTAGCTCATGGTTAACAAACAATAGGCCCCTGAGAGGTTTGTGTTTGTTGCATAGTCACCTTCATGAGATAATGTGTGTGTGTGTGACTGTGCGCGTGTGTTTTTCTTCTTTCCCATGCTGTCACAAGGAAACATGGTGAAATGGCTATTTAAAGCAAACTTAGAGGAAACCATGGGGTGGGGGTTGTATAAGGGAGGGGGGTGTGATACCATTGTGTCAACCCCCCAAAATAACTGCCTCTTCTTCCACAGGTCCCTGGGTCTGTCAGGTCATGGCTTGGGGGACATTCAAAAAGGAGGCCTTGTTTATGCTTGCAACGCGCAGCCTAGGACCCCTCTCACTCCCTCACTCAATGACAGACTGACATGAGTCACTCACGCACACACACAAACATACACGTTTCCTGGGCCCTGATCCCTTTTCTCCACATTGTGAGGTGCTTCCCCCCCTCAACCCCCCTGTCCACCCATCAACCCCCACTACCCTCACCAGCATGGCCAGGCCTGCGCCGTTTGCAAATGCTTTCTGCTTGAGTGTGCACTCCATTGTTTCAGCGTTTTTAATCACTCACCAGCTGGCCAGCCAGTGAATGGGAGCCGTGGGCCCGGAGCCATGTCACTTGTGAGGTCTTGGACGTGGACGTTTTGGGGGGTAAGGCTGCTGCGGCTGCCTGTAACCTTGCATAGGGGGTAAATTCGTGCAGCAACTGTGACCGCCCCCCGGCCCCGGCCCCAACCAACCCTCCCCACCCCCCACCCGCATCTCTAATCAACACTTTTATCTTTTTTTTTCTTTCTCTTTCGTTTCTGTCTTTTTTTTTGTTTACTTTTTTCTTTCTATCTCCCGCCATCTTGTCGGCGGCTTTTTGACTTCTTGCCTATCACTCAAGCTTGCCTCTTACAACTGCCACCATGGCCATCAGGTTCTCCTTATGTCGTTATGCAAGTTCCACAAGAGGAAATGGCCGTTGAACCTTTCAGCATATTTGTTTTTTTCTTTCATTCTTCCTTTCTCTCTCCCTTTCTTTTTTCCCTTCCCTCTATCTCTTTCTCTCTCTCTCTCTCTCTCTCTTTCCCTTGAGTGCCTGTGGCATTAGGGTCTACTCCCAGGCTATACCTCAGACCCGAACAAGTGGATCCACAATTAGCCGTGATCCCGAGACAGCTGCAGGGAAGCAGAGGCCCTCTGAAACTGGGCCTCACAGCAACAAGACTTTCCTGCCCTGCCGCAGCCGTGTCAGTTATCAACATCTGCCGCACTCCCGCTTTTAAAGGGACCACAGCCTCTTTTTTTAACACACCCTCTCGCTCCTAGAATCACTAGAGCGCTATCATGTCAGTTAGCTGCGGAAACAGACAAAACCAAAGGAATACAAAAAAAATGGGGCTATTCTGGTTTGGCTGCTGTAGTTCAGGGATTTCCTAACCAGTCAATCTTGAAGGGTCATTTCGTAATTTCTGAGAGGCTCCACATCTGAATTAAGACTAATAGAGCATTCAGTAGTACACAATGTCAGCCATTTTGTTTGCCATATAGATGTGTGACCACTACAGAAATCATACGTCAGATGATATTTGCTGAGACCTCTATTTCACTGCCTCAATCCTCTCTGCCTTATTCAATGTTTGTTTAAAAAGTCTCATCGGCACATGACGAATTTCTTCAACTAAGAGAGCATGTAACAATAAGTACAAAAGCATTTGACAGACAGTACTTGTAGTTGTTTTTAAGTGGTAGCTCTTATTTCTTTTTCCTGTTCTGTCTCTTTCTCAGGATATGATGTACCAGCTGCTTCAGGGTCTGGACTTCCTTCACTCCCACCGGGTTGTGCACCGAGACCTGAAGCCACAGAACATTCTGGTAACCAGCGGAGGTCAGATCAAGCTGGCTGACTTTGGCCTGGCGCGGATATACAGTTTTCAGATGGCACTTACCTCAGTGGTGAGTACCTCACTTCAGTCTCACTTTCTCCCCTAACCCCCCTGAATGAGTTAACAAAAGGCTGCCAGAAGGTCCCCACAGAACTAAGCACAGAGATCTTTAAGTGATTCATCTCCATTTAAGTAAATGGAGGAGTCTGTTCAAGTGTATATTAGGTCCTGGCTCTCCATGGTGCTGTCCTCCGAAGCCATTCTGTTAGAATAGTGGGACTTCTAAGGAAGGGGATTTCTAAATATAGCAAATGTCTCCTAAGCATTTTGCTCTCACATCCCAAAAGACAAAAGGGTTGTTCATCAGGGACAAAAGGCTTGCTTGAGGCCCTTCCTCTGAAAACCTGATCTCTCTTTCTCTCTCTCTATCCCTCCCCCTCTCTCTCCACTCTTATCTCTATAGCTGTCTTTCTTTATCGCACTGTATTGTCTTTGATCTGTCAGCTTTCTCTCCTTTTCTCGTTTCTAAAACATCTGTCTGCAGAGCTGTCATTACACGGCAAAGTTGTCTACAATAATATTCAAGGCTTCTCTCATTGTTGGCTTTTGGGGACACGCACGGCCGACAGGGAAATAATTTGTAAGTCCCCAGAGACTGGAGTGAAAAGCCACCAATCAGATGTGATAAGCGTGACACCGCCACCAATCAGACAGCAGCCAAAGAACCTGTGCATGTAATCTGTAAAGTGAGAATGACAGCGGTGGACTGAGGGGCTCAGGATTCACAGGAGTGGCGAAGGGCTCAGGTGAAATCAATCATGAGATCGGGTCGGGCCGGTGAATTCCTGCGGCTCCGCTCTGTGAAGTCCAAGCCTCTCGCGGAGGGTTCTGATGTCAAGAGATAGGCTATGTCGTCGTCTGAAAGGACTTTGTGTGTTTTTTTCTCTTTCTCTTTCTTTTTTTCTCCTGCTCCTTTGTAGAGGACGACAGGGACAAGACCCTTCAGTTTGCCGTACCTTTGGGAGATAAGCAAGCATGTGGATCTCTTTGTGTGGAACTTGTGAGGAGCTAAATAATATCACCAACAATATGTCTCACCGCCAGCTGTTCGATATCAACTATTTGTCGGCAGATGTTTACAGTTTCAGAGAATACTATTAATTGGTACCTTAAAGGTGAAGAAACGACTCAAATCCTGTGAAGGTTGAGAGTGGCTGTGAATCCATCGCTTCCATGTCTGCGTTGATGAGCATGCTGGCAATTCCTTTTGTTATTTAGCGTAGCTATGTTAGTTATCGGACAGTGTCAAACATCGGCCATTCTGTTAAACAACCAAAGTGCTAAGTTTAACAATGGATTAACAATCTATAACTTCAGTTTAATAATGGATTCACATGACAACGCGAATGTTTGCCGGTAACACACGCGTCCGATAAATAAAACCGTTGCGATATGAGGTTTCAGTGGTTTTGTGTGTTCCGACTCCGAGCCGTTGTCTCACCTCCCTGGTGACCTGTGCTTTGGCTGTGGCTCATTCTGACTGGGGTTGCTCAGGCGCACTCATTGGGCGTTTACCTGGGAATCCACTAGACACACCAGAAAGTTCCTCCTTACAGTTTGCGGGTTCCATGTAGAAAGAATGACATTAGAGAGTTTAGAGAGGGAGCGTGAGAAAGAGAGAAAGATACTAAGAGAGATCTGGTTAACTAAGGAGGGGAAAGTAGTGCACTTTAGGGAGGAGGTGGGTAAGAGGAGGGTAAAAGAGATTGTATGTGTGAGAGAGAGGGGAATGTAGAGATGGAGACTGGAGGGGGAGAGGGAGTGTGTGTGTGTGTGTGTTGGGGGGGTAGGGGGAGAAACGGAGATCCTGAGAGAGACAGATAGTAGCGTGTGAAGCGGAGCTCAAGCGCATGGGATCTCTGCCTTCCATGATTGATTTTCCTGCCTCTGGAATCCCCCTGTCACCTGCCCTCCCTCACAGCCAAACAAAACAGAGAACAGAGAAAAAAAGTTCCTCTTTTTCCCAGCATTACTGTACACAAAAACAGAAACAATCAGAACGAGGTGAGATCTGGCAGTTTTAGCAAACCAGCAGAAAACATTCTGTGTGGGGGGCACTGTGGCTCAAACAGTAGCCCCGACCACATCCGGGCTTGACGCTCAAGGAGGTCACGGGTTCGAATCCGGCCCGATGCCATTTCTCCTGTCCACTCCCCACCTCTTCTCCCTCTCATTTCCTGTCACAATCTTCACTGCTCTGTCAATTAAAGGCATAAAAAGCCCAAAAACAAATCTTTAAAAAAAAAGAAAACATTCTGTGTAGTCAAACCAAGCCAATAGCTTGATAGGGGAAGTGGGTACAGTTGAAGTGTGTGTGTGTGTGTGTGTGTGTGTGTGTGTGTGTGTGTGTGTTCGTGTGTATGTGTGTATGACTGTGTGTGGTGGGTGGTGGTTGCCTGAGTCAGATCAAGCAACATACTGTCTGTCCTGAGAGATGTGGCCTGATTCAAATGAGGCTGGTCCGGGGTTGTGTCGAATTCATGACATGAGTCGACTGAGGGAAAAAAATAGGCCCAGCTTATTTGCATAAGGAGCCCTGGTGGGGCTTTTCTGTAACTGGAACGGCAGTGTTCTGTCATCTCTCTTTATGAGAAATGTGTAATCTATCTTTCTCTGGACCTTCTGTGAACCATGCGATTTTTCCTTCCATAAATGTGTCATGAGTGTCAAGGGTTTTCACTGTACTTTTCTAAGTAGGGCTTTATATTGCAAAGAGGACCACCAGTCGGCTAGAGAAAAAAAAAAGTGTTTTCATGACATGTTGGAATTTCTTTTACAAAATGGGCATTGCTATTATTGGATGGTGCCATTCTCCATAATCTAATGTGACCTGATGTTTGTTGGAGACTGACTCCTAGTCCCCCCGCTCTACCCCCCAACAACAACCCTCAACTGCCCCAGCGACCCACCCCCCCATCCAGTCACCATGACAAGAATGAGAGGGAAACAGCAGAAAGGACGGCAGACCCAGACCACCCATCTGGCAGTACAGAGTTAGAGATTAGCATGACCATACAATTCTCCTGGGTCTACTGCATTGTTGCTCATTCAGACGGACTCCAGTCTCCCCCATGCGCGGTCCTTGTCCACGTCGTCTGATTGACAGCGCTAAGCTTCTGACTGCAGGAATGAACACAGTGGTGGCGGGCGGTGGTGGTGGCGGCAGACGGCTTGTTGGGGACGCTGTGGCTGAAGGGAAATGGCTTGAACCCAAGGGGTTGCTCCCATGCACCGACTGCCACAACTCACGCAATGTTACGCAGATAGATTCGCACAACATGGCCAGATGGAGATAAGATTGGGATCTTTTCAGTTACACATTTTCTGGAAATAATGATGGCATTCATGTAACCTGCAGGGACAAACAGCCACTCTGTCTGGTCATGCTCTCAAAAAAACAGTATGTGACAGAACTGTTTACGGTAAATGTCATGCTTCAACTCATACTTTTTTCACCCAGTCTGCTCAACATTAATTTTCCCACCATGTTGACCTTTTCTGATGTTGTTCTTGCCCAATAGTTTGTACGCTACTTCTGTAAGTAAGTGACTAGATGTGGGGTCCATGGGGCTCCAGCTAGTTTCGCTGAAACAAGCATGGCTTAATGAACTGCCAATGAAGCTGGAGGAAAGCTTGAAGAAAGCACTTTAAGCACATCAGTCGATACACCACAACCTGACTTGAGGACTGTCAGCTATGATTTGGAATGAACTTACATTTTTAAGCCACCTCTGACTTGTGGCTTGTAGTCTAGAGGTCGAGAAGCAATCTACCTGACCTGACAAGACCAGGCCTGATAAGAATTGTATGAGTCAAGAACTGGCAGAACTGAAACATGCGGCATTCAGTCATGAAACCTTGGCACAGTGTCAGAGCTGCCGGGGTCAAATAGGGACCCAAAATGCCTCCGTCCATGACACTCATTGGCTGCAGGACAAAACCAGCAGGACTTGATACCAGAGAAACCAACCAAACCAAAAGAAAACAAATCTCTTTACTGTTCTGCGATTCTGGGATTCTTCAGATATGCGATGACATCTTTTTAAACTCTACTCCCTCAAAAAAATGCATGATAACATTATCTGATACGAAAATGTAATTATAATGAATAATATTGACTGATATGACATGATTTGCCTTCATTTTTACTAATTTTATGATGAAATCCTCCTCCCCTCTCTTGCCCTCTGTGTGATTTTATGGGCAAGCTAGTTTTTTCTAAGCCTTGAACCTTTAGCCCTGGTACCTAATGAGAAAACAACTTTCACACAGCCAGCCCCCCACCCCACCCCACCCATCCCCCCCCCCAAAAACAGCCCTCTAAGGTAAGGGCAATGCTGTGTTGTTTAAATTGATTTTGGCTTCCTCCTCTGTGCCAATAGAAGTCATTGTAATAGGAGACGGACTGGATTGTCCCATGAAAGCGATTAAGAGCCTGACTCTGTAAGCATCATGTGCACCACATTGCACATGAAATTGGATTTGGGAACAGCAGGGAAATGCCACTAATAATTTATATCCAGCTGATTGTAATTGCATATTTTGAAACAAATTTTGAAACAATAAAAAAAAAAACATAACAGAAGCTGCTTGGAGAAGTTCTCGTTTTGTTTTTTTTTAAGTTTTACTCCTGGATAGTCTCAGAAACTGTTTTAGGCGCATTCCATCCCATGAGAGGCTAATGAATTGCTTGCCGTGTTCTGCAGCACCATGCTGTTAGTTTGCAGGCCCTCAGTGTCTCCAGGCCTTCAAGGCCTCAAAATGTTATCAGCCGATTCCTCCAAACCATATTTAGAGCACACACCAAAATAGAATCTGTCTGCTGCAAATTGTATTATCCAGGGAGGCTGGGAGGAGACTGAGCCTTCAAATCATACAGCTGTTTTGTGACAGAAGGGACTTGGTTAAGCTCTGCTGCGCAGACATCTTAAAGAAATCGTCCAGCCCCACCACCAAAAAACCCACTTTTACAGAAAATATCTTTTTTGTTTTTTGCTTTCCTCTTCCTTGCATACCACAAACTCCAAAACAACCACTTCTGTGGGAGTCCTTTGGGTCAGTCACTTCCTTCCCATCCGCCGATGGAATAAATTCCTCATGTTGGCAACACCTACAGCCCACCGCCTGAGCTTGGCTCTCACCCCCATGACAGCCAACATCCTCATTCCTCCTGAGTCAGACCGTCCTGACAATCAGGTTTGAAAGCCAAACAATGAAGTCATAAAAACGGCTCACCTCTTCTAATGGCGGCTATAGACATGTAGTTCCCCGCATGTAGTTTTACATTGCTTTGCCTTCCAAGCCCAGAGACGACTATTGAGAAGATGTTGTGAAGAGTGCGCAGGAGCTGTGTGATCCTGTGAGTGGATAGCATGTGGAATGTCTCACTGAAACACCACTGGTCACTTCAGGCCAGTGAAAGAAACCGAATGGAAGGTGAGACGTTGTGAGATGCTTTGCCTGACAGAGTTGTCTGGCTTCTGGACGCATATCAGGCTTTTTTTTTCATGTTTGGAATCCTCAGGACTCCATGTCACCCACCCATAATTTATGGCCACGTGTAGTGAATATGAATAGCACTGCAGCCAAACTGAAAACACACATCACGGTTCAAATGATTAATTCAAAGTACAGGAGCACATTGTGAAAGCTGTGGACTATAAGCTTAGTGTGTAGATTCCAGGAGGACCAATCATTTCCTATATTTTAGTTGGTGATGGGTTGGATAGCAAACAATCTGATAAAATGCACTTTGTGTCTCTCCTGAGTAGAGAGTCATCTAAATGAATAAATGTCAACGTGATGACCCTTAAAGCACTGTATGGATGAAGTGGTGTGTAGAGGCTTTGAACATCCATCACTGACCACATCCAGGGTAAACAGATGTAGACAGACCAAATGTGGAAAAAGTTTTCTGTTGGACAATGTTACCGATACTGAGACCTAACCTAAATCTTTGATATAATGTCAATCTACTTGAATACGAAACATTTGTATTCTGCCTTCTGGCTCATTAACACCTACACTTTGTCCTTTCGTCAATTCTACAGCATACCAATTAGGCTATAAAAGATACAGGCTACAGCTTGTACTATATGAAAGATATGGTGAGCCATGACGTCACCTGGTAGCTTTGACCTTTTCTGCAAAGTTTGTGTGAATGAGTTCACAGGCCAACATCTGCACAGTTTGATTGATGGCCGCCACAGCCTATTTATGACCGCCTTCACTGCACTCTTCTCAGCCACTGGAGGATAGCCAGTGTTGCATGGCTATGTTGCATTTGTATGATTGCTGCTTTTGACGTGGCGCTATTAAACAGAGGAGAAACTTTACTGCAACGGTGTAAGTAGCTCATGTGCCAGGTAGGTCAAAGAACCCATCCATGTGTTCTTATTTCTGACAGTTAGAAACCAAATGACACGTTGGACATTATGACAATACGTAGGACAAAGGGTCAAAATCTGTGCACTATAACGCAACACAGGACACCCTAATTCAAACACATTGTCACCACCTCCACCTCAGTCTCCATCTTCTGTGCTTGTTGTGTGAATCAGACACAGCATTGAGTCCAGCAGATTTAGCAGGTCTGGTGTTGTCATCCCTAAACAGACCAAATTCTGTGCAAGGAGTGCCGTTTGCCAACCGACGCTGCCTACTAACAACGGTTCCCTTTTGTCCATCTGTCCTCAGCCTGGTTGCAAAATGGCCACCACACTGTGAAAGAAACAAAGTTCTGACGACCATCAGTCATGGGAATGATTGCCAGGGACTTTACCTGGTGATAAAATGTATACCTTCCCTGTTCTGTAAGTCACTGAAGTCTGCTAAGTAGATAAAGGTAAATGCAATAAGGGCCAGGAAGCTAAAATTCTCAGCTAACAGACAGGGCTGTGTGTGAAGGGTTGGCTTGTACTGAACCCTGACTCAGCAAAATCGGAACTTTCCCTCTGTTCTTCGTTTGAGTGTGCATGCCACTGATAGGTTATATCTTCATCAGCTCTGCGGTTTTGGATCAATTTCGAAATGTGTAAGCGTGCACCTCATCGTATCATTACTATGCCTGAGCCAAACGAGATGACTCATTGAAAAACTACCAAGCCTCTTTCAGTTTTGGATGGTCGTGCTGCGCTGTCATATCTGGCGTGGATGCAACCTCATAGCAGGTCGTAGTGTTAGCGTTGGCCGGCAGACAAACTGAAATGGGCTGCAAGTCACAAAGAATCAGTCCATGGACCACAGACAAAGCAGAGCTCAACGCTTTCTGCAGTCAAATAACAAGTCCTTGGGTGGCGTGCCGAGTCAGGAGAGGAAGTTCTGTTTTTAACATGTGTTTTTTGAGTGCTTGGTTTGGTTACCTAGTTACAGCAGCCCATGATTCCACTGATGATATAAGCCACCAGAAGTTATCAGCTCAGTGCAGGAACTGCTTGTGGCTTTATATACACATATTTGGCTTGATAATTCATGCCTAATTGTAATATTAAAGAGAATATTCACATCAGCTTTTTGTGCCGGTCTGTCCGACCATAGAGGCTAATAGGAAGTGGATTTAAATAACTAAGCACTAATACATTTAAAACCCCTTTGGATGGCTTAAACACAGAATAATTATGATGAATCACATCAGTAATGGGAGGCAATGGGGGGGGCTTACTAATGGAAATATTGTGGGTGGGGGGTAACTGGAGGACCCGGAGTACACCTGGAATAACAGGTGATGTAATGTCTTTGTCCCAAGAAAAATAATGAAGAACCTCTGGTTCCCACAGCACCTCTGATTTCCACACTTAAGCAAGGAATTCTCACCCCGCCTTCACCTTTCTCCCAGAAACATTACTAATGACTTCCATGCACAATTGGAACATACACAGGCTAACTTCTGCTTTTTGCCAGACAGTAAACCTGTCTTGAAGTGGACTGATGAAAACACTAATCTGGCCCACTGGTGCACTTTAACCCCATCGTTGCTGGATTGGATGAAAGTATGCGCAAATTGCACGATCAATAAGGTTTATTTCCTCCGGGAGAGCAGTCATGTGACTGCAGCCTTGACTTGTGGGAGTTCGGCTTGTAAACACGAATCGACCGCCTTCGCTGGGCCAGACAATGTGCTCGCATTCTGGACAGACAAAAAGGCAGCAGCAACAGCAACGGCAGCCGCAACAGCAGCAGCAGCCGTGTGAGAAAAAAATGAAGAAGGGAGGAGAAAAAAAACACATGGCACGCAGGAGTGCACGTGCCGCTCACTCTGGGAATGTTTAGATATCTCCTCCAGTATTCCGACGAGAGAAAAAAAGAAGGGGAAAAAATGTGAGAGAGTGTGTGTGTGTGAGACAGAGAGAGAGGGAGAGAGAGAGAGAGAGAGAGATTCAGTGCTTTCTCAAACTCCACTGGTTAGACAAAAATGAGCCTGGGGGGGGGGAGAGAGGGAGGTGTGTGTCTGTGAGTGTGTGTGCGTGTGTTGCGAAGGCAAACACACACACATACACAAGCGGAGAGGAGCACACACACACACACACACAATGCTCTGCAACGTCCCGTCCGTCTTATTTGGTATTTCCTGTGTGACCCCTGCTGTCGGTCGTCCTTGGGGCAGTGTGCACCCCTGCTCTCGGCCGCTTGTCTGCGCTGATTGTTGACGGGGGGCTGGCTGCTGGCCAGCACAGGAGATGGGCTTGATTGAGGATGGCAGTGGTGTGTTTTGGCGAGGGGTCGGGGGTGGTGGTGGTGGTGGAGTTGAATGCACTAGACTGGGCTTGGGGGGTTGGTGGTGGTGGGGGGCGGGGGGGGGGGGGGGGGGGGTTGTTTGCTGGTAGTGTTTTTTGGATGGTGGGGGGTGGCATCTGGATATTAAAGCCTTGCTTGTATCACTGACGAAAAAAAAAAAAAAAAACGGAATAAAATTACAGCATATATCAGGAATTTTCCGACTAATGATATGCGGATGTGCCGGTGCTGGGGAAAAGAGCCTGACTGTGCTTTCTTTGTCGAGCAGAGTGGGCCCCATGCAGCATTCCTGTAGGCCCTGCATATTTTGGCAGCAGTTGTGGAGTTTTTAAAAACTGTATACAGTTTATGCGCAGGGCTCACTTGTGACTTCATATGTTTTTTTTCCCTTCTCAAACTCCTTTCTTGGCAAGGCTCGACAGTATTGTTGCTATTTAAACTGTTAAAAGAAAGAAAAGGAGGTGGGAGAAAAAACACACACACACACAAAACATAGAAGAGAAACGAATGACTCAGGAGCTTCAAATGAATGGTGTTTACTGCCTGTTTGACTGCAGGGCTAAGAATGGCCCGAAACTCAAGACAAAATACCCGTACTGGAGGAACGATGTGTGACCCCTCTGGGCACTTTGGACCTTCACTCTTTGCATTTGAGCGCTCCCTTTTCTACTGTCCTTTGTGTGTCTTCACTCCGCTTTCTAAATGGTGGCATTTAGATTTTGGCTTTAGCTCAGTATTTGCATTCAATATGTAAAATTAGATTCCATATGGTCTTTCAAACAGATAGATGGACACTTTATTTATCCCGAGGGAAATTTAGGAATTAAATCTCGTTCCTGTTCAGCAAAAACTGCTGGTCCTCTGTCAGATACAATGCCATGCAATGTTAGTGTTAATGTTAGACTTAGTGTTGACAGATGCTGCAGCATTGAATGCATTTACATGGATTCAAATCCAGCCTTGCTGCATCCTGGGCTTGACGGCCCAATCAGCCACACCAATGTCCTACTTTGTACCATCACAGCAACCTGACCATAAAAATCCATCTACATCCTTATCTGCTGCACTCATCTGCAGAGGTGGACATAGTGCAAGGTTTAAGCCATCATCACAGCATATGTTATGAGCTCGGGCTATTGTTAGCGTGTTGGGTCGAAACGCTAAAAAAAAACGGCATCCGTCCTCTTGGCCTTGGCGTCGAACTTGTCCCTTTAAAAAAGAAAAAAGAAGACGAAGAAGAAGAAGAAGTGGTGTCTTGGGGCCAGGCCCCTGGAAGAATGCGGATGGAGGCTCTATATCGAAGGAGCCCTTTCATCCTTTGCTTCCTTTGAGAGAGAGGGAATGTAAACACGGGCCCCCAGCCAACCCTATCGCCACGGCTTACTGTTAATCACGTTGTGCCACTATTGTTTTAATTCCACACAAGGAATCAAAGGCAATGGGGGCAGTGTGTGTGTGTGTGTGTGGGGGGGGGGGGCACAGGAGTGAAGTCACACACTGGTACAGTAGAGTATAGTGCAGTCTGTGGAATGGTGGGCTCCGTCTGGGAGGTTGTTTTTTTTAATCTTAAGTCCGACAAGGAGGAGAGGATGTTGGGCTCGGGTCAGTCAATGCCCAGGGGCTCTGAGGGCCAGCTGGTTCGCTGGTCACCCTCCCTTCCCTTCTCTTCCCACCCCCAGCTCACCAGGAGAGAGAGGCGAGAGGAGAGAGAGGGATAGAGAAAGAGTGTGTGTGAGGGAGAGAGATAGAGAGAGAGAGAGAGAGAGAGAGAGAGGAGAGCGTTCTCACCAGAAAGGAATGCACAGAATGCTCTCCTTTAATCTGCAGTCAGGCTGGACCTCTTTATCTGACCCTTACGTTACCATGCAGCTCCAACACAGCAAGCTCTGCACAGCACGGCAACACACTTTACACTTAACACTTTAAGCCTTATAGCACCAAACTTGAGAGAAAGACAGAGACACACACACTCAAACAGGAAGGAGACAATCCATGTGTCATATACCAGACATGCAATTTGCAGATTTTCATAGAGAAGATTGTGTGTTTTCAGGGTGTGTGAGAGGGAGAGAGAGACAGAGGGAGTTTATGTCTAGCTGACAAGAAAGGCATGTATGCATGTAATGTATAGAGGAAGGACAGAGTGAGAGACTGTGATAGAATATGTTAGAGAGAGAGAGAGAGAGGTAGTATATGTCTGGCTGACAAGAAAGGTGTGTATACATGTAATCTATAGAGGAACGACAGAGTGAAAGAGAGAGAGAGAACCACAGAGAGAGAGAGATAGAGAGAGAGGTAGTATATGAGAGAGAGATAGAGAGAGAGAGAGGTAGTATATGAGAGAGAGTCCATCTCAGGACTGCTCCTCAATTCAGGCAGCTCAGCTCAGCTCAGCTCCTCAGGTCAGCGGCAGTAGCCACTGACAGTGGCCTGTTTGTGTGCAGAAATGAAAATAAGGCCGTGGGGCCGAGCACAGAACAGGCGGGACAGCATGCAGGGGCTGAGAAGGGGAAAGTCCTCCACCGGGCCCAGAGAAAGGGCCCCATCATCGCACCCTGCTTCCCTCACCCAGCATGCAAATCAGGCCTGCCCTGGGAGCAACATTAAACAGGATGGATTCCAAAATTAAAAAAAGAAGAGAGAAGAGGCTCGAAGGCACAGAGATGGACATGAACACACCAGAGGTTCCGCTAGAGAAAAATGTTTTCATTTGCCGGACATTTTAATGATAAGCCGGCCAAATATCTATTTCTTCTTCTAAATTAACCTATTGAAGAAAACTGACGGCATGCGTAGCTTAAATAATAACATAATCAGGTAGTTTAGAATGCAACATGTTTATTTGCCTAAGTTTACAATGGGGAAAAAAACATTAATGTCTGATGCGCGTCAATAAGTGTCCGTTAATCGCAACCTGCTGTGGCGTTAAATTGAGCGACGCAACATGGTCATTGCTCTGACTATGTTCATTCTAAAATGATTCGACCCTCTTGTGAATCCTTTGCGTCGCCTTTTCGCAGTGCTAATAGAACATTTTACTGTGACTATCAATTACCTCGCACCTTAGCTAAGAGAACTTGTCACTCCATAACGCTAAACGCCCGACAATTCGGCCTTCAAGCTGTTCGAACATCTAGGGCTTCAGGTAGTCAGTGTTTGGAAAGTTCACTTTCTACATGAACTATTTCAGTTCATAATGTATAATTCAAAAGTTCACAGCTCCAAAAAATGAACTTGTTCTGTTTGTGTTTTCAATATGCTGCGAGCTATAATTTGTCCAAATCTCTATCTGTCTGCAATACCGCTCTCGTTTGCGCTTCATTTAAAATGCAGCATATGCGTGTTGTTTAATAACGGCAGATTAGCCTGTTCCTTTAACACATAATAAGGGCAGTGCACGTTTGCTTTATAGGCCTTAATATTAGGATTGTTTCCAAATTCAGATTGTGTGCGAGACGGGATTTTTAAGAAATTCCAATTAGACAATTTGACCGATGAGCTCTAATATTTTCGGACATTTCAATTTTTTTTCGGACAAAGTCCGGTAATTACCGGACAACGGAAACGCTGGAACACACGCACGCACGCACGCACGCACGCACGCACGCACGCACGCACACACAAACAAACGCACGCACACAAACGCACGCACACACACACACACACACACACACACACACACACACACACACACACACACACGCACACACACAGGGCAGTGCAGTCACCTTATCTAAATCATATCACCACCATCCCCACTTTCACCACCACCACCCCACCCGGAGCTTTCCACGATGGTAGTTAGAACCAGGCTCGTCACATTCTGCAAAATGTTTTGGGTGCCTGTTGCTAGCGTGCCGCTAAATGTCTCTGTGGTGTAGCCTTCTAATAATTCTACTTGTCTCTGTTCAGAGCGGATATACCTCAGAATTATCACTTAGCAGTGGTGTGTGGTTCTTCCTAGAATTCAGCTACCCCAGTTCTCTCTATCTTTCTCTCGCTCTCTCTCTCTCTTTGAGGGTGATGTATGTGTATGTGACTGTGTGCATCTGTCTGTGTGTGTTGTGCAAGACCAACAGATAAGATTATTCTTGTACAGCTTTTTTTAACAGTTTGTCTTCAGCTGTGAATGCACTGTCAGTATTTGCCTTCTTGGCTGTGCACAGATACAGTCCAACAAGTGATATTTTTGAACTTTGTTTGTTTTTGCAAAGGGGTCAAGGGTGGCTCAAGAGATGAATGAAGTCAAATGTTGAATGGTGCTATTTAAGCCTGTGTGTTCATTTTTAGAATGGGTCATATGTGCATTCAGTCACACGACAGGACAGACTTAAAGCTCTACGTCCTTTTAAGTGCATGTACTTCCTCCCCGTTTCTGCTAAACCAGGAAGACCTCAGTAAGAAAGTGTCAGCTTCGCACAAGATCTGCTCTAAATATAACTCTGAACATTTTACATCAGAAAAACGTGAGCAGTCCCATTTCTCTCTTAACACCCACATATGCATTCACGTGCGAATACACACACACACACACACACACACACACACACACACACACACACACACACACACACACACACACACACACACACACACACACACACACACACCACCACACACACACACTGACAAGTCGCTTTGGTCTCTTAGATGTAGATTTCCAGTGAAGCCATTGTAGATAATATTAGATTGTTAGGCAAACTGAAGATGTCAGAGATCAGCATTTCTTTTCACATCCATTCCTTGGTCAAACAGCGGGTTTCATTACCATTTTATTAGTAGTGACAGACACTGTCATACACTACACCTGGGTCCTATGAGTGAATTAAGTGAACTGTCACTGTAAAAACTCCTCAAGGCGGCCATCTTGGATTTCCCCCTTTTCTACTGTACCTTACCCCCAAGTGCTGTTTGTGTGTCTGAGCAGTTAAGCTCTTTTCTCACAGCTCCTCAGAATACACATTTTATCCTCTTGCTCCTGCTTACAAACACTGGCCCCGCCACTTGCCCCCCCCCCCCCAATAAGCTTGAGCTCGACCAACCACTCTCTCTCGCCGGCCTCTCGCCCAAGCCAAGAGCACTGTCGGAAAGCTGGAAGGCGAAGGGAAAGCACCTGGAAGGCGTCCACTTTCTCGAGCGGGGTCACTGAGTTTCGTCTGGAGGCTTTCCCTGCCGTAGCAGTTCACAATGCTGTCTCTCGTGTACACAAAAAGTCGTCTCCTGCAACCCCATGCCCCCTTTTCCAGCTGTCTGTATAAGGCATTTTCACTGCGCCTCTCACCACCCGCTTCAAGCTGCCTACCCACTGCCCCACCGGCTGAGGGGTTTGTGTATTGATTGCGGATAGGTGAGGAGGGGGGTAGATGCCGAGAGGCCTTTGTGACCGGGGGCGACTGGGATCGGCTTATAAACTGACAGCCTGGGTGATAATCCAGCAGAAACCCGTGAATATGTGTTTTTTATTATTTTATTATTTATTTCTTCAAAAATGGGCACTCGCTCATAAGCACCATGGGAGAGATCCCCAGTGGCTTGCTATGGAAATTTCGTGTGATCTCGGCATACCAAAATGGGAGCTCGGCGACCTGCGCTGCCAGATATGATTTCATACCTTACGTAAGCCTAACTCAGCAGCACGGGGACTTTTCATTTGATTTGATTTGATTTTTTTCTCCTGTTTCTTTTTTTCTTCTTCTCTTTTTTTTGTGCCTTTTGTGTCTTTGGCTCAAGGAGTTGCCGCCAAAAAAACACAGGCTTTGCTCTGCTTAGTCACCCGTGAGCATCTCTCAAGTGTGCAGAAAACCAAACAAAGTGAAACAGAGCTGAAGACAGTTAAACAAATGCCAAATAGGATACTCATGACAAGTGATTCCAGTGCTGTGATGCCAATTGACTGTCTTTCTCTCTGTCTGTGCTTTCGGCACAAAGTCGCTTATTATTGCAGTGAACTTTGATTTTCCTGTAGAAACTACCAACATAGGTGCCTGACAGTCCTTTCATTTGGTTCCATGTAAGTGCAATGATTGCAAGGTTTCCTTAAACTTCCTAGTCTCTTACATCCTACTTGTCTCGTGTGTGTGTGTGTGTGTGTGTGTGTGTGTGTGTGTTTTGCTTTACAGGTTGTCACCTTGTGGTATCGAGCCCCTGAGGTGCTGTTGCAGTCCAGCTACGCCACGCCAGTAGACTTGTGGAGTGTTGGCTGCATCTTTGCAGAGATGTTCAGAAGAAGGTGAGACATGCAACACCGACCCATCACAGGCCTCAGCTCGCAATAGCAACCGGGTACACTGTGACAGGATTCTCCACACACAGGCCTCTGAGCTTTTCGTTTATGCCAGCATAATCATCACATGCGATAAACAGTTATGTAGACTCACAGTGAGTCAGTTCCTGCGGTCTAACAAACTTCACAGAGACATTTTCAACAGAAAGACATTAAGCTTCCTCTCAGTTCAGAGTGATTATGGCCTCTGCCGTCACAATCCAGTTCTACAGGCATTTCCACTGCTTCACTGGGAAGTGTAATTTAACTGGTTTAAGTCTCCTTGGCTCAGTGCGTTGGTAGGGTACACAAACTGGGACTTCCGAATAACCTTGAAAATGGCAACGGAGGTCTTTCAATGGAAAGGTGTGTTGGTTCGTGTTGGTATGGAGGCCAAGGAGGAATGCACAGACAAGACTAATGCCCACACTGACTTCCGAGAAATTTCATCCTCAGGCTGTCATCTGTTCCAACTCAGCAACTTTCTTTGTATGAAAGTCAAATAAAAGAAATGTGACTGTCCCTTTGCATGCATTATCACCTACGGTGCTTAAGTAGGCCCGGGAGTAATCAAACCATCAAACTCATAAACCCCATTTTTTTTTGCTCATCTCCCAAACTAATGTCATCTTTAAGCCTAGACTTTACTGCTGCAAGATTCCTTGGGATCTCAACGTAGCGGTTAACGTAAGACAGAAATACAAGACAATACAAGCAAAGAAACACTTGTCTGTACCGTAAAGCAATGTTAGTGTTTGGCAGTCAGGTTATTAAGCCGTTAATGCAATGTCTGGAGAGGAATGATAGACAGGACAATGTGCGGTCTAACGTCTCTCTCACTCTGCCAGCCTGAGGCTGTCACTGATACGGCACTACATAACAGCAGCCAGTTGAAATCATTCTCCCCCCCACCCCCCTGACAGGAATGCAACCTTTTCCTTAAAGCAGCATATTTGTTATTTCTTAATTAAGACGGACTGAGTGACTAAGTGAATGAGAAAGATGGGGAGAGAGAGAGGAGGGATGGAAAGAGAGGGAGAGAGAGAGAGAGAGAGAAAGAAAGAGAGAGAGCGAGAGAGAGAGAAGGCTCAATGGGGCTACAGATAAGCAGCCATTCATGAGGTGGGCTTGATGCCAAGTCAGCGGGTTCACTGTGCAATTTGTGCTTCCTTCCCCTATCCACGCTTAATAGGACACACGTCCCCATTCTCTAACGGTGGCGGCGTCACAGGTGGGTTTCGGAAGAGTTGTGGGTGGGTTTTTACAGGCATGAGTGTGTGTGGGTGTGTGCCTTTTTTGCGTTGGCGAAGGCACGTGGCTTGAAAATGTGTCTATGTGTGTGTGTGTGTGTGTGTGTCTGTGTGTCTGTGTGTCTGTGTGTCTGTGTGTTGATTTCCACTCCCCCTCTTTCCAGTATAAACAAATTGTTGGATAATTGTCCCCATTGTGCACAGACGGATGTGAGAGGCCCTGCTATCACCTCTTACAGGCAGAGGTGAAGAAAGAGAAAGAAAGAGTCATAGAGAGAAAGAAAGCAAGAGAAAGAGAATAGAATGGAGAGAGCATAAAATCGCTTCCTGTCCCTGTGACTCACATGTTCTGCAGTTGCTCACACAGGGGACTGACCTTTTTGACGTGTCCCCAGCCCTCGCTGTCTCTCTCCTCTTCCCACCTGTCCCTTTGAACCTCATAAGAGCAGCGTCACAGGGCAGCCACCTCTGCCTGTCACGTGTAGTCCACGGGTGGACGGACGGGCCTCTGGATGGGCGAGATATGGAAAGCCCACCAGATGGAGGTGATCTTTCAGCAGCCACAATTGCTCTCGGTCAGTCAGGTGCTTATCACCCAGTGATGGTCTTTTCTAGAGGTGTTCTTCTGAGGGTGATTTTTTCTTTGTACTTAGCGTCAGACTCCTAATCTAATAAACATTTGATCAGTACTATATGCTACTGCACAGTCTCTGTCAGTGTATTTGATTGGATGGGAGCCATGACTCATGTAGTCCACAGTGTTTGGCTTGCCTATGAGTAAGATAATGTTAATGGAGCATTTGCTTGAGGGAAAACATAAACCATAAGCTAACAGCATGGTTCATGAATGCAGCTCATTTGCTGATTTTGTTCTCAAAATATATGTTGTGTAGAAAGCCAAGGTGTTCACACTTTGACAAATGTTAAACTGTCCTTTTCTGGAGTGCAGTATTCTCATTTTTGTGTGTCAAACCAAACCAGAAAGTCTCAACTGTCATGTATAGTGGGCTGCTACTGGTTTGCCTAAACAATGCTGACCTAGCAAAGCTAAACCATAACTGCAGGACACCTTCCTTAGCAGTTAGCTTTCCTCTAACAGCTCTGCTATAATGCTAATGGTTATAGCCAAGTGGTAAAATTGATGTTAAATATATTTTTTTCTTAGATGCGATGACTGTTCTAGGCAGCATATGTTTGTCCACATATTGCTGTGATCTGGTAGGAAAGCTGACAATGGGCAAGTAGGGAGTTCCACATTCACATATAACCTCCAGCACCATAGTTGCCAACTTTCAAGGCAAACATGGCGTTAGAACCGATGAAATTGACAGATTGACCAAAAGAGGTGTAATTGTTTGCGTGAAATGCATTGAAGTCAATGGATTGTTTTCTTTTTCAAGCTGGCCTGAGACAGGACATAAAGGCATTTTTCTCACGCCAAAAGCGTGAGAGTTGGCAACCCTGCAGCACTGACAACTGAAACGTGGGTCCAACACGTTTCACCAACTAACAGCCACAATTTTATATCAACTTAAATCCATTTTGGTAGGGTCAATACTTACACGTTCTCCCTTTGAAATTGAACAGATAAAGATGACTTGTTCCAATTAGAATGGCTACTGCCATATTTTGGCAGGGCAGCTAGATTTCAGTTCAGCTGAGGTACATCCGGAATGTAATTAGAGGAAAAATGTTGTTTATGTTGGCCTTAATTGGGTTCATCCCCTTTTCATCGTTCAGCATCCAAATTTAGCTAAATGAATTTAGCCAAACCCACTACCTGAGCTAGGCTATTATACTGCCATGGCACACCTACACTTTTACATTCTTCATTGTATCAAACCCCTCACTCAGTCAGTCCACTTTGTTGAATGGTTTGGTGGATTGATAGCTTGCCATTTCATAGTTAGAATTGCATGTGAAAATAGTCACTGACTTGATTATAAAGATGTAGCTAACTATAAACAAAATGATTGTGCTAATTTAGGCTAAATAATGAGGTTGAGGTTTGGATTTAGAGCACATTTCAACAGTGTGGTAAATCTACATGAATAAAAGTACACGTGAAACAGCAGTACTATTCTGTTTGCCCATGATAGAAAAAGAGGCAGTTTCTATCCTCCTTGACCTGCCACAGACAACAGGATCTGGTCATGTGGTATGCTTTGAACCACAGTCGTTTACTGGTTAATGAACGATGAGAAAAGATACCGAGGAGTGTACAGTAGGAGCTGTTGTTTGGAGCACAAAGGCCATTTGAGGTAATTGTTAGAAATACATGCCCCCATTTATAGTTCATTATATCTTTGAGTGGACATTGATGGGATTGCAATCGGTTGTCTTCATTTTGGCTGTTAGCCCTTAAACTCTGACGATGAAGTTATCATAAGAAATAGCATGTGGTTATTTTTTGTATTACCAGAGAAGTTAAGAGTCCCAATGGGTGTTATTAGAATTACCCTGTCTCAACTAATTAGGGTGACCAGACCGAAAGGTGGAACAAGTTTAACACACCAGTTTGGCCATAAAAGCAACAGACTACAGCTTTAGTTATATGAAAGAGCACAGTGCTGTTTGTCATCCCAAAGGCACCGTTACATATCTTTATTGATAGGTATCCAACATGCATTGGCCATTGGAGGCCATCAAAGCCAACAATGATGTCTCCTGGTAGCTTTTACATTATCTGCAAAATTTGTGTATGTTCAATTTTTGTGACGGCCCCACGTCTTCCCAGTTTGATTGATGGCCGTAAGATCCTCTTGATGACTGCCTTAACCTCTCTCTTTGTCGGCCATTGGATGAAAGCCAGGCTTTTAAAAAAGCTTGGCTATATGTTGCACTTGTAGAAGCCAGATTTCTGCCTATGATGTAGCACTATTAAATAGAGTAGAAACCATGGCAACGGCATAAGCAGCTCATGTGCCAGGCAGGTAAAAGAACGCATCCAGTGTGTCGCATCCAGGGATGTGGGTCAAAATGCTGTGCACCTGGTCACCCTCAAACTAACTTTTCTGTGGTAGGACAACTGTTATAGACAAGTCCTTGCATCAATTATCGCCAATAGGGGGTCCACATTCCTCTTATATTTTCCGCTTGCATTGAAAGTTTAACCCAATGGTGGTCATAGGTTTGGTTTAGTTCAGTTAAACAGCTTCAATTGTGAGGAACCAGTTACAACAGGCATTAGTCTAAGTTGAGAGGAGATGCCTTGTACAAGATTTAGCTATCAACTGAATTCCATCCGCTATGTGAACACTATACAAGGAAAAGTAAATGTTTTATGACATAACTATTTTATCCAGTGAAACAATTTTTGGGGCTGTCGGTAGTAAACTATTTACATCCATCTCCTCTGAGTTTGAGACCTGCTACCGCAACCAGACTCAGGGGTACAACACATGCACTCCCTAGGCACGCCTGCGTAGGTGTGTGTGTGTGCTTGCAAGCCTCCGTCTCAGAGTCAGGTGTGCAGTTAATGTGAGGTGAGGTGACTGCACCAGTGAGTCTGGCACTCAACACACCACAACGCACTCTGCGGAGCAGCAGAACTAGCAGCCCAAGTTGCTGTGGAACCTGGCCATGATCCAAGACCACCTGGAGGCACAGGCGAGGTGCTTTTGATCGTTTTCAAACTGAGTTCCTCTTTCTTTCTTTCTTTCTCTCCTTCTGTCTTTCTTGAGCTTTATCTTGCTCACTCTCCTTGTTTCCACCTCTTTCTTCCCCTTTACACTCCATCTCACTCCCACAGGTGATTCATAGGCCTTTTTATATAAAAGGCCACCTGTTACAGATTAAAGGACACCTGGGATCAGTGCTTCCACCCTGGCATTTTGAGAAACACTCAGCCTGCTGTCACAGAAACCTTAATGGATGCTTACGTTTCACACGAGCGCCACAACATATGCGTCCTTGGGCATCGGGGCCAGCAGCTTCACATTTGTGTGTGTGTGTGTGTGTGTGTTTGTGCGCGAGCGCTTTTCCTCATATCCTAGCCACATCCTTTTGAAAAAAGCACATGTTAGGAGATCAAGGACGTTCTCAGGTCTTCCCTGGGAGGGTCTGTGATGCTGAGCTGCGGGTGTTGGGAGTAGATTTTATGTGTGAGTACACGGCACTCTGTCTCATTACCTAGACATGTTGGTCTATAGTCTGAATAACAGTACAGACATTTTTTACGTGTGGGTGCATGACAAGCTATCTACTCTACTCTTTCTCTATTATTGATACAGACATAAATCTGAGTAGTTTGTTACATTTTCATTAATTTTCACGTGAATCATCATTCCAAGGAATGATTTGACTACAAGAGTACCGCCAGATGCCAAGAGGCTTTGGGAAAAAACCTTGATAAAATTCCTCAGCCAAAAAAAAAGATAAGGGAGGACTGGGAGAAGTTTCTAAGAGACTATAAGTACTGAAAGGCAGGCATCTTGCATTAATGTAACGAAGATGACTCAACCAGAGATTCAAAGAGATAAACATTGCTGGAACCAACCACACAAATGCTATCCTGTCACCATCAAAATATGTGTGTACACGCTGTCACAGTTTAGCGTTCACAAACAGAAACACACTTACACAGACAAGCCTGACAAAAACACACACACTTACTTGCACATAGAGACACTCACCTAAGTCACAAACACACATTCACACTCACACTCTAGCTATCGTAATTTTCACTCACACATACCAACACTCACAGGCACACACACATACACACACTCCCAAGCCAGCATCCACAGGCAAATACAAACACACACATTCCAGAGGTTGTCCCTGTGGAATGCGGACAGAAAGGCTGGCACCAGAAGAGTGTGACTCAGCTGTGTGGCAAAGTCCATTCACTGTGCCCACACACACACAGTCTCAGACAGGACTACACAGTCTCAGAAAGGGCTACACAGTTCTGGGCCTCTCTCTCTCTGCATCACTCTACGTCTCTCTTGGCTTCTCTCTAAATCTCTCTGCCTCTCTCTTTCTTAGCTTCTCTCTGCTTCTCTCCCTTAAACTCTCTCTTGATCTCTCTCTCTCTCTTATTTAGCCTTGTTTGTCGCTCTCCCTGCCTCTCTCCAGGTCTCTCGCTCCCTCTCCCTGCCTCTCTCCAGGTCTCTCGCTCCCTCTCCCTGCCTCTCTCCAGGTCTCTCGCTCCCTCTCCCTGCCTCTCTCCAGGTCTCTCGCTCCCTCTCCCTGCCTCTCTCCAGGTCTCTCGCTCCCTCTCCCTGCCTCTCTCCAGGTCTCTCGCTCCCTCTTCCTGCCTCTCTCTAGGTCTCTCTTGGCATAATTCGAGCCTTGAGTGTGCCCCGTCTAATTCATTCGCATTAACAAATCACCCCGGGTGAGCGCGATGCCCCAAGAATTTCAGACATACTTGTTTTGGCATGACAGTTTATTGATCCTCCCTAGAACCCCTCCTTTCCTTCGACTTCAGGAACTGATTTAGTCCAGATCTTCACATCTCTAATTGCATAAAGAAACACACGGCTCTGTTTTGCTTTCTAAAAAAAAGTCCTCCAGGAAAAAAAAGAGAGGGGGGGGGTCATTTGATCTGCTGTGCTTATTATCAGAGGTAGGTGGTTGGTGAGGGCGGAAAAAGCCTGGAGAGAGAAATGCCCGCGGCTTAAGTCGTGTCGTGATTTAAACGACAGTTCTGTCCAGACCGGTATCTGGGGGCTTAAGACAGTCAGAGCCCTCTGACAGTGTAATTGCCCTCACGTCTAATGCGTTTGTGAATGAGGTGAGTCAACTGGCTCCCTCGGTTGCTTGCTAAAAAGCTAATCTTCAAAGTGTGGAGGGAGTGCAGAGGGAGGTGTTGGAGCTTGGCATTCTGGGAGATTGTCACAGGGCGAAGGAGGCTGCGGAACCAGAGCGCATGGCCCTTCTTTACATGGCCTTTTGTTTGAGCACAGTGACGCACAGTTGTTGAGCACAGAGAGAGATAGAGAGAGAGAGAGAGACAGAGGGTGGGGGAGCGGGAGAGGGAGAGACAGCATGGAGGTCTGTCTGGCAGAAATGTATTCTCCTATGCCCTGCAGAAGGTGGACCTCTAGTGGTGAAATAAAATGGTTTCACAATTGTTTAATTATTTATTTTACTCATGTAGTAGGTGTCATAAATACAACTGCACAATGGTAATCAATATGTTTCAGTGTTTACTGAACTTACCAGGTACTACATTACGTGTTGCTCTGCTTGGAAATCCACATGCTGAGTGACCTGACATGCCGTGTGCGTCACATGAAGGTTACTGTCCAGATGTCATTTCCAGGTGTTTTGGGGAGTGGACTGACCAATGAGATGGCTCCGTTTGCGCTGCGACAGGAAGTGGAATGCGCTCATGCTCCTCTCGTTCTCACAGCTCAGGCAGTCAACCCCTCTCCCCTCTTGTCTCCTCCTCCTTCTCCTCCATCCCTCCTCCTACTCCTCTTCCTCCCATCCCATCCCTCACATGTTACAGTGCTCTCCCACACAGGGAAGTGGAGAGCTGAAGCAGACGCCAGGGATAAATAGCTTTTCTTCTCCCTTTTTTTCCTGTCTTCTTTCCCTTCTTCTTCTACTGCGTCTCCTTTCTGTTTTTTTTTCACTCTTTCTCCTTCTCTGCCACTGGTGGTTTAGGTTCTGAGAGCAGGGCCTTGTGTTGCTGTTGCTCGCTGATGTCTGCTGGAATTTGTGCGCGTGCCAAAGGGGAAGCTTGCCCGCCCACGGTTGTCCCGAGGCGTCCCAAAGCCACAGGAACCAGCAGCAGCCCCGGTGCCCCCGCAGACCTCCCCCTCTCCCTCTCTCCCTCCCTCCCTCCCCGCTACTCCTCTCCTCTCCTCCGCCCCCTCACACACCCCCCACAGGACTTCCAGCATGTGTGGCTGTCTCGCATGTGCTGAAAAAGCTCTCAGTTCTCTTCTGGCCCCACCAGGAAATTCAGGCCCGTTTTTTCCCCCACTCCGTCTTTCTACACCCCCCCCCCCCCCCCCCCCCCCCCTTTTTTTTTTTTTTTTTTTTACAGTAGGGCTTGCTGGATAGATCATTACGTCAGTGGCTGTGAGTGTGCACTCCCACCCACTGCCACCACCACTGGGGCCCCAGTGTGAAGGGAAAAAAATGGGGGAATTTTATTTCTCTGCCATAGAGCTCCAGCACCAGAAGGGCTTGTTTCCTTCCATTGTTTGGAATGACAAACAGCAATAAAGAGGGGGGGATCGCCACTGAGAGACGCATTCATCAGGTCACAGTATTCATCAATAACACTCGAGCGACAATAACAGAGATGTACGGATATGGACCAACAGAGTGATGATGAGAGGCAGACAGACAGACAGAAAACACAGGCAGGCAGATAGACAGAGAAAATACCAGCAGACAAGTTGACTGTGAAACAAAATGATGATTTTATTGATGCAACACAGATGCAGGGTGTGACCCTACATATTTTAGTTTCAACATCTTGAATTTACGTCGGGGAGGAGGCCATTACTCGTTGCAAGATCATTTTTAAGACAATCATGACAACAAACTCTCTATTCTCACTGTCACTTTTGAATAATATCCCCTTATGATGCACTTTTTGTTTCAAGACTCAATGTTATTTCCTTCTCTTTTTCAGACCTCTATTTCAAGGGAAATCGGATGTTGATCAGTTAGGCAAAATATTTGAGTGAGTACTGCGCTCCTTGTTGTTCACAATTTGACTGGCTATTCCTCCTATGATAACCTAAAGATAAACTGGTTGCCACTAGTGACTCTGGTGATGTTTGTGACTTTGTAGTGTGGTAGGGGTGCCATCTCTGGAAGACTGGCCACAGAACGTGGGGTTGCCTCAAACTGCCTTTGCCCCTCGCCCTCCCAAACCAATTGAGGACCTGGTTCCTGATATGGATGAGCTAGGAAGGTCCCTTTTACTCGTAAGTCATAACTCTCTCCTCTATTCTGTCCTCCACCTCTATCTCCTTTTTTATTTCCCTCCTTTTTGCATAGATATTAATTGGCATTTTTATCATGTTGTCTTGGCTACTTATACATGTTATGCTGTATTTTCATATTTGTTTGAGTTTGGATAGTTGGAAAAGTATCTTTACATTAGCATGCTCTCATCTCTCTCTCTCTCTCTCTGCACAGCAATTCCTTTCGTTCAATCCCTCCAGAAGGATATCGGCCTATGCTGCTCTGTCCCATCCCTACTTCCTGGATCTGGACAGCCCCAGTAAGAATCTGTACAACCAGCCCTTCACCAGCAACAAACGCTCCCTGGAGGAGAGAACTACCGAGGCCTTCAGTCGCTGTGGAGTCAGCGACCGGGGCTCCGACTCCAAAACCCCCCAGAACTAGTTTGTCACAGCCATTTTGAGGATGCTGCTTTTTTTTTTTTTTTTTTTTAAGAATGATTTTTAAAAAAAGAAAAAAAATGAAAACAACAAAAACAAAAAAGAGAGATATGAACAATTGGCTGGTCTGGTTTGTTCTGCTCATTCAGTTTAAATTTTTTGAAAACCAGGCAGTGCCACCAGAGCAAATTCGAGGCACTGGAGTAAACGATAAGACTCCACAGGCGGTGCACTCTGTTTCCTGCTCACTCCCAAATGGTGGGGGGCGAAAGTGGGGAAGTCCCTGGTCGCTGCTTGGAAGGGGAGGTGGTGTTGTGGTTCTGAGTGTGCGGAACCGTATCTGATCCCTAAACAGTGAATCGTAGACTGAGCGGGATCTTGCTGCTCAAGATCATCATGTCTGCATCTCACTGCTAATATCTCACTTTGGGAAGGGGTCCAGGACCAGGAACCACCCCACCCCAGAAGGATTCACTGCCAACGTCTTTCACTATGGTCCCAGTGTCAAGATCTCACTCTCAGCAAGGTTTCACTGTTGGGTCTGTCACTGCCAATGTCTCACCTGGGTTAGGTCTCACTGCCAAACGACCACCACTGTTTCTCTAGGTTCATGTGCCCGGGTCTCACTACTAAGGATTGGCTCCAAGTCTGCCATCGCTGCCACCAACTGCCAATTTCTCCACGCTGCAGAAGCTCGTCCGTGTTCTATGTCTCCCTTAGCTTTTGCTTCCTCTGAGCTACCAGACCTCATCCTTCCCCTCAGCAGAAAAACCGTTGAACAGATTCTCACTTGGCCTACACACATCTCCACACACTCACACACTCACACACAAACACACACACACACACACACACACACACACACACACACACACACACACACACACACACACACACACACACACACACACACACACACACACACACACACACACACACAAAGACAAACTCACGCGTTGAAATAAAATAAATTCCACTTCATCTGAATATAAACGGTTAAATGTTGTTGATCTGTCATCTTGTGGTTTTGAGGTTTTGAGGAAGCAGTGTAGAAGGCAAGCAGGAGAGGGAGTTGCTGCTGGATTAGTTTCAGGGGATATTTGTATCTACAGTTGATTAATGTTTGATCAATGGTTATACTTCCTCTTTTAGGTTCTGCATTTCACTACTGCATTTTGGGGAGGAGAACAACTAAAAAATGTCAATGACTTCCAAAGTGAATGAAGAAAGAAGCAGTGAACTCACAACCTAAACCATAGTGAACTACCGGCCATCCTTAATGTTTACGTCCAAAATGAGACGTGTAATTGTAGTGATTGGAATATTATTGTCCAGCCATTACTTTATGAATTTCAAGCTGTAGGGACAAACTAAATTAATTTGCAGTCGGCGTTCTGTTGGCAAGGAAGCAGGCTAGAGGGTGTGGGTGAAGAAAGAATCCCCTATCAGTGTAAATGCATGTAGGGTTTAGAGTGAGTTTAGTTTGTAGTAGAGCCAAACAAACTGTAGAGGTAGATGGCAAGTTTAACACAGCATACTTGATGTGTGGGTAAGAGAGTCTGGGATGAAATGAGGAGTGAAAATGCTAGTTGGAGTGGGAAGTAGAAGGGAGGACACAGGCGAGAAGCAAGCTTGTCTTAGATTGCCAATAGCAAGGTAGTCCTAATATAAATTGAGAAACTATATCATTTTGACTTATCAATTGGTCATTGCGCTGCCACCTCCATAAAAAAAACAGGCCCAGAATGACTGAGGACTGCTCGAGTCAGAAGACTCGAAACATTGGAGGATGGATTCTTGTGAAAGAACAATTACAGTATATGTATAAGTACAAACTGGCACGGTATGATGTACACAAACACATACAATGCACACACACAGATCTACACATACATGTACACAATGTCACTAACTTCAAACAGATGTTAAGCACTGGTGCCTTACACACTCAGGATCTCTCTTCAGAATCATTATTCAACACTTCATTCACTCAGGTCTCTGGTTGGTTGTAGATCAAATAGTTGTCAACCTATGTTTTCAGGTTTCATTCAGGCAGATCATAACTGTTCACTATCATATCATGCTTACTGGCGTTTCTGTGCAAACCTATGTCATAAAGCACCATGAAGTAGTTTAGAGCATATTTATGTCCAAGTTGGGTTTATGTGACGTTGTGTTGTCAGTCATGTTATATACTCTTAAAGCATCAGTGGACAACATCTTTATTTATTTTTTTGTTTTATAGAGTTGATGGAAAATGCACCTATTTGTAGTTGGTGCTTTATCTTTAGTTGCTAGGTTACCTTTTACCCAATGGGCCGCGGATAAGAAGAACCATGGGAAAAAAATGATTTGATGATGCATTGTCTTCACTTGTGTGTGTGGTGTGTGTGTAATGACTTTTGTCATGGTACGCCCTACACAGTGCATGCTCAAATTAATTGTACATTTAGCTAAAACCATTTTTCATCTTAGCAGGGCATGACTTGTTTTGAAATGCTCTCTCCGTGCTAATTTTAATCAGCAGAGTACAACTGAATGACAAATAAAAAGATCTCCTCTGCACTCATTAGGTTTGATGTGAATACCTACAATTATTGTTGGGTATCTCTGATTGTTCGATGCTGAATATTGTAGGTCTCCTTTAGTTATGGAATGTATGTGTGTCTGTTCCTTCGATGGAACTTGAATGTGTGTGACAGTGGGTATGATGATGCTGAAAGCACCTTTTTTAATGCCTTCGAAAACATGTCTGTGTGCATCTTTTGCCCAATGACTCTGACAAAACAAAGAGATGCATGGACTTCGTTGGTTTAAGGCTGGCAAAATTCACTCCAATTATTCCAATCACCTATCCCTAATATTTGTGTGTAAATATAATGTATTTCATTTTTTACACAATTGTCTTAGCAGAAACTAGAAATATAGGCCCCATCATATCAACAGTGATGTCCAATGTTGTGCAGTGTATTACAATGCATTCTTTATAGTAAATAACAATTTGAAAGTGCTGTTTTTCTTTTTTTCGTTTGACTTGTAAACTGCTGGTCTTTGGTACTTAAAATAGCCTCTTTTCATTTTATGATTATTTATTGAGTCTAGAATTTATGTTTGTTTGTGTTTTTTTTCTCTCCAGTTAGTTGTTTTTAATAATCCCTTCCAACACACCTCTCTTTTCTTCCAAACTTGTTGAATGAATCTGCCTTTCAATGATGGTGCTGTAATCCTTACTTCAGACTTGAAATGTGTTCAGTGGACTCAGAGTTGTGATGGAACTCACTCGCTGCATGGTCCCTATCAGAAAGAATATGTGTCTTGTGTGTTTTTTTTAATCGTTTGACTTGTGAGGTTCACTATTCTGTATTTTTCAATTTTCTGAGAGAATGCTTGTGGCTGTCTGGTAGGAAGCCACACATTTGTCTGGAATACCAGATTATTTTGAACGTGCATAAAATGGCAAAACTGTAATGCATCGTAGGGGCCTATAGTTTCTAAGCATTTTACCTGGTCCACAGCTTGAATAAAGTACTGTGCCTCTGACAAAGACAGAGCAATAGCCTAAGCTGTTATAAACTATATTACCTTCACGCTTCAATGACTTTGATTTATGTCATTAATATCTACTTATATGAAACGCAATCAAGCTCAATTCAAAACTGAATCCGCTAGGTGTTACCAGTTTTCAAGTAAACTATGCCTAGTGGATGAGTTTTTGACTAGTTAATGTGCTTGATTTAAAGTCGCTTGAGAGGATGCAGAATGATGAATTGACAACACAGTCTTGTCCATCAGCGTCTTCACTGTGTTTGTCGTACAGATTTATAAGTATAAATATAAGAGTAAATTCAAATCTCACTGGATAATCCAGCATATCTGTGCACAATAGTGTGTTTTACAGTATATTTTCTAATACTTTGCCTAAAACGTGTCTTGCAAAATTGTAGTTGCTGGGAAATTTGTATTTTGTAGAACTGTTTGTAACTTGTCATAATGACTTATTGCTAGTTGTTTTATATTACTTATGTTACTGTTTAGTGTGGCTTCAAACATGCACATGAGTATCCAGACAGAGTGACAGTCAGGGTTTATGGTATTTTATATCAGGCAAGTGAGGCAGGTAATAAGGATGGAGAATTGAAATCCAGTTTAATGCAGAAAGTGACATTTTTTTTTTAAAAATAAGCATGAGATCGTGTGAGGCATAATGTGCTGTAATTATAAGTGATGTGTGTATTATGTTTTTGTTATCATTGCATAATACGAAAAATCATATTCTGTGAGGTGAAAAAAGAAGATAAAGCTGCCAAAATTAGTGTCTTTTTGAGCTAATGTGAGAAAGTGTGATATGATATTTTGTTAAAATGTAGAGTAGGCTACCAAACTGAGTTGCTTGTGTTCAGATTGACTGGATTTTTTTTTGCTGCTCAGATTTATAGGTTAGTACGGACCCCTAAGGGTCATGGTGGTGATTTAGTTTTTCAGAGATATTTTTGCATTCCCTGGCAATACTTTTGCATTCCCTAACAATATAGTTTTGTGTTCCCTAGCAATATTTTTGCATTCTTTCGCAACAGTTTTGCATTCCCTCCCTAAAGCAAAAAAATTGCGAGAGAATGCAAAATTATATCAGGAAAAAATGACATGACCCTTGGGGGCTTAGAAAGTTAGGACACATCGATTTATTTTATTTTATTTTATTTTTTTATTCGAGTTTGCAAACAACTAGCCAGCAAAAAGTACTTTGGATCTGAAATGTTTCATAATCTATTGATTTTTGGCTTTCTTGTCATGTTTTAATGGGCACTAACTCATTAATTCAGTACTCTCTTCACAATGATTACTTAATTTATGAACACATAGGGCAGACCAATTATGTTATGGACTAGAATAATTATGAAATAATACATTTTTTTCTTTTGTTTTTATAACACAGGCTTCAAACCAGGTTTCCGTCTCCATTAAGTTAAGTGTATGGCCCTACTGGCTTAGGTTCCAGCCAATAACCAAATTACAAAATGAGAATGTCAAAAAAGAAAATTTGGTATTATGGTATTTTTTTCCTCTTCATGGGGATACCAACGGGAGGGCTGGGGTGTTTTTCGTTTCATTTGTTTTTTTTTTTTACATATTATTGTGGGTTTGCTGCTAATTCTGTTTTGCTCTGGCTTGATAAATTATGACCCGTCAAATGATTAAAATTTCTGATGAAAGAGCTGCTTGTGTTTTCGCTTACGTGTTGTATCTGTAACTGCTTTACATCATTTTTTTATTTTTGTAAAAATAATAAAAGTAAAAGCTGTGTAAATTTAATTTATTTGTGGTGTTGTGTAGGCTACATGTTTTCGCTCGTTTTTAAGTATATAGCATAACCTGAAGGAATGCAAATTTCGGAAAACCATGTCAAATGTCACTCTGCAGTAATTTATGTATCCACTAGATGGGAGAAGTCAATAAGTGTTCTCTTCAGCAGTGCACTCATTTTTACTCAGTGATCCGCTAGCTTGGAGGCTAACACAACACCTTGAGAAGACATGTAAACAAAGACTATACCGCTTTTTACGTTTGCTTTTAGGGGACAACATGGGGAAAAGAGATAATAGAGTGGTGAGTTGTGTGTAAAATCCTGCCGTTTATATAGGATATATATATTTGGATTCTCCCCATGCAATGCCTTTTTAAAGATATATTCAGAAACGTCTAAATTCCTAATGTTAGCCTGCCTGCCTAGCAAGCTTGTTCGCTATCTGATTCGTGTCGTCTAACAAGCTAGATAGTTGATCTTAAAGCAATGGTGGTTTCTAAAATTGTAACAATGTCGGTTAGAAATACATATTTCGGTGTGGTTCTGCATTGCAAAGCAATTGCATCTCCAATATCTAATTGGGTACTCCTAGCTAGCAAGCTAACACATTTTCGGTGGCCATCTAGCTATACAAGACTCGTTTGCTTGCACAGCTAATGCTAGCCTTTTTTTTATTGGTGCTAGCACAAAAGCAGCTACGTGGCTTTCAAGCTAGTCTGCTTCAAGGCAGCCTGTTGTCTTTGAAACAGTTGTGACATTTCGTTGGTTTCCTATTAACGTTTGCCTTACCACTAATTAATGCATTCGAACAGTGATATTTTTTGCGAGTGAAGCTATCTGATTAATGTATTCATTCAATACCATGTTTACGGTTGGTTAGCCGACATTAGCCAATGCTATCGCACATGTCAGAGTGCTGTGGCATGTTGACAGTTGTGAATGCACGTCTGTCATCTAACTTTCCATATTTTCAGTTTATCGTGGTTAACTGTGAATGTTTGTGTGCTCATTACATTTTAGGCATATTTAAACCCGATTGCAGCAGCCCGATCTAGGGGTCCCGCGAGTAATGCTGGGCCTTCAATTCAAGATTACCTGAGTAGACCAAGGCCGACATGGTAAGCAGGCAGCTCCTCCAGGCTAAGAATTATAAGAATCTTTCGTTTCGTTATTTGTTCTTGGTAAGGTTGCTCCTGTATTTAATTTACATTGATGTAAACAGTTAGATGTACTGTCAAGCAAGTAGCCTAGTATTTAGGCCTTATAATAAGTACCGATTTCTATCAATTATTGTTTCTAAATCAAATCAGGGAAGAGGTGAAGGAGCAGCTGGAGAAGAAGAAGAAAGGCTCAAGGGCCCTGGCAGACTTTGAGGACAAGATGAACGCGGTACAGTAACTCACACGCACTGTCTAGGATGAACATGTTCTACACACATAATTGCTTTGTAAAAGCCCGTCAAGTAATGAAATGTAAAACTGATGTGACGCCTGCCATGCATATCCAAATGATCATAATTCATTCTTAAACCTACTCAACCATTAAATGCAAGTTTGCCAGAATTTTTTTTATGGAAATGTTTGTTTCTTTTATTCGTTGCATCATTTTATATGCAACATTGGATTTGTAGGATTGGAAAAAAGAGCTAGAGAAGAACCGAGAGCGACTACTAGGTGGAGGCGATAAAAAGGACAAGAAGGATAAAGACAAGAAAGAGGTAAGAGTTTCAGTGACCCAAAACATGTAGTAGCAGCAACTGTTTTTTTTTCTTTGTTTGGAGTGGGCTAACCATCAACTGTCTGCATTTGGCTTACAGAAAAAGAAGAAAGACAAAAAGAAATCCAGTAGGGTGAGAAAAGCTGTCCATTTTGCCCACAAGCTTCAGCAACACTAACAAATATTTTTTTCTAAATTATTAGATATGTTTAAACAGTTGATATCTTACATAGTGTTTATCTTAAAGCTGTATACATGTTCTCGTGCCAGTTGCCAGACATAGTGGCATTTCTTCGCATCTAACAAGCTTTGCCTGCCTTGTCCTTGGTCAAGCATTCTTCATCTTCCTCCTCCTCCTCATCGAGTTCTGATTCCTCCAGCAGCTCCTCTTCAGAGTCTGATGATGAGGTTTGTGACCAGTCTTGGCAACCAATTATGTTACTAAGCTACTAAATGTACTATTATACAACCTTTTATAGTTCTAAACTATATTCTACTGTTGAATAAACTATTAAATATACTACTATAAATATGCTGAGGTATATTGTCATCTTTGGAGTTTTTGTGGGGATGCAACTTTCAGTGATTATAATGTCAACATGCTGTCTTCATTCTTTTACAAAGGACGATAAGAAGAGCTCAAAAAAGAAGAGAAAGAAGAAACGTGCTGCAGCGAAAAAAGAATCTGATAATTCCTCCTCAGATACAGATTCGGACAGCAAGGTAAGGAAGTGATTGGTCAGTGGGCCCAGCGTCATTTCTTGAGAATGTCCACTTCACTGTTTTATATGTTGTGCCGGTAACATGGCCCTCACTGTGTGCTCAAACAGTTTTGATTTGTCCGGTGCAGGACTCCACCAAGAAGAAAAAGAGGAAGCTTGCTGAGGTGGTTGAGCCTGAGGTGAAGATTGAGCCTGAGGTGAAGACTGAAATTGACGTCAACGACGAGTCTGAAAATGAAGAGATGGAAAATGTTATATCTGAAGAAAACGAGGTATACATTCTCCGACATGGTTTATCTCTCAGCTGGGCTGGCTTTCGGTATTTTGTGTTCCAGATCTACTCGTGTTTTTCAATAACACAAAGCTTTTTGGTGTGTTAAACATTGGCCCTGTATTTTAAGTGGAGCTGTGAAGGTCTTGGGCCTGTAATAACACAAGAGAGGCAGTGACCAATATTTTGCAGTTCTGCTTTTTGTGTTTGCATTTGTAGGTGTGTCTTTGTAAAAGTGCATCATTCTGGGAGACTGCACGGGAGAACTGCTAAATGATGTTTATGAAATGTGATTGCCTAATGTCAGAATTGAGCGCATCTTAAAATTGTCTTATTTTTGGCACAGTTATGGCTGAAAAAAATTATACTCAGAGAAAACAACTATGGCAGCAAAGTCAAGCTGGAGTGTGTTCTTTACAAACATTAATTTAATTTTGATGTGAGGGGGAAATCTCTGGTGAATTGTGCAGTGAACTGACTGGTCACCTGTCCAGTGAAAAAGAAATGAAAAGCCATGCGATTCCTGCAGCAACAAAGTTACGTGTTTTTTTTCAGCATACTGTGGTGACTGAAAAGACACAACTGCAATTGTCTGCACTGTCTATAGTTGGATGAAATGAACCACTGAAAAAATACGTTCTCAGCCTCACTCAAGTGAATGAAATGGTGATTGGGTTAATCTGCATGAGGTCTGTTGGTAAATACATTGCTAGATAGCCACCCACAGGTGCTGCCTCTCTTAGTGAATCTGCCCCTGTGTGACTTCAATGATGGTCACAGAAACAACTGGAATCTCTTCTTCCAGGAAGGAGATAGGACTTTCGTTCTCTTAGGATGGAAGCCAAATAATGCTGAATTCGACGTAAGTAATTGGGTGTGTTTGTCATTTTTGGCCCAGCAGTTATTTAGTCCAAATACCTGTTTTGACCTTTTGATTAGCATTGTGGCCCTAGCCTTAGGGAATACATTAGGGACTTCAGTACACCCTCTCACCACTGTATACCAATGATCTGAACTGGGATGCAGTATTTAGAATGAGATACAGCTCTTGGGGGGGGGGGGGGGGGGCGACTGTTTTTCTGGCCTCTAAAATCTACCATCTTCCTTGCAGCGTTCAATACAAAGGTTATTTACATCCTCTTCTTTTGTACCTTGATATCTGAAACAATATCTAAAATAATAATCTAAAATGATTATGTTTTTATAACAGGGTGAGTATAGAAAGAAGACTGTGATCGTGGAGAGGAGGATGGAGGTGCGGAAGATGGTTGAAGAGAAGAAGCTGCCCGAGGATCCGACGGCAGAGGAGGAGAAGAACGCTGACGAGAAGAAGAGCTCAGAGGAGAGGGAGAAAGTCACAGTAAGCCCTCTAAATGCACTTCCGTATGCTTCTGCCTCTGATGACACATCTCCTGCTCATTCCCCTCCTCCGCGCACCCCATGATTAAATTAGTATTTGGTTATGATCACCCTATTCTTAATAAGCCAACCCAGGTTAGTTTGGACTTAAAAATGGAATATTGGGTGATGAGATATTGTTGCATAATTATAGTATATAAATAGACCCCTGCATATATATATTATGTATGCAGCAATATGTCATCACCCAACATAACATTTCTAAACTAACCTGGGATACATTCACATTTTATTTTACATTACATATATATAATTATCTAGCTAATAAAAAAATATATATTTATGTGTGGTGGCAGTGGCTCTGTCTTGTTGGAGAATTAAACACATGGTGTGACTGGCGATCCTTCTCTCCTTGCAGGATAAATCAAAGAAGAAGAAAAAGAAGAAGCACAAGAAGCACGGCAAGAAAAAGAAGAAGAGGGAGAGGGCCTCTGGCTCCGGCTCAGACTGAAGCGTTTGCTAGACTGAGCCTGGGCTGCAGGAGGAATGCACATCATGACGAAATGGACGAACCCCAACAGGGTGCTTGAAGCAGCAGCAACAGCAGCAGTGGTGGTTGGGCAGACTTCTGTTGGAAAGCTATTTTTCTGGCGTACATGATGGACAACATGGCTTCCTGTCTGCTCAGGATTCTATGACGTGGGAACGGAGCGGTGGGGACGGGGTGTAAGAGCGTTGGGCTACCAGCCCTTGCAGGGATCGCTTGTGTTTGTTTTGTTTTTGTTTGTTTTTTATTTAGCAATCCAAATAAAGGTCAATTATGCCGTTGGTTGAGTGTGACCACCTCCACCCCCTTCACGTATTATTTGTTCTCATCTGCTGCTTGTCTTTTGTGTTCATGAGGTATTTCTGGAACTGGGGAAGACAACTTGCAGCAGGACTGTGACTTTTTATATAGATCAACTTTTTTTCCAAATTCATATGAACTTTCTATGTATTAATGATATTGGATCTGGTGATGGAACAACTCACAGTAGTAAAGAGTCAATTGCTGTGTTACTTTGTGAAGTTTTGAATGACACTATTATTACATACAAACAGGGCTATAAGTTATAAACTGCTGCATTTTTAACTTTCCTCTTGTAGCATATTTTTACCTCCTGAGAGTCCCTCCCCTCTGTGACGACAAGCATTTGTGTCATTGTTCAGTTGAGCCGTTGGGTTGAGTCATGCAATGAGTTTTTAACTTCAGTGCTTATACATGCATGTAATCTGACCACTGGATTCTTGTCAGCGTCATGTCCAAGTCTTCATGTTTCATGGTGAATGTAAAGAGTGACACCGTAATTGAAGAAGGAGTCTACACTGCTGGGTCCTTCTGAGCGAGGCAATGTAAGGAGCATGGCTGCCAATGAAGACATACTTTGAGTTTCATTAAAATGTTCCTGCATCTGAAATACACAAATTTTTGTTCTTTTCCTCTTTGATTGGAGAGGGACAGGTGATGAACACATTAGCTGCAAAGTCAAAGACAAGACTTAAGCTGGAGAGGTAATTGATCAACCACAATGTGCTGCCTCTCTGAATGTTCAACATATCAATACTTCATATTACTCCAGTTGTGCTAGAAAAAGTCATGCTGTTGTGTTGGTCAAGCAGCTCCTCGGCTTTGGACCTGGAAAAGATGGTCTGTGAGTAGTATTTTGTGTGATTTTGTACTGCACACACATTTGTTTACTTTAGTGTACTTCAGCATACATAAAGCCTATTTGTGTTTACACTGGTTGTCAATTCAGTTTATCTTAAACTGAGTAAGCCCTTTTTACTTTCCTAGTAACAAGGTTACATCTTTGCCAGAAGACGCCTGTCCTCAGCCATTTCCTCAAAGACTTGGTGATAGTTGCCAGTGTAAGATCTTGAGCTGATCTTTTTACCTGTGTCTGCTCTGAATGTATTCATTTTCAGTCAGTGGTATTCAGACGTCACACTGAAACACTGAAATTGTCTCAAGGCAGTACATAGAAACTGAAGCCTAACATATGTGTGTGAGGCAGAGAGAGGTTGTGTGTGTGTGTGTGTGTGTGAGAGAGAGAGAGAGAGAGTGTGTGTGAGTGTTTTAGTGCACTGGTGAAGGCTGATACTGTGCCTCAGGAGCTCTGGCTGAGCGGTGGGGCCGTATGGTGTGGTGACACTGCCAGGTGTGTCTCTCTCTCCTGCTCGTGTCACATGGGAGGGGCCGACTGGCCCCTCATTTCCCTGGCAAATGCTGTCATCAGTTCCCTCTTCTTGTCACAAGACAAACAGCTCCTCGTAGGATAGGACCTGGGACACAGTCATAGTCATGAAGCCCATTCGGAGTCTGGCATTACTGCTAATTTGTTCATCAGTGTTCGTCCTGTCTGGTAAGGGAATATTATTTAATTAACTCACATAAGCACTACCAGGTTGGCTGGGCATACCATCATACAGGTTTTGGCAAAAACTGCATGTATGTTTTGGTCCTGGGGGAAACTAAACAGTGAGAGCGCATTTTGAAATGTCCAGATGGGTATAGTGTTAAAAAAGTGTAAAGATGTTGTCGATCGCGTTGTCATTGTATGCTGTTAATTCAGCATTACTAGTGCAACGAGTCAGGTGTTTTCAGTTCTGCATCTTAACGTTTCAGGAGTCGTAGACTGCGTTTGAAAATGTAATGCTTAAATGTAGTTGTTGTCAATAATTGTATTCATTGTCTTATACTGGGAGGGCTACATGGTGTTATATCTTAAAAAATTGTGAAGAAGAGCTTCAGACCTGCAGGCGGAAAATGCCTAAGGTGTCATCTCTCTGCTCCCCTTCAACTTGTCAGATAATTAATTAGGTAGCTGATTAAATACCTCACACAATACACAAATGCAGCAACAATAAATGTATGTATGTAGTTCATCATGAAGGTATAGGAAAAGGGCCTGAAGTATCTGACATTGTCTATTCTGATAACAGAATGAGTGGAATGACAGACTGGTGCCTAAGATTAGCCATATCATATTACTTTTTACAGAAGTCCCTACTTGTGCACACAAAACTCACCTCAGCGATAGTTTGTCAACTGAAGAGTATGGTAAAAAAAAAATAGTGTCCACATGCAAACTATTTTGCAATTGCTAAACATTGTTTTAGTCTTCCTTGTTTGAACACAAATACCCCCAGTGTACCATCTGCAACAATGTGCCGGAAAGGAAAAGTCCTCCAACTGTTTTCTTTGCCCAGGCTCAAGTGGCTTGTGTGTAAATCATGCTGACGGGCTTACTGTTAGTAAAAGGCAAGCACCTCACCTCTGAGTGTCCATTATCACTCCATAACCCCCCTCCCCCCTTCTCTCCTCTCCTTGGACTACTTGTTGTTCTCCACAACAATCTCCAGTTTGTTTAAGGACAACAGGAGCGGAGAGGAACACTTCGACTTATTCATGGGGGTCCATTGTTCCTTAGTGCTTGGCCTGTGGCACGGCACACGTCCACCTCCCAACCCCCGTCACCCACACCTTCCACCATCACACTGGCGATAGGGGTGGCATTATGTGTTATTTAGAAAACAACACTAGGCACACTGCACGCTATTGTCATTAACAACACTTGGCCAAACTTCTGTGTGTGTGTGTGTGTGTGTGTGTGTGTGTGTTTGTGTGTGGGTATTGAATGTGTGTGTGTGTGTGTGTGTGTGTGTGTGTGTGTGTGTGTGTGTGTGTGTGTGTGTGTGTGTGTGTGTGTGTGTGTGTAAGAGAGAGAGAGAGAGACAAGGTTTTGCAAGTGTGTGGGTTAAAGAGAGGGTCAATGTCGAAGGCAGTAGGTTGAGGGCAAGAAAAGGAGGGAGGTTGTACACGTGTGTGTTGGTGTGTGTGTGTGTGTGTGTGTGTGCGCGTGCGTACATGTGTGTGTTGGTGTGTGTTTACCTCAATATCGCCTACCCACCTGCTGTCACACAACATGACCAGGCAACATTGTGTGGACACACAGCTGCCACTAATTCCTACACACACACACACACACACACACACACACACACACACACACACACACACACACACACACACACACACACCTTCTCCTTTCTTTCTTCACTTTACCACAAGTCTTCCAACAGAACGTTACCCAGTGGGAGGTCAACAACACTCAATGCTAATTGAACCCATTACCCAATCCACAGATTAGCCTCAATTTTGATAAAACACCTACAATCTTACTCTATTGTGTTTGCGTTTTTGTGTACATCCTCCAAGGAGATAGCATTCTCTCAGTTATCAATGTTTAAGGTTCCTCTAGGCAACAGAAGCCCACTCTTCATTGTGCAACCCAAACGACTCATTGTGAAGTTTAACGGATCCTTCACACCACTTTAGTGTTTGTTTTAAGACCAGTTCAGAGAAATTAGAGGGAGTCTCACAGTGTCTCTGAAAGAGTCTGGTAAATATTTATTCTCCAGACAGTTACGGGATAGAGCTTAACCGAAAGAAAATGGTTATGACTGCCGAGTCAAATTACACAGAGTTGAAATCACACGCTGGTCAACAGGTACTATAGCTTCAAAACTAAAAAAAAAAATATGTCAGTTCAGAAGGATGAGGAAGAGATTACCCTAAAGCCTTGTACTGTGTATATGCGTGACATATATGTAAGCTTCAGGTTGAACACGTGTGAGTGCAAGCTTATGAATTCTAACCTGGAGCCTCTCTAGAGCACCCGATCTAGCCTCGCCTAGGTGTTAATCTAATGAGAAACATGACAGACTCTGCTGCCATGGTACACTGTACACAATGATCACCTTGCTCTACCAGTTAAACCACTGGCATGCATTAGGGCTATAATCCTGGGCCAGTCCTAAACTCGTTTGGAATTAATATTAACTAACTAGTCTAACAAACACATATTCATTCTGAGAATCTAAGAGAGTTCAGTATGGATGCAGTATTTGAATCCCTGTCTTTGCCATTGCTGAGTCGGCCATAGTATGAAAAATGGTCATGGTCTAGAAGTCAGTCGGTGTGATTGTTGCCGACCCCTCCCACCCGGGTCATAAACTCTTCGAGGTACTTCCCTCCGGCAGGAGGATGCGGCCCATCAGGACCAAAACCTCACGCCACCAAACCAGCTTTTTCCCGGCTGCAGTCGGCCTCGTTAACAAGGCCCGGGACCCCCACCTGACTTGGACTCCTCTAACGCCCCCCCACCTAAAGTCTGTGTTACATTAACACACACTACATTGCACATTGGACATTGCACATCCACGTTGCATTTTGTGGTCTACTTTTCACTTTCCACTTTACTTCCTTATATACATTGTTTATATTTTGTATCGTATTGTGTTTTTTTTGCTCTTATGTGTAGTACTTTTTGTGTTTGTATATTTTATGTTATGTGTAGTACTTATTGTGTGGGTATATTTTATGTTATGTGTAGAACTTATTGTGTTTGTATATTTCATGTTATGTGTAGTACCTATTGTGTTTGCATATTCTTATGTTAACTGTATGCACCTACTCAACAGAACAAATTCCAGGTAGGTGTAAACCTACTTGGAAATAAACACGATTCTGATTCTGATCTTTTTGGATACCATTCTCTCTCTCTCTCTCTCTCTCTCTCTCTCTCTCTCTCTCTCTCTCTCTCTCAGACCACCACACCAGCTCTGGCCTTGTAAGGACTCTGACCCTCCATGGAACGAAGGGCATGCCCCTCACTCTCCCCGTGAAGACCCGCTTCCCACTGGTGGGGGTCGACATCCAGGGCAGCTGGTCCAAGACGGAGCCCATCCACTCACACCTGGTGACCTGGCAGAACGGCAGGGTCATTTTCACAAGGCGTTTAAGCCAAAACATCTCGCTGAACCTCTCGGACGCCTCACTGCGTATCAAACACTTGGATGAGAGTGCTGAGGGGTTGTATAAGCTGGAGCTGAACATCGAGCTCCCGGAGGCTAACCGAGAGATGCAGGTGCTGCACGTGCAGGAGGCGGTGCGTGTCATTGTGGATGGTGAGATCAACTTCCTTGTTGTCCTGGAGAGTTTTGGTTTCACCTGTTTTATCACCCTTGCTTTATCATAGGCAGTTATGATTTCACTTTCACAATGATAATGTTTTTTATTTGAAATTTAAATTGTTTTAAAGCGTTTGGAGTGCTGCTCCTCTTGGTGCAATTTGTTTGTTTCATGGTATAATTAATCCAAATACATACAAATGTCCTTTGAAAGTATTTCTCACAAATGGTTTATTGTTTGACACCTTCACATCCTACTTGGCCTTCAGCTATATGAAAGACATTTAAGATCAAATACAACGTTGTCATTTACATTTGACTTTTTTTGCCCGGTTCTGTTCATTAATGTTGTTGTCTCTTTCCACATAGTTCCTGTGTCCACACCAACCATTGAGAAGAGCCCGGCTTATGAAGTCATAGAGGACAGAGACAATGTAACATGGACATGCTCAGTGGCAAATGGCACCAGGGTTCAGTACCAGTGGCTGAAGGACAACCTTCCCATCAGGCCCGATGACAGACACATTTTCTCGTCCATTAACGACACCCTGGTTGTCAGTCCCGTTCGCAAAGGTGACATAGGCCGGTACACCTGCCTGGTCAGAAACCACATCAGCCAGAAGCAGAGCCGGAGCATGGAGCTCGACATCTACTGTGAGTAACGCAGTATGTTGGGGTCCCCGGCTACTTTGTAAACGTGTCCGTGGTTACAGTGAACGAGAGACCGTTTTTACACAGATGTGTTAGTCCTTCTTAGTGAACATGTTTTCAGTAAGCACCACAACCACAGATGGAAAGCGCACAAAACTAGCATTTGCATCTGTGCACCAGAATGAAAGAGCTCTATTGTTCTCTTGTTTGCTCATATTATGATATCACTAGTGTCACCTTTTAATGTTTCCTGCTTACTCTGCCTTTGAATTTAGAACATACTTTTTTCTACCATATATTATTTAGAGAGCTACCTGAGAAAACCACAAATCCTAAAATCCTAAGTCTTTTCTAATTTGATTAAAATAGATTAATTAAAATGGTGTAGGTCTTATATGAAACCTCTCTTACCGAACATTGACAGTGTATTTATTATTAGATGTGATACCTTCACAAATGTTGTCTCCATTGGCGAAATGTAGCATGTTATTTGAGTGCCATGTGCCACTGCCCCAGGCTAGGACTGATAAGAGGTCAGTGCAATAAAAATAAGTACCATCTGTGACCAGGAAACTGAGCTAGACGACCCACACTAGTCATTTACAGTTAGACTTGGCTTTATGAGCGCTAAGCTGATGAGCTGACCAGTGATGCTCTAATGCAAAATAAGTCAATCAGCTCTGGTCATTCACATTCACAGAAGTTAATTTCATCGAATGTACTTTTTCTTAGATGAAGGAAAACATGACTTGTAAAAAAAAAGGCATGTCAGCAAAACAGGGGACATCATGAATAGAGCATGTTTGTATATGCACGGTCCTCAAAGGATAGTTTACAGTGTATGGGATAGGCGGACAGCAATAACATTATGTGATGTTTCTCCCTGGGCTCACAGATGGTCCGTACAACCTGGCCATAAGGTCTCATCAGGGTCTTCAAACCGGAGAGGTGTTTATGGTGGACCCCGGTGAGCTGGTGCTCTTCGACTGTTCAGCCGACTCCAACCCCCCCAACAGCTTTGTGTGGATCTCCAAAATTGGCAATAAAACGGAAGTGGTCATGACCGGGCCGCGTTTCGAGGTCACCTCCTACGAACTGGCCCAGGCCAATTACTTTGCGGTTCGTGCGTTCAACAATGCCACCCAGAAAGAAGATGAGGCCCAGTTCACTCTCGTGGTGGCCAGCTCAGGTGAGTGTTTGTGATGAACCTCTGATAAAAAGCAAAGTTTCAAGAGTGCCAGAAGGTATTCTGCTTCACAGGCTGGTATAGCTCTATAGAGCCTCTATCTATTGTGTTTTGAATGACTGGATGCAATAGTTCATGCTGGAGCTGAAAGGGGCACCCATGTTATCAGGTTAATTTTGGAATATTCAGAGTAGTTAACAAGCGTTTGAAATGTTCCTTCTACCCACTGTAGTCCTTTGCATACCTAGATAGTCAGAATTCAAATACACCTCCTGGTTCTTTCTTTTCAAGGTTAAGAATACTACTGCATGTCATTTGAAGTAATAATACTGTACATGGTATATGACTGTTAAGTATGAGAACCAGTGGTAAGACATTTCCAAAATGGGTTCCTTAGAATATCACGGTCCAGATAAGGATATGAAAGGATATGATCGCCCCTTTTCAGTTGCTAAGCACATATTATTGTGTCCTGGGTGTAAATGGCTGTCGGAAAGTAAACAGGGGACAGCAGGTGTTCACCCTGTGCTCCGCTCTCGGCCATGTGGGAAGTTTCTGCCTGCGGCTTCAGTAGAGGCTGTGTTGGTTTCAGGGTGGAAAAGCATGTAGGTAGATACCTGGCTGTGGAACAGGAAGTAGGGCTGTGAAAGTGTTTCCCAGTCCTAGTGATGTGCACAATCATCAGCAAGATTTTAGTGTTTTTTAGTGTCCTGTTTTGTCCTATTCTGTCTGTAAAGATTTTTATGTTTTTATGTATTTTTTTATCATGGATTTATTACAAAGTAGCCTATTATACTTTACAATTTATTGTTGTTGTGGCATGCATGCATTATAGTTGTAGATATACTGTACATATATCAAAACAGAACTAAGTAGAACCATAATTCCGAATAGGGTGACATTGTAGTATCCATCTAAAAACAGGTAAAAGTAAACAATCATTGGTCTGTTTAAATATATCATGTTCCTTTACCGTTTGTTTTCTTTTACAGGAAAGCAACCATTTACTCAGAAGGAAAACTTCCTATCTCCTCTTGCTGCCATCGCCCTCTGTTCTCTGCTGATCATCAGTGTTTGCATGCTGGTTGTGTTCAAGAAGACATGCCACCCAAGGCAAGGTAATTCAAGAGCAAAAGCGATGTATGAAAATACGCTAACTTCATGTTCCCATTAATGACTTAAAGGTACAGTCTGCGATTAGGACAAAGGGTTGTTGATATTTGTGTTCAACAACCAATGAAATTACATCCCTCTGAACATGGAATTGGTTATGGGTCAGTGCGAGCCACTATGTTTGTTTCACTTTTACTCCTTGTATTTTATGTCTTTGAGTTTTCTGAGTGCACACACAGAATGGGCAGCTAAAAAAAGTAAAAAGTAAATTCCATGAAACGGTAATTACGTTCAAATTTCCATTTTAAGAAAAAATAAAAATAAAAGTGCCCACCTCAACGTACCCTTCAAGACTACATAGTGAGTGGGTCCTCTTTCACAAAGGCTACATTTTATAGCAACTTTGTCTTACCTTTATGTGTTTCCATGGTCGGATATCAGCTATGTTAATGTGAACCAAGGTGTGAACATGTACCAGAAAAGTGAGACTACAAAAAAACGGAATTATTGATGGTAAACCCATTTCAAGTATTTTGGCATTGAAAACAAATGGTTGGCCAAGTGCCATATTAAAATTGACTTAAAAAAATAAATACTAACACTAAGCTATGCACTTTAAACAATCTGTCTATTGATTTATTTAGAGAATATCAGCAACAGTTTTATTTAAATCCTATTGCAGGTCTGGTTTTAACATTAACAAGTGTAAAAAGTAGTGCATATATAGTTACTGGCTGCATGGCATTAGGTAGGTGAATCAGCTAAAACTTTACTACTGTACTGCAACGGATGTTCGTCAAAGCAAACAAAAAGTGTTTTGCTTGGGAAGAGTGGATTGCCACACATGAAGGGCTGAGAGTAAATTGGTATATCAGAGGCTGCTGAGACTCTAGATGACGAGGACAGTCTAAAAGTTGGGGTCAAGCAGGGTGAATCAAAAATTTGTGTAGGAAATTAAAAAAACAAACCTTCAAATTCGAAATATACATTTATTTGACAAACAAGTGTAGAAAATTGAATTCTATTTTCCAATTTCAAATTTCCAATTTTGTTTTAATGGAAAATTTTACTGAAAAAGTGGTACATGGACTATATTGGATTAGAATCGCGGACTGAGCCATTTATACAAAATGTCACTGTATGCAGTAAAACACATATTTTCTTCCCTTTATATAAAAAGATTCTGCTGCCTAAGCACCATAATAGATACAAGAACAAGAAAACTATGGGTTGACTGTAATAACAATGGGTGCGGATAAATTTAAAAGCGTTGTTTGTTTTTCCTTATGGGCTTGTTTTCATCATGTCATCTCATTCCCTTTCAGTCATAATTACATTGAAAGACACCCTCTCCAAAAGGTAAGACAACTCCACAAAGGCTTTTGCGGGTGGCAATGAATGTTAACCTTGTTTATACAGCAAAATTACGTTGAATCTTTATACGTCTCTATCTCTTTCTTTCTCTCTCTCTTTCTTTCTCTCTCTCTCTCTCTCTCTCTCTCTCTATCTCTCTCTCTCTCCTCCTCACAGGCCGATAACAGAACAAAAGCGACTGCACCGCTCAGGTAAGCCCGTGCTCGGCAATGCAGTTATTTATGTGCCACGACGCCTGTCTGTTGTCAAGCACTGCTGTGTACATAGCCTGCACAAACAGCTGTCGAGCTCCATGGACCCTTTGTAGATCAGCACGTACAAATCACGTCCATATCGTGCCCTTCTTTTGCCAACACAAGTCAGTTAACACATTTTGGCCCTTAACCTCCTAGAGACGGAGGAGCAAACCAGTATGAGTCCAACAACTTGAAGTGACATTCTCCACAAGCATACTGTATGTGACGTGGAAAGATGGCTCATTCTTTGGCTGTGGGGCACGGAAGCGATGCTATCAGCTTCCGTGGACTGACACAAGCTGAGGGGAATGATATTTACGACAGGGCTTTAAAATGCAATGACATGAATGCACTTTGTCATATCTTCTGAAGTTTAACATAATTACCGGTATATAACTGTGATTAATATACCCTTTGGTTCCATAAGGCAGCAGATTGATACCTAATACAAGATGATATTCAATGACGCATATGCTTTTCTGATAGGTCATGAAGATGCAACTGAAGACTTTGGCATTTATGAATTTGTTTCCATACCTGGGAGGCTGGATTCTACTCAGGTGCGTCTCACTCTCTAAAGACACACTGTACGTTGCAACTGCTCATTAATATCATAACGAGCACAAATTAGAAAAGTAAAACAAGACATTTGAATTTAAGCGTCTGTGTATTGTGTGCTTCTTCAGGTGTCCTGCAGATCTCTGGCACACCCTGAATCCACACAGGACTTGCACACCACTATCTATGATGTCATCAGACGGGTGCCGGAAACCCCCACCCTGAGCCTGTTGCAGTGAGAACGGGTGACGGCGTTTATGCATTATGGGAAAGTGGTTTCAGATGTGTCTTTGGTGGAAGTATGCCCCTTGTAAAGTGAAGCAGTGCTTCACTTGAATGCCTGGGTGTGTCCCCTGTCATGTGTGCAAGGATGGTCCTTGTCTCTGTCCCAGCCTACAAACCTATGGGGCAGTTGTAGTGATTTTGTTTTTAATGTTTTTTGCATATTTCAGTGTTTCTGCAAACAAATATTTATTTTGTCACAGATGAAAATCTCTCTAACTATTTTGTGTTTTATTTAATTTTCTCTCATTTGATATGAATGTTGTATTTCAATTCTGAGCAGGGATTATTTGAGGCATTTGGTGGGGAGCTTTTCTGGTGCAGTTTTCTCTGAAGGAGTGGAAGAGGGGAATTTCACATGAATGGTTTATCAACCAAATGTGCCAACTTGGAGCCTGTATTGGCAGAAGACATGCATTGAATTAATTGAATTCCCCTCTCACCAGGCAAAACCATCTCTGCAGTGGAAAAAACTGTATAGAAATTACTATCTCTAAATTACATAAATGTAAATAATGTATGCTTATTTTATATTATTCTGTAATGCTTTATTTTTAAAAGCTTCATCAACTTTCATTAAACATACTTACATATAATATAGTATAAGACAGATGGTTCGTGCAAAGAAAACAGGACATTTTCTGCTTTATATTTGATATGTTACGAGTGCAAGTATAGGTGTAATTATGAGTATAATTGTTTTAAAGCATTTCCTTTATCTGCTATTTTGTACAGCCACATCACACAGAAGTGTGATTTTCTATCTGAATAAAGATTTATATCAAATCTAACTTGCCAGTGACACTGTCTGGGCTCATTGTAGATTAGTATGTACAGTTTATGTGGAATCAGTGTTAAGAGTACATGAGGACACGTAGTGTTGTTTCACCTGTCTGGAATGAGAACGGCAAACAGAAGGTTTCAGTGGGTGGCAGTAGGGGCCTTCCAACCTGCGCATGCCAATTCCCAGTCACGACTATTGTGTGTGCGTGTGTGTATGTGTGTGCATGTGTGTGTGCATTCCGTGTTCGTATTGTGTGCATGTGAGTGTGTTTTCTGTTAATTATGTAAAGGAATTTGCCACCTATTTTGCACCCTGGCATGTCTAGTTCTAACTGAGTATACGTGGTTCATATTTTGTCTGGTAAGAGAGACCACCCGTAGATCCTTTAAGGTAACTCAGGTACATACCAAAGACATTAAAGAAACAATTGTTAACACTTAAGTGGCACACTCGCCCTGAGACTGGTGGGTTATTGTTTTGTTTTCTATCTGGGCAAGCTTTATGATGTAGGCCTACTCCCATAGCAGGGAGGCCATCTGTTCAGTTTTGGTGTGTTTGTATGTTTGCATGTGTGTGTCTGTGTATTTTACGGGAGGCGCCACAGAATCATACCTGCGCGACCAACAGTCAGACTTCAGTGCCCCAGGGTGTCTCGACCCCGTCATTTGACAGTGAAATTATCAGGTTGCCATGACAATGAAAACATGTCTTCTCCTCTATGTACTTTTTTAAGGTCACGTGCAGTAATTGCTCTCTTGATGCAAGATTATGACAGAAGTATATACTGTGATGCTTTGAAAACCTTTTAATATATATATATATATATATATATATATATAAGTGCAAGATTATGACAGAAGTATATACTGTGATGTTTTGAAAACCTTTAATATATATATATAATGTTTTTTGTACACAGTTCTCAGTGAACCTTTCAAAACATCACAGTCAAACAACCGAGGATTACCACCAGAGCTCTCTATCTTTGGATAAGCCATTGTTCCATGGATATCTATATCTTCCACTCAAATCTACACAGATAAATCTACGTAATTTTAGGCTGCATGTCGTTGAAATTTACTCCCAATTTACAGCCTAAATACATTACTGCCATCTGCTGGTTCATAAGATACAAACAGATCACTTCGACATAGAGCAAATCATATTAGACTTCACTGACGAAGTGTAGGCACTACATTAAAATATTATTTAATATGGGTCAGGCCCGATATATCGCCTACTGTGCATCGTGGTCCGATGGAAATATCGAAAAGTGTACGAGCACACACGGTCCCATATGGATGTCCACGCTTTTACCGTGCAGATAATGCATAGACATGGGATACGTAGTTTGCGGGAGCTCTCCACTGCTACCCTGTCGCTTCCTTGACAAGACTACAAATCCCGTCTTAACCGGGAAGAACTACTGACACATGACCACCAACTAACATGGCCCCTTTCGTTGTGCTGTAGCAGACCAGAGCTCAGAAAGACTCAGTTTTAAATATTCTTCCGTTTTGTTGTCTGTCGTAGTGCAACAATGCAGAAAATTAAGTCTTTAATGGCCCGACAGGTGAGTGGTCGCCATTGTTGTTGCTCTATTGTTCTTGTGTCTCAAGTAGCAAGCATATATTAGCAAAGCATTGGCTAATCAGCTGTGTGCTTTGACAAGAGCTAGCAAGGGGTATTCTCCAGTTGATAGTCCCATTTTAACTTAAAATAGAGAATGTGTCGACCCCCTTTTTCCAGCGATAAATGAGGTGTGGCCGTACGCTTGAGAGGCTTACATGACACAGCTAAATGGGTACAGTTGGCATATGAGGAAGTGTCTGAACTAGCTGTCAACAATGTCATTTGTACGCTAACGCAACAAAAATTGTTGTCACCATTCAGTGCATTTTAGCGACCACTGCTTAGCATGACAGCTTACCCGATACCGTTGATTGAGGTAGTGGCTGTTTATAATCGACGTCTTTGAGATTGCTAACGTCAGGCTACCTGTCAGTGTGACTTCTTTTGATGTCAGAGGCAGAATTTTGTATGGACTGGACCCACAGTGAAAAAACGAGCGAGCATTGCCTTTAAACCCCTTGTGCTATTTGTTTTTGTCAAGGGTCTGAAAAGTCCCCAGGAAAGCATGGCAGATATGAGTCCTGTGGAGAATTTCAGGATCCCTAGTAAGGTGAGTCAGTGATGGAACACTCCAACAGCAATCACCCTAACCCTAACCCAGCTGTAATCCACTACAGTCAACCTGTTTAACCAAACCTAACCTAAGGCCATGGAGTACATTGGTGAAGGTATACATTTTGATGTATGATTTGTATGACTGTGAAGTATAATTGAGAACAGAATCTGCAACAGAACACTGTTGACAAAATGTTGTATGCCCACATGGGCCACACAATGCTGTGTGCTTTTTCATTGTGTTTCAGAGTGTTTAAGTAACAATAGCTGAGGAATGTTGATGCTCTTACACAGACGCTCTTACATTTTTTTCCACATTACACCAGGAGGTAGTTGTAATGCGATGCCTCACTGTCTAAAGCTTTTAAGTTCAAACTTCCTGAGTCTCAAGCAAAATGAGCTCTGTCATATAAAAGTTGCAACACAAGAAAAAAGTCATCTAGAAAGTTCTAATCATGAAGATGCACATGGCTTCTTATCGGTCTCTCAAATCAAAAGCCAATTGTCTGCATTAATGACAACCAAAATGCCATGCAAACTGAACAGAAACAAACATGCCTTTTTCGTGAGGGCTATGAATTCAAATTTTTGCTCTTAATGTGACAGGTAGCCAGCTTTATGGTCAGTTAGGTCTCCGGTTAGTCCGCAATAAATACATGTGGATGCAGTTTGAGTGTTTTTATCTGAAAGAAGCTGGCAGAGGCTGGGCCTGGTTCACTTGCTTTGGGAGTTAGAAGAAAAAAAGCCATGAGGAAATCTGGATAATTTAATTCATTAATTTCAAAGGCTTTTTGTGTCTAGTCCAGTGCCTTTAACAGATGTGTGTGTGTGTGTGTGTGTGTGTGTGTGTGTGTGTGTGTGTGTGTGTGTGTGTGTGTGTGTGTGTGTGTTTGCGCGTGTGAGTAGGGCAGGGTCATGTAACTTGAGGTGGCTGTTTCTGTTGGTAGTCAGTCAGCCATCTTGTATGTGATGGTTATCTCATTGTGCATGGACAATGTTTCATTTGAGATGGCCATAAGCACAGGCCCAACAGTGAAGTCCGTCCGGTCTACCATTTGACCATTATATGCAGATTTATATCTTTGTATGGTCACACTGTTGCAAAAGCCAAGGTATTACAGTCATTAGTCATGAAGACATTTAGTCACTGTTCCTGTAAATGACCCAAAGGCTGCATTGGTCTTTAGATGGCATTAATCCATTTTCAGGCCAAACATGGTCAAAATCTTGAAAAGTGAAAAGCTGTTTGAGCCCTTCTCACTCACTTTCAAATAGCTTAACAGTTTAAAAGCAGTGTAGGCTATTTGACTTTGGGTAGCTTTTCAACCTTCTGTGTTGTTGGCCAAGGGTTTCTTGAATTGGGACCAGCTAGCTCAGACGTTGATTCAGCAAGACATTTATTTCCTTTCCTACCAAACCTGCTCAATGCCTGTAGTCCATTATCCTTGCTTGTATACTGTGGGGGTTTATGAATCGGCAATCACCAAGCCTTAATGATCCATGTTGACTCTTCAAGAGACTGTTATGCAACAATCTACCAGTTTCTGAGGCATGTTTGTATAGGCCACTAGTACTGATATAATCTACAAATAAATGCTCATACAGTCATGTGAAAGACAGATAAACACACCTGTCGTTCCAACGAGCCGCCCAGGCTATGCACTATGCAGTTTGACTTGAACCACAGCACAGCATCGCTTACTGTATCGACAAAAGGCATGAGTCAGTATGCTAGCAAGTCTTCTTACCAGTGCCAACTGTGCTGCTGTTAGTGTTTGTAAGGTTTATGCATGCCTTTTCAGTAGTTAGATTACTATTTTTGTCCAAAACGCCTTAGTGCTGCTTTAAGGCTGCGTGATAACAGATCTGAGTGCTTATTACCAGCTACAATGACTCCAACCCCCACGCCCTCCTTTCCAAATATGCTCTTTGTTGGCCCTTTTATGGTTTGTTACTTTTGTAGTTGTAGTAGAAGAGTAGAACCGCAGGCACTTATTTTTGAGGAAAAAAGCTTTCATCATTTTACCCTTGACTGTTTTTGAAGGGCGGGCGAGATGGATAATGAGGAAACAGTTTTCTTTTTCTCCTCCTTCTCCTCCTCCTCGAAGAACATCTGGTCCCCTATTCCCAGAGGTTCTCTCCCGTTACTTCTTCTGTAAAGACAATGCAGGCAGACAGAGCATCATTACACAAGTGCTCAGTGATTGAATGGAAGAGGGGAAAATAAACACACAAACACTAAAGTAAACAAAAGCCTGTGCTGGAGAAGAGATTAATGCGGAATGGATGAGGCACTGCTTTTTAAACTACTATTAATTACTGTTGCCGTGCAAAAATTAATCTGTGCTTTTTTTTCTTCTTTTATCAGAGTTAGTATTGATTATGTCAGGGTGATAAATCGTACCAGGGGTGCTTTTCCAGAGAGCATCTCCTAGTAAGCACAGTTTTGGCGCTCCAAGTAAATTAAACTACATCTGGGCTTTTTCTCCTCCCATCGAGATGTGTCTGTGTGTTCAGTGTCTTGTGAAAATTAACCACCTCCATTGCCTGCTCTCTGGAATAGTGATTGTTTAAAAGAAGGTGTTAAAGGATTGGTAAAATAACTCCAGAGCTTCTTTGAATGGCGGAGAGTAATTTGAGTTGATGAGTTGTTTTGCCTTTATCCATTGGAGGCAGGAAAAACAGGATCTCTCGGTAAGCAGACCTGCTCTTTGAAATGTCCCTTGAGACACTTCACCTGAGGCCCTGGAGAGCATCAGGTCTCCCAATAAGAACAGCTGGGTCAGACTTGTAGTGTCCAGTTGCCAAGTGTGTTATAATACACTATAATGTTAATTTCACTGTCAATAAAGAAATAAAGAAAGAAACACGATGCAACTTCGACAGTAAGACAACAGATGTTGTCTGTGGAGTTGTATAGTCAACATTCACCCTTGGTCACCTGCCAATGCATTTTTCTAAAGGAATTTTTGCCAAGGCTATGCAATTATTCCTTTTTATAAATCTTGGCACTGGGGAACCTGGTACAGAGAACCAAAATATTAGCCAGCTAGCTGCAAGGTTATACGCAGGGTTCGAGTTGAGAGGGGATTCCCAAGGAAAAATATGGAGAAAAACCATTCCCCTTGTAAATTGACCATATCTTTGGGTTTAGTGACAGTAGTTAATGTTACTCAATGCTTAATCAAGAACAGACTAGATCTATATACAGTACCTTGCGTAAGTATTCACCCCCTTGGATGTTTTACCCTTTTATGGCTTTTATAAATCAGTCATGGTCAATATAAGTTGGCTTTTTGGACAAAAAAATTCACAAAATAGCTCTCTTTAATGTCAAAGTGAAAATATATTTCTACACAGTTATGTAAATTAAATACAAATATGTAATGAAAATAAGTGCTTGCATAAGTATTCACCCCCTTTATCACCCCCTTTGTATAGACTGACCTAATTCAACAGAGGTCCAGCCAATTGGTGCTAGAAGTCTCACAATTTGTGTAATGGGGGTCAGTGTGCAGTGAATGTGTCTCAAGTGATTGTAGTATAACGACACCTGTGTCTGGAAGGTCCATTCACTGGTCAGTATTCAGTAATCAGTATTACTGGCTATTGTTAAACCATTAAGACCCAAGATCACTCTAAGGAACTCAGAGAAAAGGTTGTTGAAAAGTATAAGTCAGGGGAAGGATACAAAAAAATGTCCAAGGCACTAAACATCCCCTGGAATTCTGTTAAATCCATCATCAAGAAATGGATGGATTGTGGCACATGTGTAAATCTGCCTAGATCAGGCCGTCCTCACAAACTGAGGGGCCGTTCAAGAAGGAGACTAGTAAGATAGGCCACCAATAGACCTATGACTACTCTGAAGAAGTTTCAAGCTTCAGCAGTTGAGATTGGAGAAACTCTGCATACCACCACTGTTGCCTTGGTTCTTCACCAATCTAAGCTTTATGGAAGAGAGCCACTGTTGAAAAAAAGGATTGACTACAGTTCGCCAAAAGGCATGTGGAAGTCTCCATGGTCAAGTGGAAGAAGGTTCTGTGGTTTGATGAGACCAAAGTGGAGCATTTTTTCAACAGTGGCTCTCTTCAATGAAGCTTTGATTGGTGAAGAACCAAGGCAACAGTGGTGGTATGCAGAGTCTCTCCCATACCAGCTGCTGAAGCTTGAACCTTCTTCAGAGTAGTCATAGGTGTCTTGGTGGCCTCTCTTACTAGTTTCCTTCTTGCATGGTCACTCAGTTTGTAAGGACGGCCTGATCTAGGCAGATTTACACATGTGCCATATTCCTTCTATTTCTTGATGATGGATTGAACAGAATTTCAGGGGATGTTAAGTGCCTTGGACATTTTTTTGTATCCTTCCCCTGACCTGTACTTTTCAATAACCTTTTCTCTGAGTTTCTTAGGGTGATCTGTGGTCTTCATGTTGTAACAGTAGCCAGGAATACTGATTACTGAATACTGACCAGTGAATAGACCTTCCAGACACAGGTGTCGTTATACTACAATCACTTGAGACACATTTACTGCACACTGATCCCCATATCACTAATTGTGAGACTTCTAGCACCAATTGGCTGGACCTCTGTTGAATTAGGTCAGTCTATATAAAGGGGGTGAATACTTATGCAATCACTTATTTTCATTACATATTTGTATTTAATTTACATGACTGTGTAGAAATATATTTTCACTTTGACATTAAAGAGAGCTATTTTGTGATTTTTTTTGTCCAAAAAGCCAACTTATATTGACCATGACTGATTTATAAAAGCCATAAAAGGGTAAAACATCCAAGGGGGTGAATACTTACGCAAGGTACTGTATATATAAAAAACATTAAAACCACTGTTTATCCTCGTTTTGCCTCTTGCTGGTAGGAAACAGCAGGGAATGGAGAGAGAAAGGGAGAGGGAGAGGGAGAGAGAGAGAGAGGGGGAGAGGGGGAGAGGGAGAGAGAGACAGAGAGAGGGGGAGAGGGAGGGAGAGAGAGGGAGAGAGAGGGAGATGGAGAAGATGGGAGTGATTTTGTTATGGGAGGTATAGATATGTATTGGCTGGGCTTTATCCAGCCTTTTTTATGTGTCACAGTATACTGGGAGATCTTGCTGATAAAGAATGTACCCACTCAAATCTCTGTTTGTCTATCTGTCTCTCGCTCTTTTTCTTTCTCTGTCTGTTGGATAAGTGTTCTCAGGTAGGTTGCCTCTTGTTGTCTCACAGGCTCATATCAATACCATCTCAACTGTGGGCTTTTTTTTTAGCACCCTGCTGGCTCTTCCAAGGTTTTTCATTCAAGCTTACTCATGAGAAAGTGCCTTTCTGCTCCATAACCTGACTGTTTAAAGAGCTCCGCTTCCTTACGTCTCTAAAGATGCCTTTTTTACAAGGCCCTAAATATAGCTACCTTCTCCCAGGCATCCTCTTTGAAATGTATTCTCTTTACACACCAATCTCTTGAGAACCTCATTATTGTAGATAGACTCTCCAGTAGGGGGCAGTACTCCCTTTGTAATGAAAGATAGATGGGGCAAAGCGGAGACAGAATTAGTCTTAGTGATGGAAACTAATATGGAAATGAGTAGACCAAAGTGCTCCGACATTGACGTCAAATCTTGGCAAATCGCACCGGATGATTTCGTCATCTGTGAGGTTAATTAGGCCTGATCCTCATTCTCACATCACATTTTTGTGTCTTCACCATCAGGAAGGGTCTCACAGAGAGGAGTGAAAGAGTAGCACAAAGTGTATGTGTGTGTGTGTGTGTGTGTGTGTGTGTGTGTGTGTGTGTGTGTGTGTGTGTGTGTGTGGGGGGGGTGTGTGTGTGTGTGTGTGGGGGGGTGTCTGTGTGTGGGGGGGTATCTTCAGACACCCTAATGTGTGAATTAGAGGGAGCTATGCCCCACCCAACAGATGGCCCCAGTTAAGCAAGTTTGTGCCTGCAGAATGAGAGGGGTATCAATGGCACAGTTGCACTTCACAAAAAAGATTTAGCAGCTGGAACCCAATCAAACTATCTTCACCCGTCCCCCTCTCTGCCTAGCCATCTCTCCATCTCTCCATTGCTCCATCGTTCCTGTCCCGATCCCATTTAGTCTCTCTTTATCCCCTTCAAAGCTCCATTGTCCCCGCTGTAACACGCTATTGTGTCGCTCTCCATTTAATAACACTTCATTGTGCCCATGCTTTGAGTCTGCTGTTGGGTTTGAGAGACACCACTTCAGAGGCGGTCCCCTTTCATGTGCTGATGGGTTGTGCACTGGTTTGTTTGTTCTTTTTCCTCCCTGCTAATTTCAGATAAAAAATGAGAGGCAGAGAAATAAACGATAATATGATGAGGGGCCTTAATTTTGGCATTTATTGTTTGATGGGAGGAGCAAGTTAATTCATTTTGAAAGGAAACACTAAAGACTTAATAAGGTCTAGTGGATGGTGATGAATGGACACAAGATCGGTTCGCTGTTGCTGACAGAGGGTCTCTAAATTCACCCCCTTAATCTTATCTGCATCCCTGGCTCTCCTGGTAGATAAAGTGCCAACCACCACCAAGTACTGGGTTCAATCCACATTCATCTAGTCATAAAAACATTACCCATGTTACCTGTTTAAGTGGCTTTGGATGAAACAGTCTGCTAAATGACTGAATTGGAAATGCATTATTTTGGTGATGTCCAGCAGCAAAATAAATGTGCGGTTGCAGAACCATAGTGTGGTTCTGACTTCAGTGGTGGATGTGCTACTCTAGTGCTATCTACTGTGAGCTTTACTCCAATAAGCCCTACTCTCTGTGCTGGGCTTAAGAGTCACAGGGGCTTCTTCCCTCTTCTCTTAAATGTTGAGATGTTGACATATTTTTTCTGAGAGCTCATCAGAAGGGCCTCATCACTCCGTGACTTGGTCTCGGAGTTAAACCCTTTTGAAGAGTTTTGCGACAAAGCGGGCGAAAGAGAAACAAACAACCGGCAGATCGACAAACAGTCAAATTGGAAGGAATTGGAGACGGCACGGCAGCAGGCATTGAAGCCCCCGCAAGGATGAAAGCGCCCCCCCCCCCCCCCCCCTTTTGGTCTCCCTGTGGAGAATTTTTGCAGTTGTCTGCTGCTTTTTATTTCCTTTCCTCACGCTCTCCCTTTTTTGCTGGTGTGAGTCATCCTACACCCCCACCACACACATCCATCCCACCTCTCCCCAAACATCCGCCTCCATGCTGATATCCACCCCCTCACCGGGGCTGATGCCTTCCAGCCCACTGCTTCCAGATCACACAACCGCACGCAGTCGCTCTGTCCTTCTTTTTTACTCTCTTTCTCTCTCACTCTTTCTGTATTTTACTCTCTGTCTCCTCCGCTCTACCTTGCTGTCTTGCTCTCTTCATCTAAACATCTTTCTCTCATGTGCAGTCTCTCACTGCCTTGTGTTAGTCTTCCCTCTCTCTCTCTCAGCCCTCTTCTGTGCTGTAGCTTTCAGAACCTCCCTCATCCTTCAGCATCCTACAGCAGCCACAATAAACACACGAAAGCTCACCACCCTTATCTGCCTCCTCACCAGTAGCTTGAAAACTGGTGTGCACATGTGTGTGTGTGTGGGTGTGGGTGTGGGTGTGGGTGTGCATTTGTGTGTTTGTGTTCGTGCTTGTGTGTCTATGGCTGTGTGCCGGTCCCTGTGGGCACCTGAGTGTGTGTGCGCACGCTTGTGTACATGAATGTTTGTGTGTGTTTGTGTGTGTGTGTGTAAACAAGCTGCAAAGCCTAAGCCACCTGCGTAGGTCCCCCTTTGTTTGTGTGATGCGTAGAAAGGGCCACAGGCCTTAAAATGTGTAATAAAACTTGAGCCCTTATTCCCTTGTTTTTTGGACACCGAGACTGAGCCTTCCCTGATTATTTCTGTAGGGAGGGGGGTGGAGAGAGACCTAGATCGGCCTTCTGCGGGGTAACCATGACTCCCTGCATCGCTTAATCCAACTACAAGAGAGCCAACTCATAGCAGCTAGTTTTACTCAAAAGCCTTGTTTGCACAAAGGTACAAGGAATTGTTCTGACTTTTGAGGGGGAAAAAAAAGGTGTCCATCTTTCTGAGCATTGCCTGGAGCCACAAAGCTTACAAATATTTCCACTCTCACAAGGTAGTGTGTATTTAATTTAGCTTTCTATTAAGTACTGTGGGTAGCAGACATTTACATGCTTGGTCTGTATGGGTTTGAAGCTGTCATAACAGGAATAATAGCAGGCAATAACATATGAAAGTAGATGAAAGAGCAAAAAGACAGGACCATGAAATTAAATTCGTTTGGAGATCAAGGGTATGTATCTTATTAATTTATAGTATTTTTTCATCTGCATTTCCCCATGTCTTGTGTGCTTGTACATGTGGAATGTGCCTCTGCTCAGAAAAGAGTCATGCTGTGTCATCTTCAGTGCTCCCATCATGTACTTCACCCGGAATCTTCAAAGCTGCAGAAAACCTCTGCAAGACCACATTTCATTTTTTTCCCTTCTGCTCTTATCGATAGCCTCCCCCTCATTGCATGCCATGAATAACTGTCTCCGGGGATGAGAGCTTGAAATACTTAATCTGTGGTCTTAAATGTGCCAGGCAGCTCAATGCCAGAAATCAATGTGTTCTCCTGGCTTCCACATTAGCGCCAGGGAGCCTTTTTTGTCTCTCCTCTCTTGTGGTGATCTATAAGAGAGCGGAAGTAGCTCTTAACAAACAATAAACCCCCTGGGGGATTCGTCTCACTCTTCTCTCAATGTTTATGTCTTTCTTTCCTCTGTCTTTTGCTGTCTATCACTTTCCTCCTTTCCCTCCCTCTGCCTCTCTTTTTAAATTCTCTGAATGCTCTCTCTCCCTTTCTGTCCATCTCTGTTTCTCGTTACTTTCCCTTTATTTCCTCCTTCTCTCTCCATCGCTTTCTTTCTGTCTCTCTCTCCAACTCTCTCTCTCTCTCTCTCTCTCTCTCTCTCTCTCTCTCTCTCTCTCTCTCAGGAGGAGCTCCGAGAGATGCGGGAGCAGCCCATCGACCCCCAGGCTGAGCAGGAGATCATTGACAGCATCGAGGAGGTGTACTTCTCCAGCGACTCCTTCGACATGGTGCAACACGAGCTAGAGGTGAGAGATCAGGAAACGCTGAACTCAGCCATAACCTCCTTCTCCTATTGGTTGGAGTTAGCAGGTGACCCCTGCAATCGACCTTTCTCAAATAGGAACACCTCTGACACCCAGTGCATCCATGTGCGTCGGTCATTAGGATGGTTATCTCAGGCACTGTAATAGGGAAGCCTGGGTACTCGAGTAAAATCAATCTCTTCTCAATAAGGTGGTGTAGTCATGAAGTTGGACAAAAAGCTTATCCCAACACATGCAAGGGGGATGCTTTGTCCTTATCGGCACAGTTGCCTTCATCTTGGCCCGTGTCTCCCTTCAACAGGAAGCCCACCTGGCTTGCGCTGGCTCGCCTAGCCCCCGTTGGAGAGGGCTCGGAGACTCGGGGTGTAGGGGTGGGTGGGTGGTGTGCATGTGTGGAGGAAGGTTAGAGGATAGTCACTGAGAGTGCCTGCGTCTGCATGACATCTGCGCAGTCACTGGCAGATTGATGGATTATCTGCTCAGGCGCCGGCGTGAAATCTCATTAGGTTTCAGTGGCGGCGCATCGCTATGCAAGCCAGAGATGGGAGCCCCGGCACGCAGCATCAGTGGAGAGGAAAGTAATGACTCGTGTGCCAGAGTTTCTTTTTCAAACAGTTGTTTGTTTATTTATTTGTTTTATTTATTTTCTCCATTCCGCTCTTTCTTCCAGAAGACAAGAGGTGGGGCAGGACTGATTGTTGTCGATGATTTATTGAAAAACTGCGGCAGAACTTGGTGGATTTCTTGTTGCATCTGATATGCGTTTGTGTTCTGCGTTTGGCTAGACTTTGTTTTCTTTTAATAAAAGGCTCTTGCAAACATTGCAGTATAGCAATTAGTGGTTTATATACACATTTGGCCAAATTCCTAACTAACAATCACAATCAATTGCACGCATTCACTTATACAGTTACCTAATCCCTTGTGTTCTTTTTTGGTGTAGTTTAACATGTAGTAATACCCACAAATAGAAGTTGGGCCAAGTAACTCATGAGTCCACTGTAAAATGTAAGTGCTGTTCTATTCTAAGGAATGTCTTTGTCTCGTACATGAGTCATGCCACCCATTAAACAGCTATTACAATTAGATACCACACTCTGAACGGGTGAATAGAAAAAAATATTTGGGTAAGGATGACCTCAACAAGGTGAAATGTATACTTTTACTTTACTTTAAATTACTTTACTCAAGTTATCAAGATGTGCTTGTTGGGTAATGCAATACTACTGTAGTTCTTGACTAAATTAAATGTGTAGGTAGGGAGGTTGGTAGATAAAGGCTTGAAAAATGCCCTGCAAACAGCTGTTTTTATCTCTGTGATGATGACGCTGCTTTATTGTATCTACAGTCTTCTATCTTTAGTGGATTTTTACTTTATTTTAGGTCAGTGTTTTGCATTAGGCTTCATCTTCTGCTGATAAGTCCTATTGGTTTATGTAAATGCCAATAATCAGCTGTCTTGTTAATTGGGTTCTCAGACCATCCAAACTTGAGAAGTGTTGAACAGCCTTTGGTCAACAAAGTCATGAGGATCCTCCGCACATCCTTTCCAAACCATGGAAAAACCACACTGCATCCTGGAGATGTCGTGCCTCTCCTTGAGTTACTGATCCACTCATGTAATACTCCATGTCTTCTGTTTCCTGTCTCTCCCTGGCAGAAACTCCCCTCAGACCTCAACCTCCAGGAGATTGAAGACTACAGAGACAAACTGAAGCGGCAGCAAGGGGCAGTGAGTACCAGATCCTACATACCTCTTATTCCCCTATCACTCGGCTCCATAGACCGCTAAAACCCCCCTTCACACACCACACACACACACACACACACACACACACACACACACACACACACACACACACACACACACACACACACACACACACACACACACACACACACACACACACACACACACACTCTTAATAAAAATCATAAGCATCTACTTAAAGCAGGCTCTTCTGAGACAGTAGCTATAAACCATATTCTGCCTCACCTCAAATCCTACCAGCAAGCTCAGTCTTCCTCACCCTGGTGAGATTGTGTTTCTTGGTTGGTGAGGGTGTGTGTTAGTGCTTTTGTATGTCCTGACACATTTTTTTTAATCACGCAAACACTAGGGCTGGGCAGTATATTGAAAAATATCTATATATCAGTGCAATTTTATTACAAGATATTAGCAATTACCCTATTCATAATAAAGTGTGCTTGGCTACCATCTGTGTTTGTTTAAAACTGACCGCGTTTTAACAAGAGAGAGAATGGTGCAGCTCTCTCTCTATCTCTCTCGCACACACACAAATCTCTGTAACCACCGGGGCATAGGAAATTAAGCAACACATGTTTGGTTCTCTATGAAGCTTCCGTCAGAGCGCCACCCTTCAAAAGCCTTCACCTCGACCTCAGTACTGTCAGTGAATAGAAAACATAATTTTGATGGTCAGACGCATCATGATGACCAGCCAGTCAAATTGTTCTTTTGCTATGAGGCAGACGTTATATATCAGAAACATCCCAGGCGGAAGCCCTGTTTGGGTTTGTTTGATAGAAGTTAATGTTAGCAACCTCCTAACGGACAAGTAATTCACCCAGCTGGGGCAGGCCTGTGCACCCAAACCATGGTTTGTTGATGCTGACAAATAAACATTGTGCCACACTCTTGGTTAATGGTAATTGATAGGTGTTGGTTTAAGCAATATAACGGTACAAATATTTCTCTGTGGTTGACCCCCTCCACAAAAAACAGTAAATATTAATAGATAAAACCCACCACCCTACACTGCTTTCACAGTTGCGAGTTAACCATATTGTTCCCTGTGATCGTGTTGAACTGGCTTAGCTTATTGATACTACATTTTGTTAATTTATTATTAATGAAATAATAATAATTTTTATTATATTGCCATATCACCTCAGCATATTGAGATACAAGTTATTTTAGCCACGTTGCCCAGCCCTAACACACACACACACACACACACACACACACAAACACACACACACACACTCACGCGCACGCTGGTGGTTGGTAGTCGCACTGCTTGGCCGAGGTGATAGCGGGGGCAGCCTTGCCCGGCAGGCAAAGTTAGCCTCAAACACCCCACCCCTCCCCTTCCCAGCATGAGAGCTTTGATTTTCAGATTTTCTGTCCATTTCTAGTAAAAGAAAGGGGGAGAATGGCAGCTTTTCCTTGGTTTGTATTATGCAATATGTCATCTTACATGCAGTCCATCATAGGACCTGTCAGGTCAGCTTGGGTGGTTGTTAGGACCACAGGACCTGGGGCGAAACACACACACACACACACACACACACACACTCTCACTTCTCACACATGCTCAAACACACACTTACATGCCCTTTCTCTCTCTCCCTGTCTGTCAAGCACACGCACTCGCACACATAGACTAAAACACACTGACATTGATGTTTAATGTAATTGAAAGAGAGCGCGTACAGGCTTCAAGATGACTCCAGGGTCACCATATAGACCTTAGGCTCCTGCCGCCAGGGTTTATGAAACAAACACATGACCTGAGGAGACATTTTGAAACAGCCCTACTCTTATCCACCGTGGCACCGATGATGGAGACTGCCAGTGAGTGCTAGGCGTTGACCTGTTCTGAACGTGAATAAAGTCACTAAAGTTATATGAACGTCGTGTTCATTTGGTTTAACAGAATTGTTTGGTGATTTTTGGAAGAACATTCTTCTATGTAAGCTTGCTAGGAGTGAAAAAATAACCCCGTTTATGCTGCTTTTTCCAGCTGATTTAGTCCTGCCTGAAATTACAATTAGGAAATAATAATAACTAACTTCTAATAATAACATCCTCTGTTTTTGGAGCAGACTCCCAAGTTTGGTTGGCATAGTTTAGAAGTTGTTTCAAAGCTAATATATTTTGGCAGAATGGATCTGAGCACAAGGCATAGCTGAAACTACAATTCCCTTGAGCCATTTGCATATACGAGAATCATATTATTACTGTTGATTTTTACTCTTGATGTGGTTGTGGTTGTTCACATTTGGTTGTTTTTATGTATTAAGCATCAGGGTAAACTAGGGCTAATTCCACATTGTTTATGTGACGTATGTCTGCAGGGAAACCACTTAGACCAGTAAACAAAATAGATCAGCCAAAACTCTAGGAGAAATATTATACATTTCAGAACATAATAGATGAAAAGGAAACCCTAGGGCACACAGAGTTGAACCATGAGTTTTGTGAATCAGCTTAGTAATTGTCTGCGCCTACCTACACTGAGATGTTTTATTCAAGATGTGTAAAAGTGGCATTATATACGCATCAGTCTGGTGACTGACAGGGGGCTGGATCTGACCTATGAGAAATAATAAGACGCTCACTCTCTATACTGCCGACCATTTCCCTTCCGATAGACGTTTAAATATAAAACACGGCACACCATCCCCTCTAAAGAAGCGAATTAATGGAGACCCCCCCCCCCCCCCCCGCTGTCTTAATTCCCTCAATCCTTTCTCAGGCTTTGCGTATTTCATCTCTAATTCCTTGCTAGCTGAATGACTATGCTGCTGGGGATGTAGCACACCACTCCAGTGCCTTCACCCCCTTTACCGCGCCCGTGCAGCATTAGCTGACGGAAGGATCCGGTGCTGGCAGCAGATGCCTATTCTCCTGGAGAGAGAGAGAGGGAACGACTGGCAGGTCTGACACTTTTTTGGCAGCGGCTCATCACCCGGCTAATTGCTTGTCGGCTGTTTTGAGTGGCAAGCAGATTAAGACGGTCGGTAGGCCCGCGCTCAGGCTCCTGGAGAGAGGAGAGTCTCTCCTGGTCTTAAGACTCATGCAATTGTCATGGCATTGGCATTTTTCATCCGCACACAAACAAATTAGCACACACACACACACACACACACACACACACACACACACACACACACACACACACACACACACACACACACACCTGTATACACATGGTTTTGTTCATGATGCCTTCCACATGCCCTTGGCCTATGTCACAGTGTTAGTGTCACCGACCAGCTGTGTAAGCCCAGGTTTCACCTTCCCCTGGATAGGTTTGGCAGACAAACACTTTTGGGTCTGTTTCGAAACATTTGTGTGCTTTTATTATCTACAGTAGAGTAGAGGACTGGAGACTCATGGTAGACGAGTCTTCACTACAGCAGGGAAGGATGGTGGCTGTCAGAATCCATCCATCTGCATGCGGCCTAATCACTAATCAGTCTGCCACTACACACACACACACACACAGACACACACAAACAGACACACACACACACACACACACACACACACACACACAGACAGACACACACAGACACACACAGACACACACAGACACACACAGACACACACAGACACACACAGACACTGTAAGTGCATATGGATTGATCTGCTCCTTATTGCAGTCGATGCAGTGGGTCCAGTGCATGAGTTCCGACCCCTTGGTTGGTATTGACCTGGGGGCTCTGTGACGCTGGTAGACTCTTTAATTAGCCCGCACGTTTACTTACGCCGGCTACGCTCTCTCTCTCTCTCTCTCTCTGTCTCTCTGTCTGTTTGTGTTTTCTCTCTCTCTCTTTGTATTATCTCTCTGTGTATCCTCCTCCTTTGTGTCTTTTATGTCTCTCTCTCTCTCAATCTGTCTGTCTCATCACTCTCTTTCTTCACTCCTCTCTCACCATCTCTTCTATGTAAGGACTGCCTGTTAATACTGTCAAAACTGCAGTACTGCTGAGTTACATAGAAGTCACCCTGACTGTGAAGGGAATTCTCAGGTTTGTTTATAATTGAATGGTGAAATGAACGACAGCAAAAGTGTTTAATTTAATGGATGACTCATGTGTGCAGATCCTTGAGTGTTTGATGAAAAAGAGGGGGGTGAGAGATAGAGTGAGACTGCGTGCGCCTGTGTGTGTGTGTGTGTGTGTGTGTGTGTGTGTGTGTGTGTGTGTGTGTGTGTGTGTGTGTGTGTGTGTGTGTGTGTGTGTGTGTGTGTGTGTAGGGTAGTTCCTTCTTGCACTTCACAGATCTGCAGTCATTAGAGACAGAGATGTGTTTACTACTATTTAGCAGCAGCAGGCCATGTTTAATTGATTTCTAATCAAAAGTACCTGCTGGATGCGAATGTTCCCCAGAGAGAGAGAGAGAGAGAGAGAGTGTGTGTGTGTGTGTGTGTGTGTGTGTGTGTGTGTGTGTGTGTGTGTGTGTGTGTGTGTGTGTGTGTGTGTGTGTGTGTGTGTGTGTGTGTGTGTGTGTGTGTGTGAGAGTTCATGTGTGTGCATACATGTGTGAGACAGTGTGTACACAGCTATGTATGTGATTGCATGCGTTGGTGTATTAGCAGTGTGCTTTGTGAAACTCTCCACACTTTCAATACGTGGCGAGCAAGTGGCACTCGACTCACTTATCCTCCCATACTGGGCTCTCCACTGTGTTTTACTCCACATGCACCCTTTTGCTTGCAATCAATGAAGAGACAGAACAGACACATCAACACCCCCCCTCCCCCTGCAGCCTTTCTCTGAACTCCACTCACTTTCTCTTATGACTCAAGTGTGGTCTTCCCTTTGAGATGGACGCGTATTTCTTCGTTTTTTTCCACTAACCAACAGCACACTGCAATGGGTGTTAATCCAGGCAATGTTTACTCATTATGACTAATGTTCCCGTCAGCCCTCTCCATCGGCTCAGCTCAATTCCACGGGCCAGAAGCTGTTAGTGATCTCATTAGCTGATCTGCTGCCCAGCGGCTTCAGCTAGATGCAGAGCAGAGGCTGGGCTGGACATTAGCATACCAGAGTAGTCAGATTTCGGGTCTCTTTTCTTTTTTGTTTGTTGTGTAGATTATGTAAAACCCACATGGCCAATAGGTGGCGCAATGGGATCAAGTTCAACTTCACAGCTGATCCTTGCACACACAGTGGGGTGGTGTGAGCTGGAATCAGACAGGCAGACCTGACTGACCAATGAATGAATGTCACGGTCCGGTTTCCATGACCGGCAGTCCCCTGTGATATGCGAACTGTGTTTGGGTCGGGAGGGCGTTTGTGGGAAAGTACAGGAGCCTGGAGGGCCCAGCCGTACTGTTTGTCCAGTTCTGGCTCCCGGACATGAAGATTATGCCCGTCCGTCTCTCTCGCTCTCTTACTCTCCTTCCCTATCACTCTCTCTCTTTCTCCCCCTCCCTGCCTATCACTCTCTCTATTTCTTTCTCCTCTTCCCTCCCTCCTTCCTCTCCTTTAGCTGTCAGTCTTCCTCAGCTTATGGCTCTGTCTCTTCTGCTGGCACACTCTGTTGCTCTGTTGATTCCACCATCTGCTCCACTCCCCTTACATTCAGTTTCAGTGTATCCAATCCCATCCCATCCCACGCCATTAGTCTGTCCAGAGAGAAGAGAGAGAGAGGAAGAGAGGAAGAGAGTGAAAGAGAGGGAGAAAGAGAGTAAAAGAGAGGTAGAAAGACAGAGGGAGAGAGGGAGGGAGAGAGGGAGAAAGAGCTGCAGCCATGGTGATGGGCATGCCACGCTCTCTGTTTCATAGCACACAGCCCAAACCGCACAACCCAAGTCTCACACCTTCTGTTTATATTTCACTTTTTGTCCCTTTTTCTTCTCTTCGCTGACCTTATTTTTGGCATCAGGCTTGCTTTCCATCACCCCCAGTGCTCAGTTCACGCTGTTCATAACACCTACGGCATTGTGTTGTGTGTGAAGCGCTCACTTTGCCCCGATTTAGGTATCTCGACTGGAAGCTGAAGTGGCATTCAGGGGCCCCATATTTACTCAGTTGTGTGTTTGGGTGTGACTCACTCTGTCCATCAGTGGTTTCATTCTGAAAGTCTTGTTTTGTTAGTCCTCCCCGAAGGATGCATCTATGTGTGTTTCTTTGCCCACGTGTGGCTCTCGCTGAAAATATCCACGGCATCTCAAGCTGTTTTCTATCTCACTATCAGTATTTCTCTTTGACCTTGACGTAGGATCCAATGTGATTTTTTTTTTTGTTTCACAGACAAATTGTTGAGATTTGTTTTCAAGTGCTTAACATTCAGCTGTTTAGAGAATTTGAATTTGCTTTCCAAACCCTTTCAGCTCTGGTGTAGGACGTTATGGTGGATGATAAGATTTGAGTTCCTGGAGGATGCTAGATAAGGACTCAAACAATTCTCTCTCCAGGACAGTGGAATTGTCAGGATTTCCAGCCGTGCATAGAGTGTTGACAATATGTCTTATGGTCCTGAAATGAGCTTTGACCCCTTTTGTAATTTTTCTATAGGTGTCCAAAAAGGTTGCTGATCTAATCCTGGAGAAGCAGCCCTCCTATGTTAAGGTAAGTGATCGTTATGAACCTGTCATCTCACTGTCTTTGTCTGTCTGTCTCTTTCACGTACACACACACACACACACACACACAATCCTGCACATTTTTACCTTCAAGATCTGAATGGGGGACTCAAAGTGTTTCTGCATTAAAAAAAATCGTCTCAATAATTGCCCACACCAGCTGGAGCAGCTGTCTGCACGAGAGCATTTGCGTCAGGGTCAGTCACACTCTAAAACAAGCCTACACATCTCTCCCATGCCTCTCCGTCTGTCTGTCTGACTCATATCTAGAAATGCACCCAGGTGATTGTGTGTTTTGCTGCTGCTGCTAATCCTCCAGCCCTTTCACGCGTGCTTTTGTCTACTTGGCAGTATGTGTTTTCCTAGCCGATGCACCCCTGCGAACGATGCCTTTTTATAGCACACCCTAACAAAAGGTATAAATCACCTCTTTACATTAATGGCTGACACCATGTCTGATGGGTATGTCAGGAATAGCTTCCCTACCTTTAATTTTGACGTCATTTTTATTTTTTTTTATCTCGAGTGATCGCTTCCTCCATACTTCCTCGGTCCTTTTTCCTGGGATCATCAAAGGGAGAGAGAAGAAAGGAAGTGGGATGTCTCGTCTCTTTTGCCTGCGGCTACCTTCCCTCAGATCCCTAATAGGATCACTTTGAGAATGTCTTCTTCCCCCCCGTCTCTGGCGCACACACAACTTAGGGGCCTGTTGTGTGGTAGGCTTTGATCACGGCTATAGTGGGATTCACCACTTTCAGGCCGTACGCCGAGCCTCTTGGCATAGGGGACTCTGGAGTCATGGAGGGGCTTGATTAGCGGTACCTCTCAAGCCTGAGAAGGTCTGGCGCTTGCGTCAGTCTACAAATCAGCAACCAGAGCGGAGTGCAGCATGTAGTTGAGCGATTAATTGACTAGGGACATGGAGGGCAATGCTTAGATTAGGTGTCTCCGTGTGTAAAATCACTTTAAAAAACTGTCCTTCTCTGATGACACTCTCTCTCTCTCTCTCTATGTATATATATTTTTCAGATGTTCTTCTCTTCCTCTGATAACATTGACTAATATTGACCTGAGAGGGAAAGAAAGACCAAAAGCTAGAGTTTTGTCCCCGAATGATTTCACTGTGTCTTTTAAGTTAAGGCTTAAACTCAACCCCAGAGCTGGTTTCCATCTCTCACATGTCGAAAAGCAATCTCAGCCTTGAGGAAAGGCAATAACAGTTATTATGCCAGGACCCTCACTCAGGATTAAGAGTTCAAAATACAGGTTTGCAATTCCCATTTGTGCTGCCCCAGACACTCACACAATCATTAGACTGAATTGATTCTACCTCCTCAAGCGACGTTTTCCCACCGTATTATAACATGGTGGCCTCTGCATCATGCAACCAATCTTTAATAACTGGAGTGGTGGAATGGAAAGGGATGAACTGGATCCACAGAAAACAGTGGTTGCTGAACTTGCTGTGGACCATCTTGAAGGTGGCCTCTCTCCATCCCTCGTGGTTTCCAGATACTTATCGGCTTTGAGCTAAAACAGAGGACGTTTAATTAGGTGCCCAAACTAGCCGGTATGGAAGGTCTGTCAGGTGGAGGAGATGGCCCACAGCAGGAGTGCAAGTCCTAATGAATCACAGCCAGATACCCTGTCAGGTAACAAAATGAAGAGAAATGAAATGGTCTCGGCCCACAGTTTATTTATTTATCACTGGACACAGGTGCTCCTGTGCTGAACGTTTGTCTATTAAACCAGGCTCTCATTGCACCTCCTTTGTACTCTTGGTCATTGCGCTTTAGATAGTGGCCCTGTTGAAATTGGTTTGGAAATTGCACTGTTTTTCAACTCCGTACACACATACACACACAAATGCTCTCCTGTCTTAGAGAGAGCCGTATTGGTTAAGACCACAGACTGTTCTGCTTTTTATATTTTCCCTTCCTGTGAGTGACCGCCGCGGCCAGCCCACGATTAGGGATGTGGACTTTGGAGATGGTGGAAAACAGACTTGCAGGAGCAGTGGTTTACGTTTTAAATGCAAAAAGATTTATTTTCTTTCCCAATTAGGGTTTTAGCAAAAGTAATAACAGCACAAAACAAAGTACTTCAAACAAAACAAAGATTCAATATCCAAAATGTAGCTCCACAGTATTACCTCTGTACACAGCTCCTCTCAGCAGGAAAGCTGTCCTTCTACCTTCACTCCCCGAATGGCACTCAGCTAGCCTCTTAAGAAGGCCTATCTATTGCCACTAATTGGCCTCATAGGGCTGAGCCATGAATATGGGGAAACCAAGCACATCTGGCTCACTCTTAACAATCCTTATTTAACACATGAAATGTCTATTAATTAACACATGTATGGTTATGCTTTGAATCACCACTTAACCCAACAGTAAATAACCCTACAATGCACAGTAATTACGAACGTGAAATGTGAACATGACAAACACCCCTGTGACCTAATGCCCCGCTCCCTCCACTGGTGACACAATGTAAAAGTGACATTCCACCGCGAGCGCGCTTTCGCGATGGGACCAGTAAGTGCGTGAGCGTGAGAACAAGGAAGTGTGAGTACATGTTTACCAGTTTATGAATTCTATTGCAATGCACATGATAGATGAATGAGATGGTGGGTAAACAGTATGGATATCAGTGTAATTGAGCAACAGCAGGTGTATGCAAATATCATGTATGAATTTTGTATATCGCGACAGACCAAACAATTCACCAAACTTACGGTAAACACCCAACATCATTACAAACTTACACAGTGCAACAAACAAGCACAACAAACCCACCAAACACCCCCCAACACTCTCAACAATGTTCAGGGTTCACATATTATGTGATGATGCTATGTAATGGTGGCTGCGTGCGTGCGTGTGTGTCAATGAATGAAGTCACCGTCTCTTACTCCCGCCTGTCGCGGTAAAGCACATAAACCCGTACGGAATGTTTGTAACGGTGAGAAGGGAAATGTTCAGCTTCTCACACTTCCATTTTGAAATCCCAGAGCACCCCTTTGTTGAACACCTGCTGGCTTTCAATGCATAGGCAATGCACCACTGTCAGGAGGATAACAGTGAAGAGCTTGAGGATAAAGCGTCTTTTGAAAGCCCCAAGTGACTGTACCAGAGGGGCTGACCTTGACATTTGTCCTGTGGTTCCTCAGGGAGACAAGAGATATGCAGCAGAAGAGTTTGGGGAGTTTGCTGGAAATGTTTTGAATAAGATCCATGCACAGCGTTGCATCTGGAAGAGGTTTTAGTTTCTGGGGTTCTAAATAACCCTCCAGGCTTCCCCAAATCTGTCCAACAAAAGAAGCCCAATTGAAAATAGGAAAATAGGCTTTTGGATACTTTGGATACGTCAAAAAAAGACATGTTGGTAGAATGTAAGGGAATAATACTGAATTATAGTGGAATGTCATCTTGGGGTGGTTGTCAGGTTCAGGGTAGGGTGCCCTTATGCCATCCTGACACTGTTAACGCTAATGCTTTCCTGACCGCCAGCTGCTCTGACTGAGTGGGTTGTTGAGCCACAGGCCCACGGCTTATAGAGAGCCATAAATACTCCATGGAAGTAATCTACAGCTCCATCGCGTGGCCATCATCCTTTCTTTCTTCTTCCTATTTTTTCTTTTTTTGCCAAGTGGACTGGACTGCCTAAATTCGGGGGCTCTGGGAGACCATGACTCACTGTGCTTGACTAGGTCTTAATCCACATCCTACGCCTCTCACTCCCTACTGAGTGCCCTCAATGACTCACCAAAGGGTCACAAAAAGGGCACTTCCAAGGGTACTTGAGGGAGATTCGGGGTGTGCGCTGTTTGTTCTGGGATGCTTTTAAAAAAACTAGAGGGTTTTGAGAGAGTAAGCCGTGTCAGACAGCCAATGCAGTTTGCCCGCGCCCTCCTGTTAACCTCTGTTCTCCTCGCAGTGATTTAAGCACGTTTTTAATGCTCAGCTATTTTTCAACTGAAATATGTCCCGCTCTTGTCTTCTCCTCATTTTCCTGGCCTGTGCTTGAGCGATCCTCTTAAGAAAACATGCCGCGAGCCTCCTCGTTGGTTTGTTCATTCGTTTGCAGTTTGAACATTTCGTTAATGGCCTTTTCAAAATGGACTGTAAGAAGATTCACTTGTAGTATATGGTAGAGTCTTGTTGCGTTACCTTAACCCCAACAAGACAGTGACTACTTAAGGTCTGACATCTGAAAGGTCTTCCTTGTGACATCAGGGGAAGAAAGGACCTGTTTGTTGCCACATTGCCGGCGGTTCAGCGTGGCATTGATTTTCTCCACCTCATATTCGCTCTACAAATAATGATTTTATCGCTGTACCGTTTTCCTCTCTGAGCACTTTCTCTTCCTCGTGGTTTAGTGGCTGTATGTCCTATGACGAGGTCACACAGCATGCTTTCAAACCTCGGGCTGTGACAGCTGGCTCTTCAAGAGCGTGAGAAAGAAAGAAAGAGACAGACAGAAAGAGAGGAAAATGGAAGTATAGCGGGAGGGAGGGGTGGGTGCTGGAGAAATTGTCATTTGGGCGATTAGCTCAGCGGCTTCTTCTGTATTCGGGGCATGTTTTATCTCCGTGAGGTGCAGAGCTGCCTGTCCAAACTTAAAAAGCTGCCCTTTTTGCTTAAAGCATCACCCACTCTTCCCTCCCCTCCCCTACCTCTCTCTTTTAGAAAGTTTAAGGGAGCAAACAAAAGGAGTAATGCAACCACTGGCATATCATTTTGCAGTTTGAATTGTCGGCAAAAGAAAGTGGGTGGTGGGTTTGGCATGGGTCGCAGAGAAACAGAGCCCTGTAACAAGATGTACCCTCACTGAACTCATTAATGGAGACCATAACCCCACTCTCACAGAATAACGCCCGAAAACTGGAACAGCAGCGCTGTTTAGGATAAAAGCTTTTTCTGAAACACGTCTGTGTCCAATGTGTGTTTTTTTGTGTTTGTTTTTCATGTCAGGAGCTGGAGAGAGTGACGTCACTGCAGACCAACCTGCAGCTGGCCGCGGTCATCTGCACCAATGCCAGGAGGTGAGTGAGTGTTTGTCTGGTGGCACCCTGATCTCTAGGACAGCCTAGAGCTCTGGGGAGGAGACATGGGCCAATCTGTACCAATGTCATAGTTCAAATTTCCCAGAACACTCAAAGCCTGCCGTGCTTGCATCCTTTAATGCTGGGAGCTGATGGTAGGTTACAGTGTCCTTGGTGGAGGAACAAGTGGATAGGCTTAGTCTGCATTTACTGGAGTACTCACTAATACATGAGAAGGTCTACAAATTCAGTTCTGTAGGATCATCAGAACTAATAAAATATTTTCCGTTAATTGCTGTCATGCCTCATGTAATTGAAATGGATTGCCTTGTTTTTTAGGCAGCTAAGCTTTTCTAAAGAGGGCTTCACTGAGGCCAGTCTGGGGCTCTTGGCCAATCAGAGGAGGAGGACGCTGCTGACAGGCTTACTTAAGTCACTAAGGACCATAAAGACCCTGGTAGGATCCTTCTTCTTGGGCTCCAATCAGCTCAACATGTAGAGCTAGGCACTAGTGCTAACTGGAAAAATAAATATAATTTAAGGAAAAGTATCGATAGATTCATACCGTGAATTGCTTTGTGTGATGATTCAAGCTCTCGTTTCTCTCTGTTGACCTAGACGTGAGTCCCCTAACCGTCTGCTTTGTTTTTCTGCTTGTTCCTTGCAGCAACGGACGGACGTGAGGCTCAGTGAGATGCTAGAGGTGAGTCTCCTGGCCCCGACCACTCCATGTCCATAATAGTGGATCAGAGAGCGAAAGGCAGCATAGGTCAAACGGCACTTGAGGAAATGTTCCCTATGTTGCAGCAAAACCAGCTTCTGAAGAAACTGCATGTCTAACCACAATGTTAAAAGCCAGCTTGCCTCAGTCTTGCTAGAGGCACATCCAATTTCAAAGGCTTGTGGGAAGGGATTCACAGATGCTCTGTAAGCCTCGCCGTATTCTGTCATCCTTGTAAGGTAGTAAGATGTAGGTTTTAAACAAACTGGATGTTTTCTTTTTTATACAAACCCCACCACTGGTAAGCATTAGGTTCCGCTTTCAAGTCATATGTTAGGTCTCAGTAGTTCTGACATTTCTCATGCTTCATATGTTTCTCTGTTTCTTTCCTTGTCTGTCCTCCCTTTTTCTTTGTCTCTTTCTCTCTCCCACCTCTCTATCTCTCTCTCTCTCTCTATTTCTTTCATGGTGTTTGTAGGAGGAAGATTATCCAGGTGCTATCCAGTTGTGTCTGGAATGTCAAAAGGCGGCCAGCACGTTCAAGCACTACAGCTGCATCAGGTATGCGAGAGATGCCTCGACATGAAATCCACTGTGTCGGTAGCAGCCGCTGGTCTTGACTGTCTAATCCAAAATTGGACTTGGCACTGACAGAATAGATGAATGGGCTTTGAGGGATTAAAATGTCTCTCCTGTAAAAAATGATACATAAATAAATAATTATTTCCCTCTGTTATTGGCCCCAGTACTACATTCATAATTGGCCAGCTCTACTAGTCTGAAGCACTTTGAGAGGGTTGCTCTTTATGAATGCGTCTATTATTTGTTTGGGTGCGGTGAGTCAGGCCGCTGAATCTAGTTTTGCCTCTCAGATGTTTGCCAGAAGGTTATTGTTGCTGAGAAAGAGCTCTTGATTGAAGCACCATATTTTAGTTTAAAGTGGATCTTTTGTAAAGGGCCTTGAAATGGGCACACAAACAACAGTCTGCTGCATGCTTTCATTGGGACGTATTCTGCAGCCCCGAAAGAGAGGAGAGTGAGGTGCACTTTGTCTTGTAAAAAAAAAAAAAAACGACCTTGTAGACCTTGAGTATCCTGATGATCTAGTTTTGTAAGCAAGAACAAAACAGAATTCCCCAGTACTCCCCAGACAGGCATTTCATGGCATTTGTGTGCACTTTCCAGACCCTTAAGATGTAGTACTTGATTATAATACACTAGGTAATTTTCCTCACATTCCTCTAGTTTTCCATTCAGTGAGTGCACTCAGGAAACTGTTTGTGCGTTGTCCTGGCTCTGTTAGTGGGATAAAAACAAAGTGGCTGACACCGAACATTTATTCCACTATTCCAGCCAATCAAAAACAACAAGTGCTTGTACGCCAACGTTGCTTCAATAGCACTTAAGGGAGGAGTACACAGTTAAAATATCAAGTGTTTCACCAGCATCAATGATTACACCTTTTAATATAAACAAACACATCAAAAAACCCTAGCAACGAAATCAGTCTAGAATAGAATTGCATAGGATGACTGTGGGACATCTTTTCACTCTTCCATGTAGCATGTTATGGAAGTCAATCAAGCCGCACAGCACTATGGCCCTTACTTCATTAGTACATTACCATCATCAATCCTGTTGGTTGGTCTACTTTATCCCTGATTGTCGCACTTCATCTTCCATTAAACATACGGGGCCCTATCTTGCACCCAGCGCAATTGACATTGTCACCGACGCATGTATAATTCCTATCTTGCACCCGGCGCACAGCGCGATTTTCCCTCCAGAGGCGCGCTTCGAAATGAACTTGCGTCGACATGGGCGGGGGCGGAACAGAGAAGGCGTTTCTCTGGCGCAAGTGGTATTTTGCAGTTTCAAAACAACGCCGTGCGCCGTGCGCCGTGCGCCATTGACCAAAAAAAAGCTGGTCTAATGTGAGGCGCAATGTCTAAAGTCTGTAACGCGTATTCAGAACGCTATTTTAAGGGCGCATGTGCTTGCCCGCACAGTATAGGACCTATAGGCTACACTTTACTTCGTCTTCACGAGAGATTTACACCAATTGTTTGACAAGCCATATATAATTACAAGGAAAATAAAGTATTTACCACATGAGGAAATCATTGTGATATCCGTATCCAAGACATTTTAAAACTAGGCATACATCTAGCGTACACAATTGACCCAAATGATTCAGGTTAATTGAAGCTGCGTGACATTTGATTTATTGTATGGCTTTGTTGCATTTATTTAATGCCAGTATTATTATAAATCTTGTAAACTCATCTTTGTGTATGTGGACTTTATTTATGTACCTTGGGTTTGGACAGCTGGTGCACTGGCTTGGGTGCCGATTTCCATGCCCCCAAATCCCTGCAGGCTCTCAGGCGTGAGGGTAGACGTGGCGATGTCCTCTGCTGCCGTCAGATCCTGGGTCGAGGCAGATCCACCTCCCGTGAAGGCACGAGAACGTGTGTTACCTTCCAGCTTGGATGTCCCACGTCTCCGGACGTCATTATAGCGTTTTCGGCAACGTTTTCGGGTGCCCCGTTGCAGAAACAATCACGGCAATATCTTGACATGCTTGCTTGACTTTGCTTACTTTTGGAGGGTTTCTCGCATCCCCATATATATCTATCTCCCGGCTTTTTACAAAGCCATACAATAAATCAAATATCACGCAGCTTCAATTAACCTGAATCATTTGGGTCAATGTGTAGGCTACGCTAGATGTATGCCTATTTTTAAAATATCTTGGATATGGATATCACAATGATTTCCTCAAGTGGTAAACACTTTATTTTCCTTGTAATTATATATGGCTTGCCAAAAAATTGGTGTAAATCTCACGTCGGTCTCCTCGGCTGTGAACTTTTCCGGTCTTCCACCAGGTAATTCCGCCATCAAAATAACAAGCCGCTATGGACTATGCGCTCCTCGCTCTTAAAGGGAATGTGAAATGACGCTCGGATTGGTTTATTGCATATTACGCCCAAACCACACCTATGGCTGAGTAACCTCCTTTGGACCAACCCTTTTGACTCTTGCGCTGGACGCAAGTGTGTTTTTTCCGCCGTTAAAATAGCAACTGCGCCATAGAGCCGCCCACACAGCTACTTGCGCTTGGCGCCGTCCTACTTGCGTTTCTGATCGGCAAGATAGGGCCCACGGTCCCAATACCCACAACCCCCCCCCCCCAACAACACTGCCTGTGGTCTTTTTAGCCCCTTACAGTTTCATTGTGGTATAACCCTTAACGTAAGGGTCACCTCACCACCAGACTCGTGTCCAGACTCGTGTTATTTGCACACAGCTTCTATCTACCTGATTCAGCTGCTCTTGAGGTCTTTTCAAGGCACCAAGTCTATGTGTGTGCAGAACGTTAAAAGTTAAACAACTGAGTCAACTGAGTTAAAGTGGAATGTGGTATCACGGTTCAATAAATATGATCCAAACGAATGCACAGTCTTACGTAAGCAGTTCAAATACATCAGCACAGAACGGGTGCAACAGAATAAAAAACGTCTATTCAAAATGGTTAATCAGGACAGATTCACAAAAGTTTTTGACTGTACATTACAAGCACCTTAAGACAATTGTATTGTTTTGTTGCTATATAAATAATGAATTGGTTTAATTTAATTTAATTAAGAATGGGAAGGAAAGCAAGGAGATCTAGGAGATGTCTGATGCCCTCTTTCGTCTCTTCCCAATTTCTGTTCCCCTCACTGTCTCCTCCCATCTCTGTCTGTGTGTCATGCCAGCCAGTGTTCTCTGGCCAGGATCAGGTCCCGTGCACTGGGCTTCTCACTACTCTTCAGCCAGCAGTGAGCCCTGTCTGTGTAGGAAGATATCCCCCTACACACATACACATACTTACACAAACACACATACACCCAGCTTTCCTCTCACTCATAAACACACATACACACACAAACACACACAGCCAATGGAGTCCTGCCCATTCTCTGCTTCAACTCATTTAAATCCTCTCCATTTTGGGAAGAGTAAAACTTTGCATCCAGAAAGTATTTTGGGGGTGGGGTAGGGAAGGTAAGTGTGCCATCTTGATGAGCGCCCCTAAGATTTTGCTTTAAGTTGATTTTCTGCTCTTGAGCCCCCATTGAAGTGGGGAAGCACTCTGTCCCCCGTAAGCCGCCTGGCGTCTGCAGGGGAAGCCTCGATGGATTTGGAGAGTTTCTTGAGCTTTGCTTCAGAGGCGAAGAGCTCAGACACATTGTGTAAGGGAAAAAAAGAGAAGGAGAAAAAAAAATCTCCTCAGAATGTCTGATTCCCTTAGCCCTGAAAACACACATCCCTCATCCGCCGACACACTCTCCTACATGAATCTGAAAGTTTACCAAGGAACACTATCCTTTTGAATTGATGCGAGCAGAGAGCAGAGGTAGCGAATGACCGTGGTCACTCACCCTCAAAACCATATGTGGTCCACACGCCTTTTTAATCTACTAATGTTTCTTTTCACTCCATCATTTTGTGGTGTGAGATGGAGGTCACATCGCTGCTGCAACTTTGAGGTGGTGGGGGGCAGACAGATTGTTGAAGGTGAGAATGGTGAAGTGGGAACCATTTCAACAGGAGGGATGACATGTTGGAGGTGAAGGAGAAAAGGAGGGTGTGCTCAGCAAGAGGAAGACAACGATCCTACTGTGGATTCCAACAGGAGGACGCTGTCAGTGCCGTCTGGCAGGATGGCGCAGTTGTGATTTTTTTTTTGCTGCCAGTCAAACCTACTCTGCTGCCTAGCGCATTGTTTCTGGAACAATTATCTCCCTCCCAAAAAAGCTGCTGCTGAATGTTTAACCAGATTTTTGAATGATGGGAAGAGAAGCGCACCTTCTGGTCGCACTGCATGTATACCTCCAGTGGTCTCTGGCCTCTGTGCCAGCGTTAAACCCATGGAGTGTATGGTTAGAGGCTCTCTTGGGGGATGGCTCAGGGGGAGGTACTGCTCATTGATCAGATTCATGTGGCAGAAAACCTAAAGATCCAGCAGTACTGTCTCTGTCTTATCCACCACTCCCCTCCCCCTCCACCGCTCCAAAACTAAAATAACCCTCTTGAAGCCACCCTGCTGTTTCCCCAGGTGGGTCTCCCCTCATAATGAGGCCAGGCACCGGCTGGGTTTGGGCCAGGCCTTGAGTTTAGAGGAGCCAAGCGGCTGTTTGCAGACGGTATAGTCCTCCCCTACCTGCTTTACATTCCTCCCGTGGCATCTCTGTTTTTTCTACCTCCGATGGGGAAGGGTGGAGATGGCAGATACATGCTAAGTAGGCTTTTAGATTGCATCCTCTCATTGAATAAGGCTAATGATGCTCTAATATGCCCCATCACTTCGAGCATGGACCAGTGCTTTTTTTCTTTTTTTTTCACTCTCTGAACTAAGGCTCGTTCCAGGCTGGACAAAGAGATGAATTTGTTGGTTCTGCTTGCTTGCAGCGCCAGGGTGCTCTAACCCTGGTCGGTACAGTGGTTAGCACACACGACTCAACTGATCCTCATGTGAAGTTCTTGTGCCCTCCGGTGTGCAGGCTTTATTATCAGCCTCATGTTTTTACTTAGGGATAGAGGTAGTGGCTTTCCAATTGCTTGAATAAAAAAAACCCACACACACACACAGACCCACATTCTAGTATGTGAGTGTTGCTTTCTCCTTCACACTATGCGTGTTTGGAACGAAACCACAGTAAAACAATGTGATGTTATCTTGGCTGCCAATACCCGTTTTTTTGACTGTAAATAAAGGCTTAGCTACCTCTGTAAACAGATGTGGAGTGTTGGACCTGGCAGCGGCGCGTCTCGGAGTTGGCAGTCACAATACGTGAGCTGTCGCTTGTCGTGAGCCCTCAACGGGCGAAAACATCTGGTGTTTCACACTGCACCGCCAAACAAGCATGACTGTTTTGTTTGTCAGAATTAGTTTAGCATTGTTTTGCCATTAACTTGATTCTGGTTTTGCTTTTATACCATATTGTAGCAGGCAGTGCCTTAGCTTAGAGCCCTTCAAACATTGATACATCATCAACGTAAACACACACTCAGTGTCGATGTTTATGTTTGGACAAAAGAGCACAAAAGCTCACTCTGGTGAGCATTATTAATGCTGTCTGTATAATTTCACGTAGGACATAGCATAGCATACAGTGCCCTCCACAAATATTGGCACCCCTAGTCAGTGTTGGGAAGGATACTTTCAAAATGCATTCCGTTACAGAATACAGAATACATGCCCAAAAATGTATTCTGTAACGTATTCCGTTACATTAACTAATCTGAGTAACGTATTCTGAATACTTGGAATACTTCCACATTGAATTGCATTTTATAAGTGTAGGAAATGCGGCCATCGAATCCTGCTTACTAAACAGGCCTTTTCTGGTGTGTTCTTCTGTTCCAACTGGCTGAATGTAATTTTTTTTTAGTTTGTAGTCCCAAACTGCATACTTCAAAAATCTAACCGCAGTTTACATTTATATTTCCATTTAGTCATTTAGTAGACGCTTTTGTCCAAACGTACAACGTACAAAAGAGAGAACAGTCAAGCTAAGAGCAATACAACCTGGTGTAGCAATAAATACTACTTTTTTTTAGGAAATAGAAAACGACATGCGGGACTGTCAAGTGCAAGTAAAGCCAAGGTGCCAGTTAAGAAGGGAGGTGCTCTCTGAAGAGTTGGGTCTTTAAGAGCTTCTTGAAGGTAGAGAGGGACGCCCCTACTCTGGCAGTGCTAGGCAGTTCGTTCCAGCAACGTGGAACTACAAATGAGAATAGTTTGGATTGCCGTGCTTGCACAGGCGGCAGTGCCAGACAACGCTCACTAGATGAGCGCAGCGACCTGGGTGTAGCATTTGCCCTTACAAGAGCATTTAAGCGAACACAAACTAATTTTAGCTAACGTAAGATAGCATGACAAACAGGACTTTCCACGGCTCCGGGGCTATTCATTCAGCACATAAACTAGCAAGGTGACCAGTTAAACTAAAGCAGATGACTGCCCTTAGCTAATTCAAAAAATAAACTTACTTTAAGATGCTTCTTCAGGTTGGAGGTGGAGTCTTTTATTACGTTCTCCCTTCTCTTTCTTTATCGTGAAATGCTGTTAGAATTTCCAGGATAGAAAAGCATTCCTGCCGTGGCTCTGGCTGCTCATTTTCCTTCTGCATTAGCAGCCACTGATCACGCATATATCTAATTTTCATCAATTTTCATTTTGGGGCTTCTGGGAAATGCATCAAGTTGCCTTCATTTATTGAGAGTGAATAAACTTGTGAAACAGATAAGCACCGTCATGTAATCCATTGATTTCAACAATGTAACTGTATTCTGAATACCGTCTATTTAAATTGTAACTGTAACGGAATACAGTTACTCATAATTTGTATTCTAAATAAGTAACGCCGGTACATGTATTCCGTTACTCCCCAACACTGCCCCTAGTGAATATGAGCTAAACAGGCTATAAAAAATATGTCTTTGCTGTTTATCCTCTTGGTCTTTCACTCAAAATATTCACAAAAATCTGACCTTTTCTTTGAAGTAAAATTATTGAAAGAAAAAAAAAACTTTTGACATTTAAATAAATATTTTTCCCCAAAACATGGACAATACACAAGAAAATACCCATTTCCACTATCATGGAAATAATTAAGAAGTTTAAAGCGACAGGAGATGTTAAGAATCAGCCTGGAAGAGGACGTGTCTGTACATTGACCCCACGCACCGTGAGGGGGATGGTTCTACTGGCAAAATAATCTCCAAGGATCACAGCTGGAGAATTGTAGAGGTTAGTTGAGTATTGGGGTCAGAAAGTCTCCAAAACTACCATCAGACGCCACCTACATCACCACAAGTTGTTTTGGAGGGTTGCCAGAAAAAAACCTCTGCTGTCAATCAACAACAAACAAAAGCGCCTACAGTTTGCCAAATGTAAGTCAGACTTTCAATGGGATCGAGTTATAGTCAGATGAGACCAAAATAAAGCTTTTTGGCAACAAACATCAAGGTGGGTTTGGCGTAGACAGAAAGATAGCCATATAGAAAAGCAACCCATACCCAATGTGAAGTATGGTGGCGGATCTTTGATGTTGGGGGACTGTTTTTCTTCCAAAGGCCCTGGACATCTTGTTAGGATACATGGTATCATGTACTCCATCAAATACCAACAGATATTAAATGAAGACCTAACAGCCCCCTCCAGTAAGCCTTAAAATGGGCCGTGGTTGGACCTTCCAGCAGGACAATGATCCAATGCACACCTCAAAATCAACACAAAAATGGTTCACAATACAGAATAAAGGTTTTGCCATGGCCATCACAGTCCCCTGACCTAAACCCCATAGGAAATCTGTGGGAAGAACTGTAGCCAAGTCTACAAGCTTTGACCTCAGATTCGGAAGGATCTGGAGAGATACTGCATGTAGGAATGGTCTCAGATCCCGTGCCATGTGTTCACCAACCTCTTCACCTATTATAGGAGAAGACTTAGAGCTATTATCTTGGCAAATGGAGGCTGCACAAAACATTACATTAAGGGGTGCCAATAATTGTGGCACACATGTTTTTGGAAAAAAATCTTTTTTTAATGTCAATGTTTTTTTTTTTTTTTCATAATTTTACTTCAATGAAAAGGTAAGATTTTTGTGTATATTTCGAGTGAAAGACTGAGAGGATAAACAGCAAAGACATATTTTTTCATAGCCGGTTTTGCTCATATTCACTAGGGGTGCCAATAATTGTGGAGGGCACTGTAGATCCTACAGTGATCTAAATACCCCTCTCTCCTCTTGTTTTAAGATTATCAACTGGTTAGGGTTTCAGGCCGGAAACCGAAGGGTGGCCAGTTCGATCCCCGACCAGTAGGAAAAATGTGGGCGGGGGAAGTGGTAGACCACTGCTCTCCCATGCCCACATCCACGGCTGAAGTGCCCTTGAGCAAGGCACCTAACCCCTATCACTGCCCCCCGGGCGCCGCCAATGGCAGCCCACTGCTCCGGGTTAGTGTTACTTCACTTCACTGTGTGTGTGTGTGTGTCACTTCCCTGGATGGGTTAAATGCAGAGGTTAATTTCAGAGTGTGTGTGTCTACACCACCTCTGCCATAGAGAGGACTTTCACAATTGAATAGGGTGGAATTTGTTGTAATTTCCTCTTGTTTTAGTGAGAGTGTTGACATGCCTATAGCAGAGAGCAGGGAACAGAATAGCCTGGTTCTGCTAAAGGGTACCATTATGATATTGCAACTAAATGTGATACAGAACTGTGCAAAGCAGGGGGTTTGGAATTTTTAGTTCTCACCTATTTGAGCCCCTAGGGAGATATTTGAGAAACGATCTCCATGTTTTCAGATTTGGTCAAGAGTGACCACTCCAGTTGTAGGGATGGTTATAAATGTGGACATTTGGTTGACATTTGGACATTATGGATGATTGTAGCAAATTTATGTTAGGTGCATTGTGTTACCTCCTGGTATGGAATGGGCCGTATAAATACAGTTTGATTTAATTTGATTATGAGTACTGGTTTGGAGTGAATTTATTCAGAATAGACAAGACTATAGCCGACCATGAGCTAACATTACCAGAGAAGGATCAATTACTTGACAGTTCCTGTTCTACCTATGGTCCACCCGCACAGTGCTGTTAACTGAAGCCAGTCTTATCCCTTCTGCCTTCCCCTGTAGGAAAACTGCCCCCTCCATAGCACCTGTGCCTTTCCACGTGAGCTTTTGGACACACAGATAAGCCTCCTTTTGCATATCAAGAATTTCTTCTCCTTTTTGGTGTAATTGCCTTCCCTCTCCCCGTTAATGTCTAATCCCCCTGTCGCAAGTGAAGCTGTTTATCTCTTCCTGCTAATCTCTCACAGTAATGGAGCCTTCAATTACATATCCGTTCAGGTAGGGGCTGCAGTTAATTACTCTCTGACCTTGGCGAGAAAAACTAGCCGGACTGAAGGATTTACTGCCTGACTTAGCCATACACATTTAGCCCCACACCTGCATCATAACCCTGTCATAGAGCAACTCCGCTTAAATAATAAACAATGGCAGTCGACTGTTCCCAAGTTTGTTTGCACTTTAAGTTAGTTTAACCTTCAGGAAACACACATTCTTTCATTTAGTTGATTTCGGTGCTGCGGGCGAGGTTTTGGGGGGGTCCTTGATAGCTGAGATCCATCCTGCTTTAAAGACCTAATATTGTCCCACTGAAATTGAGAATCTCCCCAAAGGTCACACATAGTTGTTTATGCCATTGCACGCTATTATTGAAATTAAATTATCTCCAACAGCAATGCCATTTGAGATCAGCTCTGTAGAGGGGGATTGAAAGGGAGGGGGGCTAGGAAGTTTATTATTGTCTGTTGGGAGTTGGGTTTGTCGCTGAGGTGACTGCAAACGAAAACTGGAGCCTTCCACTGGTCGCTCCCTCTCCCTCTCCCTTTCCCTCTCCCTCTCCTGCTCGTTGCCGGAAGCGCCGTGGAAATGACAGTGTTGTGTTTCAGTTATGATTAGTTTCCATCTCCTCTGTGGCCCTCCTGGGGGGTGGGGGTTGTGTGGGGAGGAGCACCTAGTGTGGAAACTCATTAAAACGTGATTACACGACGCCTCCTAGAGCACGTGTGGGGGAGCCCCGAGCAGTCGCAACAGAGGCGCGCGGCGTGGGAATGCAGCAGTCACTTCGCTTGCCATCGTTGGAAATCCTGCACAAGCGTTTGTGACGAGTGCATGCTGTTTGGTTTTTGTGGCGCTCCAGGGTTGAGGCAGGCCCTCCTGTTCGGTTTCCCAAAGACTCCACTACACTGCGCTGGCCTCCCCCGAGGAGCTGCAGGACACACACTGTGGTCTGCTGAAACCTTGCTACCTTTGGCAGCTCTACATGTGTATGTGATATTTCTTTGTTATATTTGTTATGTATATTTATTGCTTCATTTTGGAGCAGTGGTCTAATTCACAGAAAGGACATAATCCCTTCCTCAGTTGTGAAACAGTGGCTTGGAACTCGTCTCCTCCCCTCGCACACCTGGCTGCTATCTTAATTTTTACATGCTGTTCCCTGTTGCTCAGACCAATCACATTAACACTGGTAATTGAAATAAGGCACCCAGGGTTTGCTTCAAGCCCCACTCTCTCTCTCTCTCTCCCTCCCTCTCTTCTTCTGTCTCTGTCTTTATTTCTTTCCTTCTCTAGCTTTCTCCCTCTTTCTCTCTCTCTCTCTCTCTCTTTTTCTGTCTCTATTGCTTTCATTTTTATCTCTCTTTCTCTTTTTCTCTGCTAAGTGTCGTGGGTGTCTCATAATGGAGATTTGATGCATTCTGCGTGATCCTCAGGCGAGGTCAGGGCGGCCGCCTTGGTTTCTCTTGTCAAAAGGAATTCGTTTTTTTTAAGGACTCCAAAAAAAGGGACAGTGTGAAAAAAGAAACACAAACTGAGGGGAGGGGGGAGGGGGTCTAAAAATATCAACCCTCACAGTTCTCAGTGTGTAATGAGTAGAATCCTAGCATCTGCACCCAGCTGCTCTGAATAAACCATGGCTTTCCTCACCAATGGCCAGCTTCCAGTGTGGGCATATGTGGTGAGGACTCCACTGGAGAAGGAGAAACTGTGTCATTGGCCGACATAGAAGTCATTAATCCAGCACCTCACAGCTTCATTATCCTCAGGAATCACTGAACACATAGATGGAGACCTGTCATAATGATGAATATAAGCTGTGTGCCAGGTCTGTGCACTTGCCCTCAGATGGGGAATGTCTCTCGCCATAGGCTGTGTAGAGAAACTGTTGCTTGCCCTGTGCTGCATGTGGGCATATTATTTGGCGGAGAACGGCTATGTGTCCATGGGCTTAATGGAGTGGAGCAAATAGCTGGGTGGCTTTGTGCACAGAAACACAATAGCTGCTGTCCTGGTTCTTTGTGAAACAAGCTGGATGCAAGTGTGTGTGTGTATGTGTGTGTGTTTGTGTTCCTCCCATAGTTAAAAGGAAAACTGGCTGCTCAGGATTTTTCTGTACCTTAAAGGAACTTTGTGGATGCCTTCAGCATGAGCATGAGACTAACAATGTCTTTTGTTGTTATTTCTGCAGTGAGTTGAATTCAAAACTTCAGGACACGTTGGAGCAAATAGAGGTATGTTGCCTATACCCTGACATGCACGCGCACGCGCACGCGCACGCGCACACGCACACGCACACGCACACGCACACTCACACTCACACTCACACTCACACTCACACTCACACTCACACTCACACTCACACGCACACGCACACGCACACGCACACGCACACGCACACGCACACGCACACGCACACGCACACTCACACTCACACTCACACTCACACTCACACTCACACTCACACTCACACTCACACTCACACTCACACTCACACGCACACGCACACGCACACGCACACGCACACGCACACGCACACGCACACGCACACGCACACGCACACGCACACGCACACGCACACGCACACGCACACGCACACGCACACGCACACGCACACACCCACACGCACACGCACACGCACACTTTTCCCTCATAACTAGACACTCATCATCATTAGTGACACAAACAATTTTATCCCACTGTAATCAGGGTGTTAATAATGATGTAACAGTAATGTCATCAATTGTGACTGACTTCTTACTGAGAACCCAAACACTTCACTTAGAGCCACCCCCTGTGTAGCTTGTTTTTCCTGTCAGCCAGAGATAGAGCAGTGGCATGCAGGCCTCTGCCCAGCGCCTGACAGATGGGATGCCAGGGCTGGCCAGTGTCCTGTGGAGCCTCTTGAGAGCTGGCTCACCACATCATGTTTATTTATCACCTTTCTCTTCTTTCTCTCTACATCTCTCTCTCTCTCTGTCCATCTCTGTCCATCTCTACCTCACACCATGTCTTTTTTACCTGTGAAGATCCATTATGTGATTATCATAAAGCCATAGCCTGACAACAGCGCTTATTTAAAATTGTGAAAGTAAAATAAAATGATTAGTTCTAGACCTCTATGCATACGGTCATCAGTATATGTAGTATTGACAATCTGGGTTAAGGTACAGTAAGATAATATAAACATTTTAATGACAAGATATAGGAGACCGGTTCAAAGTCTTAACGTAAGTTCTAGAATAAATAGCTGAAGGCAGGAACCATTAAAGCTGTTGCACGCTTTAACCTTGACAGCAGCAGGCCACCTCTGCCCTGCAGTCGAGAGTTGCTAAGCCATGTAGCCAGCCAGGCCTGACGTGTGGCGATGGCGGCTAATTAGTCACTTACAAATCCGTCCGTGAAGCCCCCCCCCCCCTGAACTTCCCCTCCTCTTCTGACACCTCTAATCCCCTCCACAGGAGCAGCTGGATGTGGCCTTGTCTAAGACCTGCAAGCACTTTGACATCTCGCACTACACCAAAGTCCAGCTGGCCTACACACTCCTGGGGAAAACGCAGGTGGGTGACTCACTGTCTGTCACAGGACCATTATTGACGACATTGACGGCCGACATTTTCAGCACTCCCCAAAACAGCACTCTCCCCCCCCCTTACCTTTCCTTCATCTCTATCCTTTCTATCCCTCATACTTCTTAGATTTCTGAACTCTCGTTATCCCTTCTGCACTTTTTTATTTGTCTTGCCTCAACGGGATTGGTGGGAATGAGTCATCCTTGTGCTAATGTGGTCGGCTCAGTAAGGATGTGTTCTGTGTGGGTTATTATAAAATAGCAATCGTGATTTGAAAGCAGAGACTCCGGCAAAGCCATCTCGGTGGCCTGTTATCAGACTAAACTGCTCCCGCTCCGCACGTGGGATAGCAGAGAGTTGCAGTTTCCCCTAGAATTGTGTTTGGTTCATTGATCCTGCAGGATCAGTGGTAAACCTTTGGGGATATCATTTTTTTGTGTTATTGTGATCTTCCCCAAAACATTGTGAAAACAGAGAGAGGTGGCCGTAAAATTTTGCGTCTCTCGGCGCAGCAAGTAGTAGGGTGCCTCCATGTTTTCTTAAATAGCACCCTCAGACATTTTTAATTCCCTTATCCCAAGCCCTTAGTCTCTCCAGCTATGCAACTAGTGTGGAACGGCCTGATTTGGTTGGTTTCCACTGTCGTGTGTTGACTCTCTGTGAGTGTGTGTTTGTGGATGTAATTGAATGAGTGGAAGTATGCATGTGAAGGAGTTTTCGTAAGTGAGAGAAAATTTGTCTGTGTGTTTGAATGATGAGTGTGTGCGAGAGAGAGAGAAAGAGAGATTGAGTGAGTGGTTGTATGCATGATAATGAGTTTTTGTGAGCGAAAGAAAATGACTGTCTGCTTGCAACAAAGATTATGTGTGTGTGTGTGTTTGTGTATATCTATTTGTGGGTTCAGGGGTTCCCACAGAAAAAGGTTTGTAGAGGTCACTAGTGACATGGTGTGGGGGAATAGTCTGATTCACGCTTGCAGTATTACTCTTTTGGTAATTATGAACACATTTCTGAACCCTAGTTTAATAACAATGTCATAACACAAGTTATAAATAAATAAGACCTGTTCCGGTGTTGACTTTGTAACACTAGGCTGGTGTAGGCGACAGTGGCAACAAGGGTTCATACACTTCAACTTTTAATCAAATATTATAAAAAATACATGCAGGTCTGTCTGTCAGTCTATCTGTTTATCTATCTCTTTTTCTCTCTCTCTCTCTCTCTCTCTCTCTCTCTCTCTCTCTCTCTCTCTATATATATATATATATATATTTATTATAGACACACACACACACACACACACACACACACCACGAAGGATCCACAATGTTTTATGCTCAGATTGGCCGTGGGTAGAATGTTTGCTCCGGAAGTAGAAGAGAGTGCTATGAATGAGATGATATTTCATGTAAGCTTAAACTGTATAACATATATTGACATATTTAACATCCTAAGACGCAAGGCGTAATATTTAATTGTTTAGTCATGCTTTGTGTTAATGTCAACTCATATACTGTTACGCTTGTGTACGGAGTACTGCCACCAGTATGGTGATTCGCACAGCAATTTTGCCATTAAAAATCATCACTTACATCAAGCAGGTCCAGCCAATCAGGGCTTTTGTAGATAATAACCTCTCCTGTTGAATGAGAGCATAGGTCAATGTATTGATCAATCGCACGGATGTACAGATGCCAATAACCCTTCAAGTTGCCCTTCAGAGTGTATGGAACACTGTAACGTTGTGTTAGTTAAAAGTTTATTGGCCACAACTAAAAGGGCAACATGTTGTGTTGCAATTCACCACAAACTATCCATGCAATTTATTGGTGCCGGCTATTTTAAACATCACACGTCTCTTTAGCATGTATGCATCACATCTAATGCAGAATGATTCATTGAGTATTCTAGCCAGAGGAAATGCTGATTGGCCCCATGAACTGTGATTTTCGTTTTTTAAATTTCAACTGGAGCTGATGGAGAGGCAGCTCAGGGACTCCCTCCTCACTGGTTGCGGTTCGTTAACTCACCCTTTCTCTCCCTGATGCCGCATGGTGCAGCGTTTTGATCTAGACAGCGTTTGGCACATCACTGCTAATTAGGTTTTGGATGCCATCAAACAGGAAGAGGAGAGTTTTAACACATAACGTTTTCTCTGATCATAACAACATCTCTTTTTTTGTTTTGAGTCAGAGTAGGAATGTTTTCCCTAGTTCTCTCACATAAATAGGCGTCGGATACCACACTGAATGCTGAATCACAGGCATGAATCACAGGCATGAGGTGTGATTTGTGTGTGAATGAGCAGTCTGTGGTCAGTCTCAGCAACAGCCTTCCAGACAGATACAGATTGTTCACATACAGTCCAGGACAACCCCAAGCCTTTACCAATGGCTAGTGGGCCATTCTATGGGGTTAATATGTCCTGATGAAGGTCGTTGTTCTTTACTCCGGTCCCCATACTGTGTGTAAATGTTCCTATGAATGGATTTGTGTGTGTGCGTGTGCGTGTGCGTGTGCGTGTGCGTGTGCGTGTGTGTGTGTGTGTGTGTGTGGGTGTGGTTTGAAGCGCTGCGGCGTGATAAGTAATCTGTGTGTTCTCCTCCAGACGGGCTGGAGCTCACAGCGGTGGCTCCACTGAGCTGTGTGCCGCTCCTGCGCAGCTCACCACACTCCTACAACCCCCCCCCCCCCCCCGTCCTCCACCTTCTTCCCCTGCTCCAAGCTCATTCCTCATCATTCATTCATGCAGAGCTTTATCAAGCGGCTCAGAAAGTCCCCCCCCCCCAAAAAAAAAACCCTGTTCCACTTGTACGTCCCTTCCCTCGCGCACACACATACAGTGCCATTTGAAAGTATGTGAACCCCTTGAGCACTTAAGAGTTTTCTGTTGTTTTACCATGATTTTTCTTTTTCTTCATCACCAATTTTCCATAGATGAAATGTCAGGTTTATGTTTATCATTTGAATGTACTTGTTTGGAGGGAATTGTTTGAGTAGCCAAAAAACTACATGAAACATGGAATTAGTGTATTTTCAAAAGTAAGTGAACCCCCAGCTGCATTGGTAAAGTCAAGCGGATAACAGATTCGGTGAAACATATTTGGGTGCTTAATTAGTCAATTAAGCAAACCGATCAACTGAGACATCCTTAGGGAAAGGTTTGGGCAACACAGATTAAAAGAGAGAGGAAACCAACCAAACTACTGTAGTGCCAAAGTGTACCCACACAGAACAATGCCGAGAGGAAACGAGATATCCGAGAACATCAGGAAGAAGGTACTGACCCACACATCACCTCTAAAGAGTATCGGACCTCTCTGGCAGCATCTGGGGTAAATGTACATGGGTCTACAATCAGACGGAAATTGTTGGTTTTGATCGTGACCAAATAATCTCTCGGACTCATCTGTCCAAAGAAGGGACTTCCAGAAGGCCTTTGGTTTATCCAAGTGCTCTCTGGCAAAGTTGAAACGGGCAGTTTTGTTCTTTCTTGAGAGCAGAGGCTTCTTTCTAGCAACCCGATCATGAATGTCATGTCTATTCAATTTCCGTCTGATTGTAGACCCATGTTCATTTACCCCAGATGCTGCCAGAGAGGTCGAAACTCTTTTCAAAAACTGACTTTTACCTGATTTATTCTTCTTCTGGTGGTTCTTGGTGTTGGTCTTGATGGGTGTCCACTTCTAGGCAGAGATGCGGTCATGTTGAATGCCCTCAATTTCTAAATTATTTGTCTTGGATGGATGGATGGAGCTGGAATCTTTTGGAGATGGTCTTATAGCTTTCCCAAGACTGATGGGCTGTCAGTACCTTCTTCCTGATGTTCTCGGATATCTCGTTTCCTCTCAGCATGGTTGATCTGTGTTGGTACACCTTGGCACTACAGTAGTTTGGTTGGTTTCCTTTCTCTTTTAATCTGTGTTGCCCAACCCTTTTCCTAAGGATGTCTCAGTTGATTGGTTTGCTTAATTGACTAATTAAGCACCCAAATATGTTTCACCAAATCTGTTACCTGCTTGACTTTACCAATGCAGCTGGGGGTTCACTTACTTTTGAAAATACACTAATTCCATGTTTCATGTCGTTTTTCGGCTACTCAAACAATTCCCTCTAAACAAGTACATTCAAATGATAAACATAAACCTGACATTTCATCAATGGAAAATTGCTGATGAAAAAAATGAAAAATCATGGTAAAACAACAGAAAACTCTTAAGTGCTCAAGGGGTCCACATACTTTCAAGTGGCACTGTATTTAGACCCCTCCTGCTGAAAAAAAACCGAGAAATTCTAACAAGACACCTATGGCAGTCCCTTAGCTGCATGAAGGTCCCTAGCAGTCACATGCAGCTGGCTCACAAACACACACCCACACACACCCATTCACACACACCCATTCACACACACCCATTCACACACACATACACGCACACGCACACGCACACGCACACGCACACGCACACGCACACACGCACACGTATTTTCGACTGATCTGCACTGTATTCAATTTGCTCAGATGACATCTTTGAGCCAAACAAAGAGATTTTGCTTCAATTTAATAAAGAAAATATAGTCTGAAAGGGCCTGTTCGTGTTTGGCAACACTCAGTCCCCGATTAGGGTTATTTTTTTCTCTCGCAAACTCCCTCTTCTCATCGAGAGGGACGTCATCGGAGGGTTATTTTAGTAACTGCGTATTGTCGTGGTTGCCATTTTGAGACAGCGCAGTCGTTTAAGTCTGAAAGCACTTGAATCCAAGGGATCTTTCTCTCCCCAGACACACACACACACACACACACACACACACACACACACACACACACACACACACACACACACACACTAACACACACTAGCACAAACACACACTAACACACACTAGCACAAACACTAACACACACACACACAGAGTTGACCTATCATCAGCAAAGCTCAGCTCTGACTTGCCCTTGAGCATACACACACAAACACATACACACATACACATACACATACACACACACACACACACACACACACACACACACACACACACACACACACACACACACACACACACACACAAACATATACACACACACACATACATGACACACACACTCAAACACGCCAGAGACTTTTCTCCACAGGCCCAGAAATGTCTCTCCACAGACCCAGAAACATTCCGCTTAGTTTATGCCATCTGCAGTTAGTCTAACGAGCTTCGGTCCTCCACAAACTTTCACGCTGTGTGCTTAACTTTTGCCACCACCGCTTATTATTAACAATGCCATTTTGCTCCAGCCGAATCTATGGCGCCCTGCAGACTCACGAGAACCGCTCTCTCACTTTATCTCTCTTCTCTCTTGCTCTCTCTTTCTCTCTCTTTCTCTCTCTCTCTCTCTCTTGCTCTCTCTCTCTTTCTATCTCTTGCTTTCTCTCTCTCTCTCTCCATGCTGATCTTAATAGCCCCCATGATTATTGTCAGCCTGCTTTGTGGTGGTGGTGTTGTTGTGATTGGTGGAATCTGTAATTCATCATCATTTCCCTGCTTTGCCAGTATATCTCTGCCTGGTTGTCAGTAAAATGAAAATGAATACACTGGAGCGACAAAAGGAGTATTAAAAAAAAAAAAAAAAGTGGTAATGTATGCTTGATAGGAGCGCTGATGGAAATTGCCTGCTGGTTGAGTTGATTTATTTATAGTCCCTTTTTCTTTCCTTCTTTTTCTTTTTCAATTTGCTACAGTAACGTTTTGGAAGAGGGGGTGGAGGAGAGGAGCTTAATTAAGTTGTATGGAGGAAATCCCCTGCCAGCCTTCCCACTCACTCTCTCTATTTCTACTCTCTCCCTCTCCCGCTCTGCATCTCTCTCTCCTTTGGGATTGCTCCCTTACTGCTGTGCACAAGTGTTCCTTAATGAATCAACTCCTATGAGTGAGTCGGGGCTCAGCTCCTGGCCGCGGGCGTGGGCGGCATGGGGCACCCTGCTGGGCTTGACCACCTCTCTCCCGTATCTTTCCCACCTGCCCTCTGCCTCCTCCTCCACTTCCCCTCTTCCCTTCTCGTCACCCCACAATCCTGTCTGCCTGTCAAGCCACACTTCCTCCTTTGCCCATCTGCCCGTCTCTCAGCGTAATTAGTGTGCTTGCCCGAAGGGAAGCACACTATTGTTCTTCGTTTTTTACTATTTTTTTTATTCTAGTAGTTTTTCTTGCAGCTAACTACTCCTCGCCCGATTGAGATAGAGACGCCGTTCAAACACCAAAACGTCCGGCCCGATCCGGTGCAAGCTGCTATGACTTTTCGTGGCGGTACTCCTTGCCACTCCTTTTTTATTCCTCTTTTTCCATCACCTTTTTTCTCCATAGACTTGCATGGCAGAACTTTGAGGCATTATGACATCATAATAGGCTCATTAAACTGGCTTGCACCTGTGATTCACTGACAACTCTCACTGACACCTGCGCACGGTTCCTCTTCTCTCTCTGTCCCTCTCCATTCAACTGTATAGCTAGGAATATTAAGAGACACCTTCCATACCAGGGCTCTACTCACTCATGCATACTCACTCATGTTTACTCACTTGTGCATACTCACTCATGCATACTCACTCGTGCATACTCACTCATGCATACTTACTCACGCATACTCACTCATGTTTACTCACTCATGTTTACTCACTCATGCGTACTCACTCATGCGTACTCACTCATGTTTACTCACTCATGCATACTCACTCATGCATACTCACTCATGTTTACTCACTCGTGCATACTCACTCATGTTTACTCACTCATGCATACTCACTCATGCATACTCACTCATGCATACTCACTCATGCATACTCACTCGTGCATACTCACTCATGTTTACTCACTCATGCATACTCACTCATGCATACTCACTCATGCATACTCATTTGTGCATACTCATTTGTGCATGCTCATCCAGCAGGGAGAGCTGGAGAGCTGACACCTGCCCCAATTCCAAGGCACTTGTTCTCTCGGTCATGGCCGCAACAGAGCAAGCACACTCTCGCAGTTCGTTCACGAAACGCATTCTAGTTGCCTTCCTCAGCTTCATTACCCGTCTCTTCATCTCTCTTCACCTCTCTGTGTCTCCATCTCTCTCTCCCTCGCTTTCTTTACCTCTGTGTCTCCATCTCTCTTCACCTTTCTGCGTCTCCATCTCCATCTCTCTTTACCTCTCTGTGTCTCCATCTCTCTTCACCTTTCTGCGTCTCCATCTCCATCTCTCTTTACCTCTCTGTGTCTCCATCTCTCTTCACCTTTCTGCGTCTCCATCTCCATCTCTCTTTACCTCTCTGCGTCTCCATCTCCATCTCTCTTTACCTCTCTGCGTCTCCATCTCCATCTCTCTTTACCTCTCTGTGTCTCCATCTCCATCTCTCTTTACCTCTCTGCGTCTCCATCTCCATCTCTCTTCACCTTTCTGCGTCTCCATCTCCATCTCTCTTTACCTCTCTGCGTCTCCATCTCCATCTCTCTTCACCTTTCTGCGTCTCCATCTCCATCTCTCTTTACCTCTCTGGGCCCTATCTTGCACCCAGCGCAAGTGACATTGTCACCGACGCAAGTATCATTCCTATCTTGCACCCGGCGCACAGCGCGATTTTCCCTCCAGAGGTCCGCTTCGAAATGAACTTGCGTCGACATGGGCGGGGGCGGAACAGAGAAGGCGTTTCTCTGGCGCAAGTGGTATTTTGCAGTTTTCAAAACAACGCCGTGCGCCGTGCGCCATTGACCAAAAAAAAGCTGGTCTAATGTGAGGCGCAATGTCTAAAGTCTGTAACGCGTATTCAGAACGCTATTTTAAGGGCGCATGTGCTTGCCCGCACAGTATAGGACCTGTAGGCTACACTTTACTTCTGTCGTCTTCACGAGAGATTTACACCAATTGTTTGGCAAGCCATATATAATTACAAGGAAAATAAAGTATTTACCACATGAGGAAATCATTGTGATATCCGTATCCAAGACATTTAAAAACTAGGCATACATCTAGCGTACACAATTGACCCAAATGATTCAGGTTAATTGAAGCTGCGTGACATTTGATTTATTGTATGGCTTTGTTGCATTTATTTAATGCCAGTATTATTATAAATCTTGTAAACTCATCTCTGTGTATGTGGACTTTATTTATGTACCTTGGGTTTGGTCAGCTGGTGCACTGGCTTGGGTGCCGATTTCCATGCCCCCAAATCCCTGCACGCTCTCAGGCGTGAGGGTAGACGTGGCGATGTCCTCTGCTGCCGTCAGATCCTGGGTCGAGGCAGATCCACCTCCCGTGAAGGCACGAGAACGTGTGTTACCTTCCAGCTTGGATGTCCCACGTCTCCGGACGTCATTATAGCGTTTTCGGCAACGTTTTCGGGTGCCCCGTTGCAGAAACAATCACGGCAATATCTTGACATGCTTGCTTGACTTTGCTTACTTTTGGAGGGTTTCTCGCATCCCCATATATATCTATCTCCCGGCTTTTTACAAAGCCATACAATAACTCAAATGTCACGCAGCTTCAATTAACCTGAATCATTTGGGTCAATGTGTAGGCTACGCTAGATGTATGCCTATTTTCAAAATATCTTGGATATGGATATCACAATGATTTCCTCAAGTGGTAAATACTTTATTTTCCTTGTAATTATATATGGCTTGCCAAAAAAATAGTGTAAATCTCACGTCGGTCTCCTCGGCTGTGAACTTCTCCGGTCTTCCACCAGGTAATTCCGCCATCAAAATAACAAGCCGCTATGGACTATGCGCTTCTCGCTCTTAAAGGGAATGTGAAATGACGCTCCGATTGGTTTATTGCATATTACGCCCAAACCACACCTATGGCTGAGTAACCTCCTTTGGACCAACCCTTTTGACACTTGCGCTGGACGCAAGTGTGTTTTTTCCGCCGTTAAAATAGCAACTGCGCCATAGAGCCGCCCACACAGCTACTTGCGCTTGGCGCCGTCCTACTTGCGTTTCTGATCGGCAAGATAGGGCCCTCTGTGTCTCCATCTCTCTCTCCCTCTCTTTACCTCTCTGTGTCTCCATCTCCATCTCTCTTTACCTCTCTGTGTCTCCATCTCTCTCTCCCTCTCTTTACCTCTCTGTGTCTCCATCTCCATCTCTCTTTACCTCTCTGTGTCTCCATCTCTCTCTCCCTCTCTTTACCTCTCTGTGTCTCCATCTCTCTCTCCCTCTCTTTACCTCTCTGTGTCTCCATCTCTCTTCACCTCTCTGTGTCTCCATCTCTCTCTCCCTCTCTTTACCTCTCTGTGTCTCCATCTCTCTTCACCTTTCTGCGTCTCCATCTCCATCTCTCTTCACCTCTCTGCGTCTCCATCTCCATCTCTCTTCACCTCTCTGCGTCTCCATCTCCATCTCTCTTCACCTTTCTGCGTCTCCATCTCCATCTCTCTTTACCTCTCTGCGTCTCCATCTCTCTCTCCCTCTCTTCACCTTTCTGCGTCTCCATCTCCATCTCTCTTCACCTCTCTGCGTCTCCATCTCCATCTCTCTTCACCTTTCTGCGTCTCCATCTCCATCTCTCTTTACCTCTCTGTGTCTCCATCTCTCTCTCCCTCTCTTTACCTCTCTGTGTCTCCATCTCTCTTCACCTTTCTGCGTCTCCATCTCCATCTCTCTTCACCTCTCTGCGTCTCCATCTCCATCTCTCTTCACCTTTCTGCGTCTCCATCTCCATCTCTCTTTACCTCTCTGTGTCTCCATCTCCATCTCTCTTTACCTCTCTGTGTCTCCATCTCTCTCTCCCTCTCTTCACCTCTCTGTGTCTCCATCTCTCTTCACCTTTCTGCGTCTCCATCTCCATCTCTCTTCACCTCTCTGCGTCTCCATCTCCATCTCTCTTCACCTTTCTGCGTCTCCATCTCCATCTCTCTTTACCTCTCTGTGTCTCCATCTCCATCTCTCTTCACCTCTCTGCGTCTCCATCTCCATCTCTCTTCACCTTTCTGCGTCTCCATCTCCATCTCTCTTTACCTCTCTGTGTCTCCATCTCCATCTCTCTTTACCTCTCTGTGTCTCCATCTCTCTTCACCTTTCTGCGTCTCCATCTCCATCTCTCTTTACCTCTCTGTGTCTCCATCTCCATCTCTCTTCACCTTTCTGCGTCTCCATCTCCATCTCTCTTTACCTCTCTGTGTCTCCATCTCTCTTCACCTTTCTGCGTCTCCATCTCCATCTCTCTTTACCTCTCTGTGTCTCCATCTCTCTTCACCTTTCTGCGTCTCCATCTCCATCTCTCTTTACCTCTCTGTGTCTCCATCTCTCTCTCCCTCTCTTCACCTTTCTGCGTCTCCATCTCCATCTCTCTTCACCTTTCTGCGTCTCCATCTCCATCTCTCTTTACCTCTCTGCGTCTCCATCTCCATCTCTCTTTACCTCTCTGTGTCTCCATCTCTCTCTCCCTCTCTTTACCTCTCTGTGTCTCCATCTCCATCTCTCTTCACCTTTCTGCGTCTCCATCTCCATCTCTCTTTACCTCTCTGTGTCTCCATCTCTCTTCACCTCTCTGTGTCTCCATCTCCATCTCTCTTTACCTCTCTGTGTCTCCATCTCTCTCTCCCTCTCTTTACCTCTCTGTGTCTCCATCTCCATCTCTCTTCACCTCTCTGTGTCTCCATCTCCATCTCTCTTCACCTCTCTGTGTCTCCATCTCCATCTCTCTTCACCTCTCTGTGTCTCCATCTCCATCTCTCTTCACCTTTCTGCGTCTCCATCTCCATCTCTCTTTACCTCTCTGTGTCTCCATCTCTCTCTCCCTCTCTTTACCTCTCTGTGTCTCCATCTCCATCTCTCTTTACCTCTCTGTGTCTCCATCTCTCTCTCCCTCTCTTTACCTCTCTGTGTCTCCATCTCTCTTCACCTCTCTGCGTCTCCATCTCCATCTCTCTTTACCTCTCTGTGTCTCCATCTCTCTCTCCCTCTCTTTACCTCTCTGTGTCTCCATCTCTCTTCACCTCTCTGTGTCTCCATCTCTCTCTCCCTCTCTTTACCTCTCTGTGTCTCCATCTCTCTTCACCTCTCTGTGTCTCCATCTCTCTCTCCCTCTCTTTACCTCTCTGTGTCTCCATCTCTCTTCACCTTTCTGCGTCTCCATCTCCATCTCTCTTCACCTCTCTGCGTCTCCATCTCCATCTCTCTTCACCTCTCTGCGTCTCCATCTCCATCTCTCTTCACCTTTCTGCGTCTCCATCTCCATCTCTCTTTACCTCTCTGCGTCTCCATCTCTCTCTCCCTCTCTTCACCTTTCTGCGTCTCCATCTCCATCTCTCTTCACCTTTCTGCGTCTCCATCTCCATCTCTCTTTACCTCTCTGTGTCTCCATCTCTCTTTACCTCTCTGTGTCTCCATCTCCATCTCTCTTCACCTTTCTGCGTCTCCATCTCCATCTCTCTTTACCTCTCTGTGTCTCCATCTCTCTCTCCCTCTCTTTACCTCTCTGTGTCTCCATCTCTCTTCACCTTTCTGCGTCTCCATCTCCATCTCTCTTCACCTCTCTGCGTCTCCATCTCCATCTCTCTTCACCTTTCTGCGTCTCCATCTCCATCTCTCTTTACCTCTCTGTGTCTCCATCTCCATCTCTCTTTACCTCTCTGTGTCTCCATCTCTCTCTCCCTCTCTTCACCTTTCTGCGTCTCCATCTCCATCTCTCTTTACCTCTCTGTGTCTCCATCTCTCTCTCCCTCTCTTCACCTTTCTGCGTCTCCATCTCCATCTCTCTTCACCTCTCTGCGTCTCCATCTCCATCTCTCTTTACCTTTCTGCGTCTCCATCTCCATCTCTCTTCACCTTTCTGCGTCTCCATCTCCATCTCTCTTTACCTCTCTGTGTCTCCATCTCTCTTCACCTCTCTGCGTCTCCATCTCCATCTCTCTTCACCTCTCTGCGTCTCCATCTCCATCTCTCTTCACCTTTCTGCGTCTCCATCTCCATCTCTCTTCACCTCTCTGCGTCTCCATCTCCATCTCTCTTCACCTTTCTGCGTCTCCATCTCCATCTCTCTTTACCTCTCTGTGTCTCCATCTCTCTCTCCCTCTCTTCACCTTTCTGCGTCTCCATCTCCATCTCTCTTCACCTTTCTGTGTCTCCATCTCTCTTCACCTCTCTGCGTCTCCATCTCCATCTCTCTTTACCTCTCTGTGTCTCCATCTCTCTCTCCCTCTCTTTACCTCTCTGTGTCTCCATCTCTCTTCACCTTTCTGCGTCTCCATCTCCATCTCTTTTCACCTCTCTGCGTCTCCATCTCCATCTCTCTTTACCTCTCTGTGTCTCCATCTCTCTCTCCCTCTCTTTACCTCTCTGTGTCTCCATCTCCATCTCTCTTCACCTTTCTGCGTCTCCATCTCCATCTCTCTTTACCTCTCTGTGTCTCCATCTCTCTCTCCCTCTCTTTACCTCTCTGTGTCTCCATCTCTCTTTACCTCTCTGTGTCTCCATCTCCATCTCTCTTTACCTCTCTGTGTCTCCATCTCTCTCTCCCTCTCTTTACCTCTCTGTGTCTCCATCTCTCTTCACCTCTCTGCGTCTCCATCTCCATCTCTCTTTACCTCTCTGTGTCTCCATCTCTCTTCACCTTTCTGCGTCTCCATCTCCATCTCTCTTTACCTCTCTGTGTCTCCATCTCTCTCTCCCTCTCTTTACCTCTCTGTGTCTCCATCTCCATCTCTCTTCACCTCTCTGCGTCTCCATCTCCATCTCTCTTTACCTCTCTGTGTCTCCATCTCTCTTCACCTTTCTGCGTCTCCATCTCCATCTCTCTTTACCTCTCTGTGTCTCCATCTCTCTCTCCCTCTCTTTACCTCTCTGTGTCTCCATCTCTCTTTACCTCTCTGCGTCTCCATCTCCATCTCTCTTTACCTCTCTGTGTCTCCATCTCTCTCTCCCTCTCTTCACCTTTCTGCGTCTCCATCTCCATCTCTCTTTACCTCTCTGTGTCTCCATCTCTCTCTCCCTCTCTTTACCTCTCTGTGTCTCCATCTCTCTTCACCTCTCTGCGTCTCCATCTCCATCTCTCTTTACCTCTCTGTGTCTCCATCTCTCTCTCCCTCTCTTCACCTCTCTGCGTCTCCATCTCCATCTCTCTTCACCTCTCTGCGTCTCCATCTCCATCTCTCTTTACCTCTCTGTGTCTCCATCTCCATCTCTCTTTACCTCTCTGTGTCTCCATCTCTCTCTCCCTCTCTTTACCTCTCTGTGTCTCCATCTCTCTTTACCTCTCTGCGTCTCCATCTCCATCTCTCTTTACCTCTCTGTGTCTCCATCTCTCTCTCCCTCTCTTCACCTTTCTGCGTCTCCATCTCCATCTCTCTTTACCTCTCTGTGTCTCCATCTCTCTTCACCTTTCTGCGTCTCCATCTCCATCTCTCTTTACCTCTCTGTGTCTCCATCTCTCTTCACCTCTCTGTGTCTCCATCTCCATCTCTCTTTACCTCTCTGTGTCTCCATCTCTCTCTCCCTCTCTTCACCTTTCTGCGTCTCCATCTCCATCTCTCTTCACCTTTCTGCGTCTCCATCTCCATCTCTCTTTACCTCTCTGCGTCTCCATCTCCATCTCTCTTTACCTCTCTGTGTCTCCATCTCTCTCTCCCTCTCTTTACCTCTCTGTGTCTCCATCTCCATCTCTCTTCACCTTTCTGCGTCTCCATCTCCATCTCTCTTTACCTCTCTGTGTCTCCATCTCTCTCTCCCTCTCTTTACCTCTCTGTGTCTCCATCTCCATCTCTCTTTACCTCTCTGTGTCTCCATCTCCATCTCTCTTCACCTCTCTGTGTCTCCATCTCCATCTCTCTTCACCTTTCTGCGTCTCCATCTCCATCTCTCTTTACCTTTCTGCGTCTCCATCTCCATCTCTCTTTACCTCTCTGTGTCTCCATCTCTCTCTCCCTCTCTTTACCTCTCTGTGTCTCCATCTCTCTTCACCTTTCTGCGTCTCCATCTCCATCTCTCTTCACCTCTCTGCGTCTCCATCTCCATCTCTCTTCACCTCTCTGCGTCTCCATCTCCATCTCTCTTCACCTTTCTGCGTCTCCATCTCCATCTCTCTTTACCTCTCTGCGTCTCCATCTCTCTCTCCCTCTCTTCACCTTTCTGCGTCTCCATCTCCATCTCTCTTCACCTCTCTGCGTCTCCATCTCCATCTCTCTTCACCTTTCTGCGTCTCCATCTCCATCTCTCTTTACCTCTCTGTGTCTCCATCTCTCTCTCCCTCTCTTTACCTCTCTGTGTCTCCATCTCTCTTCACCTTTCTGCGTCTCCATCTCCATCTCTCTTCACCTCTCTGCGTCTCCATCTCCATCTCTCTTCACCTTTCTGCGTCTCCATCTCCATCTCTCTTTACCTCTCTGTGTCTCCATCTCCATCTCTCTTTACCTCTCTGTGTCTCCATCTCTCTCTCCCTCTCTTCACCTCTCTGTGTCTCCATCTCTCTTCACCTTTCTGCGTCTCCATCTCCATCTCTCTTCACCTCTCTGCGTCTCCATCTCCATCTCTCTTCACCTTTCTGCGTCTCCATCTCCATCTCTCTTTACCTCTCTGTGTCTCCATCTCCATCTCTCTTCACCTTTCTGCGTCTCCATCTCCATCTCTCTTTACCTCTCTGCGTCTCCATCTCCATCTCTCTTTACCTCTCTGTGTCTCCATCTCTCTTCACCTTTCTGCGTCTCCATCTCCATCTCTCTTTACCTCTCTGTGTCTCCATCTCCATCTCTCTTCACCTTTCTGCGTCTCCATCTCCATCTCTCTTTACCTCTCTGTGTCTCCATCTCTCTTCACCTTTCTGCGTCTCCATCTCCATCTCTCTTTACCTCTCTGTGTCTCCATCTCTCTTCACCTTTCTGCGTCTCCATCTCCATCTCTCTTTACCTCTCTGTGTCTCCATCTCTCTCTCCCTCTCTTCACCTTTCTGCGTCTCCATCTCCATCTCTCTTCACCTTTCTGCGTCTCCATCTCCATCTCTCTTTACCTCTCTGCGTCTCCATCTCCATCTCTCTTTACCTCTCTGTGTCTCCATCTCTCTCTCCCTCTCTTTACCTCTCTGTGTCTCCATCTCCATCTCTCTTCACCTTTCTGCGTCTCCATCTCCATCTCTCTTTACCTCTCTGTGTCTCCATCTCTCTTCACCTCTCTGTGTCTCCATCTCCATCTCTCTTCACCTCTCTGTGTCTCCATCTCTCTCTCCCTCTCTTTACCTCTCTGTGTCTCCATCTCTCTCTCCCTCTCTTTACCTCTCTGTGTCTCCATCTCCATCTCTCTTCACCTCTCTGTGTCTCCATCTCCATCTCTCTTCACCTTTCTGCGTCTCCATCTCCATCTCTCTTTACCTCTCTGTGTCTCCATCTCTCTCTCCCTCTCTTTACCTCTCTGTGTCTCCATCTCCATCTCTCTTTACCTCTCTGTGTCTCCATCTCTCTCTCCCTCTCTTTACCTCTCTGTGTCTCCATCTCTCTTCACCTCTCTGCGTCTCCATCTCCATCTCTCTTTACCTCTCTGTGTCTCCATCTCTCTCTCCCTCTCTTTACCTCTCTGTGTCTCCATCTCTCTTCACCTCTCTGTGTCTCCATCTCTCTCTCCCTCTCTTTACCTCTCTGTGTCTCCATCTCTCTTCACCTTTCTGCGTCTCCATCTCCATCTCTCTTCACCTCTCTGCGTCTCCATCTCCATCTCTCTTCACCTCTCTGCGTCTCCATCTCCATCTCTCTTCACCTTTCTGCGTCTCCATCTCCATCTCTCTTTACCTCTCTGCGTCTCCATCTCTCTCTCCCTCTCTTCACCTCTCTGCGTCTCCATCTCCATCTCTCTTCACCTTTCTGCGTCTCCATCTCCATCTCTCTTTACCTCTCTGCGTCTCCATCTCTCTCTCCCTCTCTTCACCTCTCTGCGTCTCCATCTCCATCTCTCTTCACCTCTCTGTGTCTCCATCTCCATCTCTCTTCACCTTTCTGCGTCTCCATCTCCATCTCTCTTTACCTCTCTGTGTCTCCATCTCTCTCTCCCTCTCTTTACCTCTCTGTGTCTCCATCTCTCTTCACCTTTCTGCGTCTCCATCTCCATCTCTCTTTACCTCTCTGTGTCTCCATCTCTCTCTCCCTCTCTTTACCTCTCTGTGTCTCCATCTCTCTTCACCTTTCTGCGTCTCCATCTCCATCTCTCTTCACCTCTCTGCGTCTCCATCTCCATCTCTCTTCACCTTTCTGCGTCTCCATCTCCATCTCTCTTTACCTCTCTGTGTCTCCATCTCCATCTCTCTTTACCTCTCTGTGTCTCCATCTCTCTCTCCCTCTCTTCACCTTTCTGCGTCTCCATCTCCATCTCTCTTTACCTCTCTGTGTCTCCATCTCTCTCTCCCTCTCTTCACCTTTCTGCGTCTCCATCTCCATCTCTCTTCACCTCTCTGCGTCTCCATCTCCATCTCTCTTTACCTTTCTGCGTCTCCATCTCCATCTCTCTTCACCTCTCTGTGTCTCCATCTCTCTCTCCCTCTCTTCACCTTTCTGCGTCTCCATCTCCATCTCTCTTTACCTCTCTGTGTCTCCATCTCTCTTCACCTCTCTGCGTCTCCATCTCCATCTCTCTTCACCTCTCTGCGTCTCCATCTCCATCTCTCTTCACCTTTCTGCGTCTCCATCTCCATCTCTCTTTACCTCTCTGTGTCTCCATCTCTCTCTCCCTCTCTTCACCTTTCTGCGTCTCCATCTCCATCTCTCTTCACCTTTCTGTGTCTCCATCTCTCTTCACCTCTCTGCGTCTCCATCTCCATCTCTCTTTACCTCTCTGTGTCTCCATCTCTCTCTCCCTCTCTTTACCTCTCTGTGTCTCCATCTCTCTTCACCTTTCTGCGTCTCCATCTCCATCTCTTTTCACCTCTCTGCGTCTCCATCTCCATCTCTCTTCACCTTTCTGCGTCTCCATCTCCATCTCTCTTTACCTCTCTGTGTCTCCATCTCTCTCTCCCTCTCTTCACCTTTCTGCGTCTCCATCTCCATCTCTCTTTACCTCTCTGTGTCTCCATCTCTCTCTCCCTCTCTTCACCTTTCTGCGTCTCCATCTCCATCTCTCTTCACCTCTCTGCGTCTCCATCTCCATCTCTCTTCACCTCTCTGCGTCTCCATCTCCATCTCTCTTTACCTCTCTGTGTCTCCATCTCTCTTCACCTTTCTGCGTCTCCATCTCCATCTCTCTTTACCTCTCTGTGTCTCCATCTCTCTTCACCTCTCTGCGTCTCCATCTCCATCTCTCTTCACCTCTCTGCGTCTCCATCTCCATCTCTCTTCACCTTTCTGCGTCTCCATCTCCATCT